>NC_083338.1:146289569-146604708 GCF_019175385.1 Lycium barbarum | reverse complement strand
TAATAAAGGTGAAGCATTGTTGTCATCGGGTTCATCTAAACTCAGCACTTTCAGCGTGGAGCATAATTTATACGTAAAAATCCGTTAAAATTGCAACAAGTGATATATATGAATATAATGGGTTTAACACTAAAAATCTTACATTTTGAGCTCATAAAGATGAAATCTTGAATCTACCGCTACATTTCAAAAAAATAAAAAATGAACAAAATAAAACCACAATTCATATCATAAGAATTTAAGCATAAAGCAACTATGATTATAAATCTATCTTAAAAAAAACCTCATTTACAAATATTTTTGTAATGATTAATAACTCTTTTTTGGATTATCGGATTAAAGCAATTTCGGGTTTAATGATTTTATTTGTACCACTAATTGATAGAAACTGACCTCTATCTTTCTGTAAACTGAGGTGAAGTTTCAAAAAATTAAGCAGCCACTGAGGCTCGAACTCGTGAATTGATTCACCGAAAAGTAAAGCTCAGCCACCGCGGTAAGAAGCTTCAAGTCTCAAGTGGTGTCACCTTCAAAATATATCTATGTTTGATTAAGTTCTTGCGTATTATTTATATGCATATTTAGTAAGAAAATTCAACCAAGTAGTGTCGGATGACACTCTTGCACCCTTGCTAAATCCGCCCCTGTGTGTTTCTAGTAGCGTATAGAATGTGATTAAGTTACATAATTTAATTTGTGAAAATAAATTTAATTTAATTTAATTATCATTTTAATATAAGAACAATTGCAATTTACAATATTTTTCATATAATTTTTAAATATTTCTTTTATAATTTGAAAATTATTAAATTAATCCAATCTAGTTTAGTTTAAAAAAATAATCACATTAATCTAAAGCGAAAAGGGACTGATATGGTCAAACTGTTTGAGACTAGCGACGTGTCAACTTGTAAGTTAGCTCCATTGTCGTCACTCTTAAATCACATCAAAGTGATATTAGCAGGCAAACATCTTCATTCAAGATGGAAAGGGTGCTAATGACACGAATAAAGTTGATGCTAATGACACGAATAAAGTAGATGGAAAGCGTACTAATGACATGAATAAAGTAGGAGTCCCCTAATATTCTCTACACTTTATGTGTCTAGTCTTGGGCAAGTAGGAGTGTTGAGTCTCCCATCAGGGCTTTAAACAATAGTCACCTTTTAATCTAACTTTTAGAGTCGAATTATATCCGAATTTCGTTTTTTTTTTTTTTTTGTTCATCGTGAACCCGACAAGTTTGGCATTTTAAATCTTAAATTGGGCTTGTGGTCCGCTATTTCCAAGTTTAACAAGTAGACAGCACACTACCCAAGTGCATCTGCTGTGTTTGTCTTCTATCATTTTTAAAGGTTCCTTAGTAAAGAGCAAGTGGACAAACATCGCACCTTATAATTTAAAAAGAAGAAAAGAATCATGTAAAATTTTATTAAGTATTATTTCCAAATACTTTATATGTTAAAAATCTTTTAATAAAAAAAGAAAACGTAAAATTAAAAATAAATTTATAAAAAGCTATAAACTCAATATACTTGAAACCTTGAGAAGTTAAAGATGTATCTGTCCTTTATTCTTTCATTGGGCAGGATTTTATCAAAATTCCTCTAAGTTTCAGAGATGTGTCTCTTTCCTTTGGAACATTTCCCCACAACTCCACATTAGCTCCAAAAATGTGTCTCAACTTCATTTTGAAGCCAGGGAAAGAATTTTAAAAGATGCCCTCCTTGTTCCATAAGATTGTCCCAAAGTTAGTCGAGTGGACTTCATTTTGAAGCCAGGGAAAGAATTTTAAAAGATGCCCTCCTTGTTCCATAAGATTCTCCCAAAGTTAGTCGAGTGGTCATGTACGCGTGACATATAATTTTATTCTTTTACAACTATTATTGAAGATTATAAATATTTATTGAAAATTATCAAGACGATTATTATTTATTTCAGGAGGAAGCAAACAAATATACAGATTTCTAACAAGTAATGGTCACAAACTTAAAGAAGATTTGATAGTTTGGAAAGATATTGTTAGTCAAACGAAATTTTTGCTCCATTCAAGCACTATAGTTTATGAACCATTTTAGGCAGTGTACTTAATTAGTGAGTAGTATTTTGCAATGTACCAACTTATTCTTTTAAATCCTTGCTTGGGAGAGGAATGAGCTCATGAACATAGTGAAAATGAAGCAAAAAGAGAAGAAGGTCGATCGGTGAAATTGAAACCATTTAATTAGTTGTAAAGTGAAATTACAACAATTACGCTCTTACATTACATTCTAATATATAAGTTAATAGACATCAATTTAAGGACTAAATTTTCCAAAATCCTTAAATAAAGAGGAAATAGGAATCATCTTTAATGCTGCCTTCCTTTCAAATTAGAAAAACTTACAGTCTTGCTTTGGAAAGCTCCTTCTATTGTTGTTTTATGACGATAGTGTCTGAGTCATTCCGTATATATTTCGATTAATTCCGTCAGATATATGCTATCTATCACTTATCTAAGTATGATGTAATTCTGTCCACTAGGACTCGAGCGTATAGAAAAACATCATTTGATGCTTTTTGTTTTTATTAAGATTTGATCTTGAAACCTCATAATATATTCACCCCATCTCCATTTTAGTTCCCATTGGAAGACCCAAACTTTAAAAAAAAAAATGGGTTCTTTCTTAGTCTTTTATCGCTCATTATTATTCTAGATTATGGTAGTAGAAGAGATTCAAATTTAGAATAATTACTTGATGTAACTTCTTATAAGACCTATTTGTTGATAATAACTACCCTTTTAGTTATTTATATTTAGTAACTAATATACTTTTCTAATTTATCATCCATAGCTATATCAATAACTATACACATACATGGTTAAACAAATCCCTTAATAATAGGCATTGACTATTATTAAAAATGGTTCCATAATTTTAGCTTCTCTTTCCTTCTTCAACCATGATTCTCTTTCTCTATTCCCTTTTCTTCTTCAACCGTGTTCCATTTCCTTCTTCCACTAAATCCTAAACACTAACTTCTTCTCAACAACGGCTATCATTGTTAACTTCTTCTTTTCTGCTAAACCCTAAACCCTTAATTATTTTTGTTTTCATTAATTAATATGCATGTAATTTGTGTATTTGAACCAGTGATGCATATGTTTGCATGTTTTTATGTATTTGAACCAGCGATTAACTGTTTATCAAATACACATACGTTCAATTTTGTATATGAATGTATTATGTAGTGGTGTATTTGAAACAGTGACATATTTTGTTATATGTATTTGTGTATTTGAAATAATGATCAACTGCGAATAAAATACATAGTCATTTAAATTTGTTTATGAATGTTTCTATGTATTTGTGCATTTGAACCAGTGATGTATATGTTTGCATGTTTTTGTGTATTTGAACCAATGAGTGACGTATTTTGTTTGTATGTATTTGTGTATTTGAAATAGTGATGAACTGCGAATCAAATACACAGTCATTTAAATTCGTTTATGAATGTTTAAATGTATTTGTGTATTTGAATTTTTCAATAAAAACTTAAATACAATTATTTTTTAAGTGTTTTGAAGTTACAAATCATGTATTTTTTGAATTACCGGTCAAATAATCGTAGTCTCAATTTTTGTGTTTCCTTCTATTATTAATGTTTTTGAAGTTTGAATTTAGTTACAAAAAGAAAGGAATTGAGAAGGAAAATAATGATTGGAGAAAGAAATGGAAGCTAAAATTATGAAACAAAATTTACCTTACCAAAAGAAGAGAAGAGAGAAAGATATTAAAAAAATATATAATTCTGTCTATTAATAAGCACCACCGTTAATGCCTAAGTTTAAGGGATCTGGTTATTGTTTACAAATTAGTTGTGTATTTGAACACCTTCAAATACACGCGTCCAAATACATAAACTAATGAAATGGTAGCTCCATATCGTAATATTGAAAAGGGTAGCTACTAATGGTAAGAACCTATAATAAGGTAGTTACCATATATTCTGGACCACTTCATCATATATGCTAAAAATATATGGGTACATCATACTATTGAAATAGTGGCAAATCCAAATTAGAGCTTCAATTTACGAGAATTCAGTAGCTTTCGCCCAAATTATCCGTATGTGTTAAAAGTTTTTTTATTTTAAACCTATTTATTATTGTATAAAAATTTATAAACTTTTAATCTTAGAAATTTGCCGCACTATGCTGAAACAAAAACACTACTAACTATTTGTTGACATTATGTCCAATTAATGTGGACATAATGCAAGTATAATTTCTAGCTACAATTTTACTACTCTCTCGTTCAAAATTAGCAGTCATGTTTAACTGTATTAGAGTCAAATTGACCAACATTTTAATTTTTTTACGAACTTGACACGAGAAACATTGCAACTTATACTATTGTTTATATAAATTTTTGAATGTCTAAATTCTAATTATAAAATATTGAATTGATCTAATCAAGTTTTCACCTGCTTTATTATTGCTTTATTCTGAACCGAGAGTTTATCAGATGCAACCTCTCTATCTCCCGATATAGGGGTTAGGTTTGCGTACACTCAATCCTCCCTAGACCCACTTTGTGGAACTACACTGGATATGTTGTTGATCTACTTCGAAGATAAGTATAATTAACTTTTGAGAATCGAAACATGACAACTAATTTGAGACGGAGAGTAATATTCCCTCCAGATAAAAAAAAAGTGTTCACTTAGCCTTTTTTTCTTGGGTCAAAAAAAGTATCTACTTATCAAATCAAGAAAGAATTAACCTTGTTTTTCTAGATTTGCTAAGCGTTATATGATCAAATCTCAATGCTTATTTAATTAGGGGTGGTTTAATCAAATTATCTATTTTTGTTTTGGAGTTAGTATTTTTTTAAAGTGCAAATGGCTAAATGAACTTTTTTTTTAATCCGGAGGGAGTAGCAATCTATCAGTAAATCCAATATATACATTACTGTGATGTCTAGGAGTTGAAACAAAAAACTAAAGCGTTAAAACTGTTGTTGATATAAAATAAAGACTAACTTAATTCATAAAGTACAAAAGGTACTAAATGATGAAATAGGCAAGATAGTACGTAACTATTTTTTTGTATTAATATTACTTCACTGCTCAACATTGCATGTGTGCTTCCTATTTATAGGAGCAACATACAAAGGATTAGTCACCAACTAAACTCATAAAACTTACACGTATGAATTCCAAGATGAGCACAAGATAGTTAATGTACATCCACTACTTGAGATATTTACAACACTTCCCCTTGGATGTCCATTAATAGATGGTGTACCTCGTTAAAACCTTATTAGGAAAAAACCCCGTGGAAAAAAAATCCCAATGAAGGAAAAAAAAATACACATATCTAGTAATACGCTTTGGGGGCTGCCTCATTAAAAACCTTGCCAAGAAAACCCAATGGGACAAAAACCTTGGCATAGGGAAAAAGAGTGCAGCGCGTATTCTACTCCCCCTGATCAAGACCACGATTCAGATGTTGGAGTCTTCGCATTCCAATCTTGAATATCATCTTCTCAAGAGTTGAAGTTTGGTGAACAAATCTGCAGGATTGTCACTTGAACGGATTTGTTGTACATCAATATCACCATTCTTCTGGAGATCATGTGTGAAGAATAACTTTGGTGAAATGTGCTTCGTTCTATCTCCTTTTATGAAGCCCCCTTTTAGTTGAGCTATGCATGCATCATTGTCTTCATATAATATCGTGGATATTTTGGTATCACATTTCAAGCCACATCTTTCTCTAATGAAATGTATCACTGATCGTAACCACACACATTCTCTGCTTGCTTCATGTATAGCTATTATCTCAGCATGATTTGATAAAGTAGCTACAATAGACTGCTTTGTAGATCGCCACGATATGGCAGTACCTCTACACGTAAATAGATAACCCGTTTGAGATCGAGCTTTATGTGGATCAGATAAATAACCTGCATCTGCATAACCAACTAGATCTGTACTACTATTGTTAGCATAAAACAGACCCATATCGCTAGTTCCTTTCAGATATCGCAATATATGCTTAATCCCGTTCCAATGTCTCCGTGTAGGAGAAGAGCTATATCTTGCTAGCAAATTAACAGAAAATGCTATGTCAGGTCTTGTAGCATTAGCAAGATACATAAGTGCACCTATTGCACTAAGATATGGTACTTCAGGACCAAGTAGCTCTTCGTTTTCTTCCTGAGGTCGGAACGGATCTTTGCTCACTTCAAGTGAGCGAACAACCATCGGAGTACTTAAAGGATGCGCATTGTCCATGTAAAACCGTTTTAAAACTTTCTCAGTATAGGCAGATTGATGGATAAAGATCCCTTTTGCGAAATGTTCAATTTGTAGACCAAGACAGAGTTTTTTTTTTTACGAGATCTTTCATCTCAAATTCTTCCTTCAAATATTCAATCGCCTTTTGGAGCTCTTCGGGTGTTCCAATGAGATTTATGTCATCAACATAAACAGCAAGTATAATGAATCCTGATTTTGTTTTCTTAATAAAAACACATGGACAAATGACATCATTTATATAAACTTCATTTACCAAGTACTTACTGAGGCGATTGTACCACATGCGCCCTGATTGTTTTAGACCATACAACGATCTTTGTAATCTGATTGAATACATTTCTCGAGACTTTAAATCAAATGCTTCAGGCATTTTATATCCTTTAGGAATTTTCATATAAATTTCATTATCAAGTGAGCCATAAAGATAAGCTATAACCACATCCATCAGATGTATTTCAAGGGTTTCATATACAGCTAAACTGATGAGGTATCGAAATGTTATAGCATCCATAACTGGTGAATACGTTTCTTCATAGTCGACGCCGGGTCTTTGAGAGAATCCTTGTGCAACAAGGCGTGCTTTATATCGCACAATTTCATTTCTCTCATTTCTTTTTCGTACAAAGACCCATTTGTGGCCAACTGGTTTTACACCATTAGGCGTTTGGACTACAGGTCCAAAAACCTCACGTTTAGCAAGTGAATTCAACTGATTGAACTGCTTCTTGCCATTTTGGCCAATCATATCTTCGTCGACATTCTTCAACAGATTGAGGTTCCTGATCCTCACTGCCTTTCATAATATTTAGTGCAACATTATATGCAAAAACACTATTCACCACAATTTTCGAACGATTCAAATTTACTCACTGGAGTCTCGGGTTTGCTGATTTCTTCAGGAATATCAGGATTAATCAGATCTTGAATCTCTTCATGAGATCCTTTCATAGTGTCATTCTGATCATTGTTTGTATTTATTTTTCTAGGATTTTTATCCTTGGAGCCCAATGTCCTACCACGCTTCAGGCGTGGATGAGATTCAGAGGCTATGACACTAGTAGATTGCCCCTTTGGAACATCAATTCGAATAGGCACATTCTCTGCTGGGATATGCGACTTAGTTATTCTTTTCAAATCAGTAAATCCGTCTGGCATTTGATTTGCTATTTTCTGCAAGTGGATGATTTTCTGGATCTCCTGCTCACATATAGGGGCACGTGGATCAAAATAAGATAGTGATGAAACTTTCCACACAATTTCTCTTTTGGTTTCTTCTTTTCTCTCTCCCCCTAATTGTGGGAAATTTGTTTCATCAAATCAACAATCTGCAAATCGTGCAGTGAATAAATCTCCCGTTAATGGTTCAAGGTAGCGAATAATAGAGGGTGATTCAAACCCAACATATATTCCTAACCTTCTTTGGGGGCCCATCTTAGTGCGTTGTGGTGGTGCTACTGGCACAAACACAGCACAACCAAAGATTCGGAGATGAGCAATATTTGGTTTATGACCAAATACTAATTGTGACGGGGAGTATTTATTATAATGAGTCGGTCTGAGGCGAATAAGGGATGCTGCATGTAAGATAGCATGACCCTAAACGGTAGTAGGCAACCGTGTTTTCATAAGTAATGGTCTTGCTATCAATTGCAAACGCTTAATAAATGACTCAGCAAGGCCATTTTGGGTATGAACATGAGCTACAGGATGTTCAACCTTTATCCCAACTGATAAACAATAATCATCAAAAGCTTGGGATGTAAATTCTCCAGCATTATCAAGACGTATAGCCTTAATAGGATAATCTGGGAACTGTGCCCTTAAGCGTATTATTTGTGCCAATAATTTCGCAAACGCCAGGTTGCGAGACGATATGAGGCATACATGAGACCACCTCGAAGACGCATGAACCATAAAATATCTGAATGACCCACAAGATGGGTGAATAGGTCCACATATATCCCCATGTATACGTTCTAGAAAAGCAGGGGATTCAACGTCAACTTTCATTGGTGATGGCCTGGTTATCAATTTGCCCTGATGACAAGCAACACATGAAAATTCACTACTTTCAAGAATCTTCAGGTTCTTAAGTGGATGCCCATTTGAATTTTCAATAATTCGTCTCATCATTATTGATCCAGGATGACCCATTCGGTCGTGCCAAAGCACAAAAGTTCCTGAATCATTAAACTTCTGGTTTACGATTGAGTGTGCTTCAATTGTACTAATTTCTGCATAGTACAGGCCAGAAGACAAAGTTGGTAATTTCTCCAAAACATATTTCTGGCCGGAGACATTCTTTGTAATAATAAGATATTCATCATTTGTTTCATTTAATGTCTCGACGTGATACCCATTACGGCGGATATCTTTGAAACTCAACAAGTTTCTTGGGGATCTAGAAGAGAATAATGCATCTTCTATAACAAGTTTCGTCCCCTTAGGTAGAAATATAGTAGCTTTTCCGGAGCCTTCAATTAATTTCGAATTTCCAGAAATTATACTAATATTTCCCCTTTTCTTAAGCAAGTGAGAAAAGTATTTCTCATCTTTGAATATGGCATGTGCTGTCCCACTATCAATCACACAAATATCTTCACGATTGGTCATTGATCCAAATAATATTTGAGGATTTTTCATATATTCACGAAAGAATAGACAAAGTAAACATCGAAGTAGATATTATGATTAGACAAAGCATTACACACGCTTTATTACATATATTACTATTAAACAAAGCATTACACACACTTCATTTACATAACTATGGAAACATAACCACATTAGCTAATACAAACAACATGTATGAAATATCTAAGTTATTACAGATCCATCACCGATCAGATGATCTATTTTCCCTTCAGGCTGTTCAAAGAAATCTGCCACATCTAGATGCATGAGTTCAACATTATCTTCAGAAATGAAATTTGCTTCGGCATTCTTTTCGGCCCTTTTGAGGGAGGCCTGATACAGCTCAACTAGGTTCTTTGGCGTACGACAGGTACGTGACCAGTGCCCCTTACCTCCACATCGGAAGCATTTATTTTCTGAATTTTTCTTTTGCACAGCTTCATGCTTTTCATCCTTCCTTTTACACTGCTGGTGGTGAAGGGTATTATTTGGTGCAAGACGAGAATCATGATTAAAATTCCTTCCTCGACCACGACCATGACAACGACTGGGGCCACGACCTCTTCCACGCCTAGAATGGCAAAAATTTGCCTCATTCACTTCAGGGAATGGGGCAGTACCAGTGGGTCGGCTTTCATGATTTTTCATTAATAATTCGTTATGTTGTTCAGCAACTAAAAGATGTGCAATGAGTTCACAATATTTCTTGAACCTCATTTCTCGGTACTGCTGCTGCAGGAGCATACTCGAGGCAGGAAAAGTGGAGAATGTTTTCTGCAACATATCATGCTCAGTAACATTTTGACCACATAATTTTAACTGAGAAATAATTTTAAACATTGCAGAATTATATGCCTTAATAGATTTAAAATCTTGTAGCCTTAAATGGAGCCAATCATAATTTGCTTGCGGTAGTATGACCATCTTCAGTTGATCATATCTATCTCTCAGATCATTCCACAGCGTAAGAGGATCTTTAACCGTGAGATATTCCATTTTCAAATTCTCATCAAGATGATGGCGGAGGAATATCATTGCCTTGGCACGGTCTTGGTTTGATGTCTCATTGTTATCTTTGATGGTGTCTGCCAGACCCATCGCATTAAGGTGAATCTCGGCATCAAGAATCCAAGACATATATGTTGACACCCAATTTTGTCCCGCCTCTCTTCCAAAATACCTATTTATGTTTCTAACATTTTTATGGAAAATTAAAAAAATATATATATTATATTTTAACTATTAGCCTTTTATCAAAGCTGGTGTTTCATTATTATATTACAGTTACTAATAATAATAATAATAATAATTATTATTATTATTATTATAGTTCACAATTTTTATCATTTCAGTATTTTACCAGCTTACGCACACGCATCGCATTTATCTTTGCATAATTAAATAATAGTATTTATTTTACTGTGGATTTTTCGCAATATTATTGCACTGCTATTACAACGCCATTTTTTATCTAAGCATTAATGACGACATATTCCATATTGAGCAATATTTTAACAGAAGTTATTTAAACAAGTCTTTTATTTAAATTTAGAAGCCAAACTATTTCTTGCACTCAGTCCGTATTTTGATTTATCGGATTCCAAATCAAAGTCCAATCAATTCATAAATATTTTTTAACCAGCCTATATTTTTTACCTTAATTTTTAGACTAGTCCGTGTTTTAATTCGTTAGCCCATTCTTTTAATACCCGGTCCGTAAATGAACCGGGTCTGACCCATTTCAGTGAAAATAAGGGGAACCCTTTTAGGGTTTCCCCTCATTTCTTTCCCACCTCATCACCGCCGCTTCACCTCCCCCCACCTTCCTCCGCCTCCCTCTCTCGTCGTCATCTCCCATCTCCGTCGCCACCCACCTCCATCACCAGTAACCATCCATCCTCCATCACTACACCCATACCCCCACTTCACCACGTGATCCCCACTTCACCACCGACATCCCACTCGCCTCCGACACCTCTGTCACACCCATCACTCCACTACACCACGCGTCTGACGCCACTCCCACCACTCCTCTGACACCCTCCACTACACCACGACACCCACACCACTGTCATCCCCACTCAATTTTGTTCCCCACGCCGCTCTCTCTTTCCTTCACAAAGAAACCCTAGATCTCCCCTATAAATATTGATTTCTATGTTCAAAAAAGGGGGGGAATTTTTGAGGTTCATGAAATTACCTTCAAGAAACAGAGAAAAATTCGAACTAAGTAGGAGTCGCAACAAATCCCTTAAAAGTTATATCCTTTAACCGCCCATAACCCCCATAAAATTCGAGTTCGATTAATAGTTTTTTTTATCTGGTTTTGTTATCAAGTCAAAATATCGAATCAATTTTGTTGTCGTTTATCTTGGTATTATTGCGAATCCGAGCATCGCAAGTTCGAATTTGATAGTGTTCGAAGTAGATCAAAGATTCGAGGTCTCACTTCGCTGCGCCCGAAGAAGGTAATTCACCATTCCCTCTTTTTACCTGTGCTGCATTTTTCTGTTGCCCTGTGTTAGTTTAGTTCATTGTTCTGTGATTCAAGCCTGTTAGATAAATTATTTTAGTTTGATAGATATGTTTGGACTGGTCTGTTTGTTCGATTAAGCGTGTTTAACTATGATAGTGTAGTTGGTTTGTTCAAGTATGTGAGCTACTCTTCCTTTAGTTGATTTCAGTTTTAGCAGTTTAACGCGTGGTCGTGTGTTTGTAGGCTAAGTTCGATTCATATTGAGTTCAGATATGCTTTTGCAATATGTTGATTCATTTTGTACAGTTTGAGCCATGTTCTGTGTTAGTTCAGCTGACTGCTTTGGTACGTTGTTGTTAAATTTAAGTAGATTAACGTGTCTATGTGTGTTGCACCAGTTCAGTCGCTTAGGTATGTTAGCTATGTTTGGCGCAGCTCAGTTTTTATCCTAAACAGAATTGTGTATGCTAGTTTGGTTGGTTGATAAGCATTGATTAACAGATAGGGATATCCACTGGTGTTATCGTGTTTAGAGATTTTTACTTAATCTTGTTTAGTTATATGTTGGCAACTGCACCATCCATTCTCCTTGCCCCTTTGGCTGTGCTAAAAGAGAAATATTTGCCATGAAGGATCTGTCAAGTCGAACATAAATAACCCTGCCTCCTCTCTCTCGCATCTCAGCTTGCCTGCTCATGCACACTTGTTTATCTTGTGTGACCCCTCATCTGAAACCACTCTCACTATGCATTTAATCATCTATACTGTAATTTGTCAAGCCCCTATCCTGTTTCAGCCTAAATATAAGACTATTTGATAAGCATGACTTCTTGCTGTAGATAAAGTATCTACATGGTTTGACCATTATGCTAGTTATGTCTGCATCCCATGTATGTTTTCTTGTTTAAAATCAGCATTGCCTTCTCTTTGAACTGCCACCTTATTTTGAAGGATTTTGTATATCTGGCTTATTTATTGTTGCATTAGGTGTATGACCACATATTGTTGATTCCATTCTAGCTTAAACAATGAACTTGATGCACTACTAGTATGACTGTCAGTTAGCTCAATTTCCTTATTTAAGGTGTAGGATAGTCTTAGATTTCTTTTAATTGAATGTTATTCGTGTGATATAATTACATCAGTATCGGTTATTAATGTTGTGGGATGGCTATGAGCCTAGTTTGTCAGGAATCAACAGCTTAGTGAATCTCAGTTTAATAGGCATTGTTTGGATCAGTGTGCTTTAGTGTCATTTCTCGCCAAAAAATGAAGATGATTTGATTAAGCATAACTTGAGGAATACTACCAGTTCTGTCCAGATTTGGTTCTGCCTGATACATTAAAAATAGTAATATCCATCTATGCATCTCCAACTGTCCACTTAAGAATGTGTTGTTTCTCTTAGATTCTGCGATTGTTCATCATATCATGCTTAATCCGCAAGTTGTTAAATATGTGTAGATTGGTGTGCTCATTTTGTTTGAACCACATGACATATCTGATTTTTTTTAAAAACATGTTTAAGTGCAATAAAGTTTACACTACTGGTTTTGCCTATGTTCGTTTAATGTTGCCTATACTCATGTTTGATGAACAACATCTCCTTGTCAGTCCCTACTGTTCTAATTATTCAGCTCTCTTTAGGGATGAATGAGACAATTGCCTCGTCCAAGTGTTAGTATACATCAAATATACATAGTATATATATATATAATCTCTGGAGTTTGCTTTGGATTCGTACTTTTGCTTGTTCAAGTCTTATTCATCGTATACTAATCTTTTTCCCCTCGTATCTTTTATGCATGACCATCGCATACGAGTCTGAAGGACTTGTCATCTCCTGCATTCGGTGTGGGGCTAAAAGACAACATATTTTCTCTCAAGTCAGCCATATAATATCAGCCCAAACTGCGGCCAAACAAGGAGAATAAACACCTGGGCCAAAGCCCAACAGCCTGTAGCAACATATGAATAAAATCCGCTGGGCCGAAGTCCATCAGTGGCAGGCTGCAGCAATTCTGAAAATCGGCTGAGCCCATTTAGCCCATTTACTCTTCTGTTTTATTCCATTTGGTGCATTTAATTTGTAATTGCATAACTAACACTTCACCTATTTTTTATTTGCTTAGATTAGGTGAACCTTAGCGGAACTAATGGGGTTGATTTTATTAAAATGAGTAGGAAGAACCAATAATTAATTTCGTAGTTTCATTTTTCACATTAAATTATTTATAGTACCTATAATATTTATCTATATTAAAGCAATTGATTTTCAAAGACGTGAAGTCGTTAACATATACGTTGGATTAAGATCACATTTCTATTCTTATTTTATTAGAAATTTCAAAACGTCACTAAATAACAATTTAAATATATCGTATAAACTTTGTTCCAAGATTCTTCTAACCACACATGTTTTAAATCAAATGTAGTCAAATAGAATTAATACAAGAGAAAGAAAACTCACTTCCTTTTGCTCTCCATTAAAGAGTAGTCTAAATTCTCTATATATTCATATTCATATCACATTATTCAAAAAATTCAATTTTTTCGCGAAATCTTCTTTTAAAACTATTACTCATATGCAAATTATTTTTTACAGGTTTTATTTTAAAATAGTATTTAAAATTATATCAACATATTTCTAAGTGTTACTTAGCATTTCGAACCTTCTCTGTTAAATGGCATTTTGAAATTCCCTTCCTATACAAATTATCATATTTTCTATTCATCTTATTCGTCTCATTTAAAACCTTAGTAATAAGCATTATTTTAAAATAGCATTATCATATTTTTATCCTTTTTAAACCTTAGTAATAGTTTACGAAATTATTTTCTTAAGTATTATATCCACATTTAATCCCAATTAATTAACTTAAGTCTGGTCGGATAACCGTAAGTTAACGGATTCTAAAGGATGCCTAACCCCTTCCCTTTAGGATAATATAGAGCCCTTACCTAGAATCACACTGGTTAAGCAGACTATTAACAGAGGTTTAGTTAGCTTTACCTTAGTTAATAAATTAGGTGTCCTAATTCACCGTTAAATTAATTAGGTGGCGACTCCTTTAAAAACAATAAATAGGAATCACCAATACGTCATACCCCCCTAAATCGATCCGGTTAAAATGGGGTATGACAATATAGCTATTGCCGGATATATCTAAGGCTACAAATTCACGTTTAGTAAGATTTTCCATTAGTAAAGGGAAAAAGAAAGTCAATACCTTCGAGGCCTTTAAAGTATTAGCTCGAGATAACAGAGTCTCGTGCTGATAACGTGATATAAAATAAAGACTAACTTAATTCATAAAGTACAAAAGGTACTAAATGATGAAATAGGCAAGATAGTACGTAACTATTTCTTTGTATTAATATTACTTCACTGCTCAACATTTCATGTGTGCTTCCTATTTATAGGAGCAACATACAAAGAATTAGTCACCAAGTAAACTCATAAAACTTACACGTATGAATTCCAAGATGAGCACAAGATAGTTAATGTACATCCACTACTTGAGATATTTACAAGAGTTCTGTCATTTTCTATCACAGGACAACAAGGAGTCTCTTCCAAAAACTTTCCACTTCCAGCTGTTATCGAATTCTTGAACTTTCCTAATCTTTTAGTACTTCGAAATTATGATTATGATCCAATCTATTAATTGTTGCTATGTACAGATCTACTACAACCATGAGATCAAAATTGAAGAATAGGCTTAATATTATAATAAAAGATCAAAATTATGCTCTCTTCTCAAAAAAAAAAAAAAAATGGGAGAAAAAGGAAGTAAAAAGAAGTATTATCGACAACTTAATTAATAACAATGTAGCATTCATGATAACAAGACAAATTAACTCCTTGCTTCCCTTTTTTTTTGGGTTGACCTTCATTGCCCCAGTCGGTACGTCAACGTGACAGTAGAAGAGAATTTTATTAAGTGAAGAAAAGAGAGAAGGACGTGAAACTTGAAAGTGATCGACAAAACTGTTACATCAATGATATGGATGATAGAAATATAATTGTACATATTTATAGATATAAAGCATCTGGAAAAAAAATAATGAATTCATATAAACCCGCAACCAATCTGCCCCTAAATTCATCCTTATATTTATATACTCATATTTTTAGGAGCGGTTCAATAGAATTAGTGGCCTAAATTCAAATTCTAATAAGAGGTCTCAAGCATGTTTAATAAAATTAGCTTCTACGTGCGGCGTAGGGGCATGCGCTGCATGTGCATCCATTCATTTTATGTGCATCTGATGTCAATTTTGTAGAAATATTTTAAAATCGCATATTTATTGTTGTTAAACATGCATGTGAGATTGTATACATCTAGAGAAAAAAGAAATTAGTGCAAGCTCAAATAATGAAGAATGACCCTTTTTTTAAGATCAACCTTGAGCACCATAATGGTGGGCTGTTATATTAAATGATAAATTAAAGTAAAGTGAGGTTATAAATTAGTACTGATCAAGTAATTATAAGCACGCCATAATGAATCAAAGCTCTTACAGAAAGATTTCCTCAACAATATTATCCAAGGATGATCTAGTTCTTTGTGTGCAAGTGAAAAGACATAGGAGAAAAAATTGTATAAGAAGTTAAGAACTTAAGAAACATATATGTAGGAGCGACTATATGATCAAATCATATATGCAATTCTTTATCAACCGTCATCTATTTATGATATATCTCTATCGAAATCTTTTTTCAAATATTTAGTATTTTCTCACGAATTAGATCAGAGAGTTGTATAGGGAAGAATCAAGAAAATACCTTCTCAGTCTTGTCTCCACTCATGGTTGATACTCTTACAAAAAATGAATTCTATGTGGGGAGAATAGAGGAAGAAAAGAGAATATTTTTTAATTAATACTCGTATGAAAGAAAAATGAGGAAAAAAAATTGCAAAATGGAAGGAATAAAGTAGGAGCGCGTCTAAACTGGAAGTTGAAATTAATGATATAATCTAAATTGGCAGCCATTAAAATGTGGGGGGCCTAATTAAGGTTGTTGACTATATACTCTCCATTTGCAATTGCATGTACTGGCTTTGATAGTCACATGTCCTCTTTCCCTCGTTACCAAGCAAATATACATTATTTAAATTACAATTGTTTGAGTCTTGTTTCAATTTTTTTTTTTTTTGGGTAATTTTTTAATGTCTCTCCTTCTTAGTTTTTAATAGAGTTAATTCTCTGAATAATCACCCAAGTTTCAAATGCTTTGTTCAAGTCACTCATCCAAATGTGCAATACTGTCAAAGCTGCCCCAAGCGAGAGGCTCTTCAAATGTAAAGACAATTGAGTTGCAGTCCGAGACATAATATATATCAGTATAGATGTTGAGAGTTAGCCCAATATCTAATAATTCACAAGCTCTCTCCACCTTATTAAGGTTGACACAGGTGTCAATCAAACAGTTGCAGTTAGCTTTCCGGACATCCATAGATTGTAAATTCTCAGCTACTTTCACTAAAGAAGCATACCTGAAATCATAAGATTTTCGTTTCAGTTCTGAAGCTCT
Organism: Lycium barbarum; assembly: GCF_019175385.1. NCBI lineage: Eukaryota > Viridiplantae > Streptophyta > Magnoliopsida > Solanales > Solanaceae > Lycium > Lycium barbarum. The sequence continues at coordinate 146,587,753 of NC_083338.1, read as the reverse complement.
TGGGCTTTTGGGGTTGACCCAAAGCTTGCTTTTTGTAGAAGAAACGGTTTTTATTTGGGGTTGTTCTTGAAGTGAAACTTGGGGGGTGAATTTGGATTTAGAGTGAAGTTTGAGGGGGAAAGTGAATTTGCAAAAGAAGTTGGATTTTTCATAAGGAGGAGATAGAGTAGAGCTTGGAATAGAAACCATTTTCAGTGCCGTATTTGATCAAGAGGATGATGTACATATTGCCCCTTCAAAGTTTAGGATTTTGAACAATTTACCCCTAAACTTTTGGAATATGTAATCCACTTGCTTATTCATCCATAAGTAAAGAAAGAGTTTCAATAAGGTTCATTTATAAGTCCGTGAGAAATTGTTGATCCTAAGAAGTCTCATGTACTACTAAAGTTCTTGAAAAATTAGGCAGAAGGTGACTACACCTATTTTTATTTCTAAAATGAACTACATCGACGTTGTCTCTATCAATATATTCATGTATGTTTTTCGCAAAATAGTAATTTGGAAATAATTTCAAGCAAATGCGCATTCTTCATTTTTTCTTGGCAAATTTAGTTCATTTAATATCAATGCCAACTCTATTGCATATGATAGGGTATGAAATTTTCAACATTCTTTACGAACCGCAATCTGTAATGCATTTCCAATTGTCATAGTTTTAGGAATGATTAACTTCCTAACTAGTTTAATTAGATAGCCAAAGGCGTGAAGCACCAAACCACAAGCTTACTTACAAAATTGTAATTGTAATTGTTTTAAATTTCTTACCTATATATTGAAGACTTATTCTAATTCTAGAACAGTTGGGCTTAATTAGTACAATATTTTGTTGGGAAAGATCACGGATGCCCTCTCAAACTAAAATAATTACCCGCACATAGCCCCATTGCTTTCATACCCTAGAAAAAAATCAAAATTATTTATCCAAGATGCCCCCTAGTTATGATACCAATATGGTATATAAATATACTGAGATGATATGACGGAAGATGCTTCAGTCCTTCTCTTAGTCTTCCATGATACCATTATGGTATATAAATATACTGAACTGGCATCGTGGAAGATGTTTCCATCCTTCTCTTAGTCATCCATGATACTATCATGTAGGGCTGTTCAAAATCGAACAGCAACCGATAACCCAACCGCAAAATAGGTTTATTAGTTTATTGGTATCGAGTAATTGGATTAACGGATGGGGAATGGTTTGAAATTTTATAGTTGACGGCTTAACGGTGTGGGGGATGGTTTTCTTATTTTCCTTATCGGTTTAGCCTTAACCCGTTAAGAATAATTAAATTATAAATATATCCTTATGTATATAAAGTACTAAAGATTAGAAATACTAATCTTTGAGCCTAAAACTCATTTTTCTTCCCGTAACATGGTAGCAGTTTCTCATTTTCCTTATTGCTTCTGCATGTTATTTGTTTCTTATTATCTCATGTTACCTACTAGAATCATTCCAAACATTTTTACTTTCCTTGGATGTTTCTTCCCTTTTCTATGATGAAGTTTAGAACGAGATAGAATTACTAGTGGTTGTTTGAAAGAAATAAGTTTCTTATGGACATTGACACACTTTAGTATGAAAATCTCATATTTAATCTGCACAGTTTATTTAATAACAATACTTTAATAAAAATTTAATTCGTATTTTTAATAATTTAAAATCATGTGTCCCAAGAAAACCCACCATGAGTAATACATCCATTTAAATCTTGCAACATGAAGCAAATAGGGTCAAATGTGAGTTTGCAACCTATACACTATCAATATTGAGCCTTTGTGTTTTGATAATTTTGTATTGATGCAATAGTCCTAGCAATAAAAGGGAAAAAATCTCATACTTTATTGATGAACCGATAAATCGACCACTAGCCGACCGTTAACCGCTAAATCCACACCGAACCAACCGATATCTTATTGGTTGGTTAGCGGATTGAGATATTTAAAAATCAATATCCGATAAGCCGAACCATTAAGCACAATTATCCAACTAAACAGCTCGATAACCACCCCTACCATCATGGTATATATATAAATATACCGAGACGGTATGATGAATGATCATGTTCATTTATTAAAAATGACACACTTTTCTCGGAAAAAAAATCTCTATGATACCATCGCCTTATATACATATATATACCATAATGATATCATGAAAGACTGCTTCAGTCCTTCAATGAGATACTCTTCAGGACCATGGTACCATCATGTTATGTAAATATATTGAGATGGTAGCATGGAGGACTGTTTTCGTCCTTCTCTTAGTTCTCCATGATACTATCGTGATATATAAATATACTGCGATGGTATCACGGAGGAAGGGGTTTGGCTAAGGGGTATGTCGGGTAAATATTTCTAGCCAAGCGAAAATAGTTTGGGAAGGGGCATGTGCGGGTAAATGTTTTCTATTTTAGGGATATTCGGTGATGTTTTTCCGACTTTGTTTGCTCCAACAAAAATAACAGTCTTATTATCCGGAGACTTAAGTATATTAATCGACTGATACACAAATTGAAACTAGAAGGATTTTCAATCGAACCTGTCGAAAATTTTGAGAAATTAGACCTCTAGTAATGTTGAAAAATGGCATTTATTAATCAAAGCTTTACCAACAAGAGGGTTAACGACTTTTATTCTATTTGACCAAAAAAAAAAAAGCAAAGATGATAAAAAGCTATCTATAAAGAAAAAAGACAATCGCAATTAAGAGGAGCCCAATCAAAAGATACATTGATAAGCCTAGATAATGACCTATCACCTTACATAATTGAGCATCCTGTGGCATTTTCTTCATAGAAGTACTCATCACATCTGCTCACACGACGGTAGCCATACGGCCCAGGCCCATAGTTATCGTAACACGGGGGCGGGGGGACCGGTCTTCCATACGATTGATAACATGGGCCCCTCGTAGAGCCTTCGTAGCATTCTCCGCAACAATATCCTGAGGGCGGAGGGACCGATCTTCCGTGCGAATGATAACATGGGCCCCCCGTAGAGCCTTCATAGCATTGTCCACAACAATATCCCGGGGGTGGAGCGACATGTCTTCCGTGCGAATGATAACATGGGCCACCGGTATAACCTTCGTAACATTCTCCACAACAATATCCTGGTGGCACTGGTGGTATAACCTTCGTAACATTCTCCACAACCTTTTTGGGATCTATGGTCTTTTCGAGCTCCTTTAGCTTTTCGAGCTGCTTGCGCTTTTCGGGCTCTTTGATTTCAATGCTTTTGATCACTCCACATCCTTTACAACACAATTTGTCGCGAAGTTTCTCAGGATTGCAACATACCACAGTGATTGTAACTGTATTAGCCTTCTCATCATATACCTGGTCTCTAATTTCTGTTGCCCAAAAAAATTTTACATCACAAAAAACGAAAAAAATCAAATTAATTCTTCTCCATAATAATACAATTCTTGATCTTGTACTTTCCTTCATGAAATAGAGACTTACGAGGGAATTTACAAAGAATTTTTTTAACCTTCGTGTAGCAGTTGCAACATTGAAGATCAACCTTGAGCACCATAATGGTGGGCTGTTATATTAAACGATAAATTAAAGTAAAATGAGGTTATTAATTAGTACTGATCAAGTAATTATAAGCACACCATTATGAATCAAAGCTCTTATAGAAAGATTTCCTCAACAATATTATGCATGGATGATCTAGTTTTTGGTGTGTAAGTGAAAAGACATAGGAAGAAAAAAAAAATTGTATAAGAAGTTAAGAACAAAAGAAACATGTAGGCACGACTATATGATCAATCATATATGCAATTCTTTATCAACCGTCATCTATTTATGATATATCTTTATCGAAATCTCTTTCAAATATTTAGTATTTTCTCACGAATTAGACCAAAGAGTTGTATATGGAAGAATCAAGAACGTACCTTCCCAGTCTTTTCACCGCCCATGGTTGATACTCTTGCAGAAAAATGAATTCTATGTTGAGAGAAGAGAGGTAAAGAGAATAGTTTTCATTATAGTATGAAGAAAAAATTTGTTAAATGGAAGGAATAAAGTAGGAACACGAATCGGATGGAAGTTGAAATGTGGGGGACCTAATTAAGGTTGCTGACTATATACTCTCTATTTGCAATTGCATGTACTGGCTTCACATCTCCTCTTCCCTTCGTTACCAAGCAAATATACATTATTTAACAGGAAATTAAATAAATTATAGTACCAGCTAGTTTATGAATTATGTACTAAAAATAGGCCATTATCAGAAGTTTTGGTACAAAATTTAAATTTATTTTTCTAAAAATTTATTTAATATGTACAATATAAATTTAAAATTTTGAATCCGCACCCGACTAAACATTTTAAAAGTTGTCAACTCATTAGTTACTATTGCATATATGTTGCTACCTCAATCTGCTTACAATTGTTTGAGTCTTGATTCAATTTTCTTTTTGTACTTTTTCCAAATGTCTCTCTTCTTAATCTCTAATAGAATTAATTCCCTGAATGATCACTTAAGTTTCAAGAATTGCTTCTAAATATCACTTTTATTTTTTAGGACAACACAGTCACTCAACTATCACTATTTTCCTCAAAATAGACTAAATACCTCAAAAGTCTTCTTCTTTCCTAGTTGGCATGTAATGTCATTAAAGCTAATTTTTTGAATAATATAATTATTTAACTCATCAAACTCATTTAACCAAACTCATATTTTATACTCAATCAAATATGACCCAATTAAAAAGCGCCACAGGAATTAAACTATACTTTCTATTTAGCCACCTTTTCAAATCTAAGATCCTTTTATCTCAATTTAATAAATTAATATTTAAGTAGTTTTATCTTTCTATTCAAATTCAAATATTTTTAAATATCATGTTTTGTCCACATTAAATGATATATTCTTTCCACATTAAAATGGAATTACACAGATAATACAAAAATTACTTCCGTATAAGTTTAACTTTTAGAAAATCTAATTAAATCTTATATTTTAAGAAATAAAATGTATGACGAATTCTCTCGTCGACTTAAAAACGAGAATTTTTTGGGCATATTCCACTAGTGGGAGAGTACTAAAAAAGTTTGAAGAAACAAGTGAAAACTTAACAATGAAGAATAACAACTGAACAAAAAAAGGGGGTATTATAGTTGAGGTACAAGATGACCCATAAAAATAAGTATCTTGGTCATAGGTAGCAAAAAGTTGTGGTGGAAAATGAACTTGAATGAGAAATTTAGATTAAATGAAAAATAATGTGGAAAAGATATTATTAATGAAGTAATAATTGTAGAAAAGGATGGAAGTAAACTGTAATTGACAGGAAAGAGAAATAAAGTTAATGAAAGTTTTTCCTTTATATTCTGAATAATTTTTCTTTGGAAATACCAAAAAGTTACACACTTCATATTTAAAGATAAATTACTCAAAATATAAAGGAAAAACTTAAGCTAACTTTATTTCTTAAAATATAAGAGTTACTTAGAATTTTTTAATGTTAACTTATATGAAAGTAATTTTGTGTTATCTGTGAAATTGCATTTTAATGGGAAAGAATATGCCGTTTAACGTTAAAAAAATATGATATTTAAAAGTATTTGAATTTGAATAGAAAGGTAAAACTACTTAAATTTTAATTTAAATTGAAAGATAATATATTTGAATTGAGATAAAAGAATCTTAGATATGAAAAAGTAACTTAATAGAAAGTATGGGTTTGGTTCTTTTGCCGCTTTTTAACCGGATCATATTTGATTGGGTATAAAATATGAGTGTTAAATTAGTTTGATGAGTTAAATAAGTTTATTATTTAAAGAGAAAATATATCGAAACCCTCCTGAACATAACACTTTTTTTTCAAAAAACACCTAAACTTTGCGGGGGTCCCATTACTCCTCTGAACAACTCCGAACTTATATTAATATGCCATTTTTAATCCAATCCCCGAAGCAAGAAATTAGCTTTCGCGCACCAATTATTGAATGCCACGTGTCAAAGTGCCAAAAATTATATAAAAAAAGAAGGTAATGACTAATCAAAATGATTTAATTTTTCTTATCATCTGAAATAGATCCCAAAACAAACCTTTGATTAGCTAAATTTTGAATGTGAACGTTCATTTCTCACAGGAGCTTAAGCAACACCCAAAACGTAAAACAAGAAAAAGAGTAGAGTAGCCAAGAGAAAATTAAGAGCACTTCAGTATATGCACAATCTAATGCACCATAAAAGTCAAATTAAATGAAGTAATTAATAATGACTTTTTGTATATAGATTATGGAGGGATAATTAATGCCAAAGAATTTTGGAGAAGTATATGACCTGTTATCTTAGGAAATTATTGTTTTCTCCCAACTATGGTCTCATAGTGGTTCAGTGATCTCCAAATCGGTCTTCTTTATTTTCTTCTGTTTTTATTACATCTTCGTTTTCTTTAACGGACAAATCGGCCTTCTTTACTTCCTCACATACTTCCTCACATACTCCTCATCTTCTCATCCAGAAAATCAGACGTTGGCAGTCTTGAAACCACCACCAGCCTAATAATGAAGAAGAAGGGGAAAAAGTATAATAAAAGGAGAAAAAAATAGAATAATACATTTAACTATTTTTTTTATTGGTTTCTCACTCTCTTGAGGATAGTGATGTGCACACACCACGTTAGGTGGTTAAAAAGAGCATATTAATATAAGTTTGGAGTTATTTAGGGGGTAATAGGACTGTCGCAAAATTTAGGTGTTTTTTTGATAAAAAGTGGCAAATTCAGGAGGATTTTGATTTATTTTCTCTTATATTTAAAAAAACTAGTTTCTTGACACTTGCATGTATATCAAGTCATGTACCATACAATGTTATAAATAATAGGAAAAATACATAAATTTTACTTTTATGTTATCTCCAAAACTTACTTTATCAATTTAACTTTTCGGGCTTTTTTTTTACCCCATTCTTGTTCATTTTTTTGCGCGGAGTGCCCTTCTTTTGGGGTGGTCTTTAAATTTTGTCCCTTATATTTGTGGTCTTTAAATTATGCCCCTCGTATAACTGGTCTTTAATTTTTGCCCTTGGCATTGCAACCCTGTGCATTCACGCAGAAATCATGAGGTTCTAGGTTTGAACTCCCGCTCAAGCATAAATTATTTGGGTCGCGTATATGCCGGGACCCGGCATACACTTGTTAAGGAATTACCAAAGTTTTGTCGGACCCGGCATACTCATGCCTTATGAGCAGACTTGGCATAAGTATGCCGGGTCCGGCATAACTTTGGTAATTCCTTAACAAATTTATGCTGGTGGGGGCATACTTATGAGCAAACTTTTAGTTAAGCCTTAACTAAAAGTCTTTTCCTAATTATGCCTTATGGTGCAAACTTTTAGTCAAGGCACAACTAAAAGTGTTGCCCCATAAGGCGGAACTTTTTCTTAAGGCATAACTAAATATTTGCCTTCTAAGACAATGTCTATGTCTTAACGAAAAATTATGCCTTATGGGGCATACTTTTAATTATGCCTTAAATAAAAGTCTACCCCATAAGGCATAACTAGGAAAAGACTTTTAGTTAAGGCTTAACTAAAAGTTTGCCCATAAGTATGCCAGACCCGGCATAAACTTGTGAAGGAATTATCAAAGTTATGTCGAACCCGGCATACTTATGCTAAGTCTGCCCATAAGGCATAAGTATGTCGGGTCCGGCATAACTTTGATAATTCCTTAACAAGTGTATGCCGGTGGGGGCATAGCGAAATTTAAACTCTGTCTTGCGATTTTTTTAAAAAATATTTTGACTGAGTGGGGGTTCGAACCTGAAACCCATGAATTTTAGGTTGAAGAGGAAAAACAATCCAAACACTAATTCAAACTATATGCGTGTCATCATTTAATTGGATGGGAATTAATTTTCTTTATTTCCTTTTCATTTTAAATTTTCTTTATCTCTATACGTTTTTCTTTCTTTTCTCTTGCTTATATTTGTTGTTCTTGTACCAGATGCCATCTCCAAAAGATTACTCCCTAAGCCCCTAATTTTTCCCACACTGTTTTATTCTCCTCTTTTTAGTTTTTTTTTTCTTTTTTCTTTGGCAGGAGGTTTGGCGTTAAACTTCGCCGACTCCATTTTCGGTGAATTGTTTCCGGCATCGAGAAAATTATTAGACCACCAGTTCAACATATACATTGCTGATGTGCCGTGAAATTACGGCACATTCGATGCCAACTACTTAATCTTTTGTAAATCCCCAAGTACTTTTGATGTCGTTTCTCATGTTTTTGTGTTAATTTGTAGAATAACATGTGCTGGAGGCAACTTGAGGCAAAATGAAGCAAAAACTAGTTGAAATGAACCAGGACATCACCTGCGAATCGCATGTACTACATGCGAGTCGCAGGTGTTGTAGCATCTAGTGACAGAGATGGCGAAAGAAAGCAAGCCAGTGGTGCAACATATGCGACACCACATGTGAGTCGCATGTGGCACCTGCGAGTCGCATCTTATGCCGCAGATGCTGCACCACAGCTGATTGAAGATGCTGCACCTGCGATGATTGGTGCAACCTGCGACTCGCAGGTTGCACATGCGACACCAAGTGCGATTCGCACCAGATGCACAGGGGTATTTTTGTCTGGAAATTGTTCCCATTTTGGACATTCTATAAATAGATTTTCTAGGGTTTTGGACTCATTACTCTACAGATTTTTAGGCTAGATTTTTGTGGAGCTCATTTATTATTGGTTGGTGAAGTCTTTAAGAGATTCTTTTGCTTTTGTCATCTTCTCCATTCAATACTTTTGTAAGCTTTATAAATACACTTTACTTTATAGCTTCCTTTAATGAAGATTAGTAGCTAATCTTTTTAGCTAAGGTTGTGGGACCAAATGTGTTAGTTATGTGATTGGGTTTCATACTCATACTTCATTTATATGCTAATGGTGTTTTCTATTAACTCTTCAAGCATTAATGTCTTGTGATGGTGTACAACGTTACTTGTGCCTTAATACCATTACTTTGCTTGGAAACGAAAGTAGAGGTTAGGGAAAGAGTTAATAACAACAATTTGGGTCATTAAATCCATCTAATAGCTTGAGCTAGGAATAGGAAAGCTAGTTGAGGCTACATGGGTGTTCTCTTATAAAACATTCTAGGGCTTGGAAAAGCCTAGGATGAAATTTGCTAATTTGGTTGGAAAACTTTTGGCAAGATTCGCGTGACCCTTGGTTTAATGCATCTAGGCATATAAATAAGTTGAATTGATACCCAAGCGCATTACTTTCCATTGGAACCACAACCTTGGTCCCATTTACCAATAGTTTACATCTTATAACTATTCTTAGTCTTTAATGAACAAACAACAATCAAACTACTATTATATTCCCCTCTCCCTTGAAATATAGACTAATAATCGGGTGTTACACTTAACAAGTATATTTCTTCATTGTATTCTCTGTGGGATTCGACCCCAACCTCGTTGGGTTCTATATTTGACAACGACCGCTTACTTTTGATATTAAAGGTGTAATTTGGGCGTATCAAATTTTGGCGCCGTTGCCGGGGAATACGGTCTAGAAATTTACTAACTAGTGTAAAACTTTACTTTTAGTCTTTATTTCTTTTCTTATTTCCTTTTGTTGTTGTGTGTTGTGCAGGCAATATGGACGAGGAGGGTAACCTCATCCAAAATCCACCAGTAGCGATTGGTGAAGAAGTTGCGGGGGCAGGCTATGCAGCCGCAATTCAGCCCCCGCCTCTAATTGGAAACTCGAGTTTCCACGTGACCAACACAATGCTGCACATGCTCAACACTAAGGGTCTGTTTGGTGGTCTACCCAAAGATGACCTGAATAGGCACCTTAGGAACTTTCTTGGGGTTTATTCCACCAATGTGCATCCGGGCGTCTCAATTGAAGCAGTCAAGCTACGACTTTTCCTGTACTCCCTAACGGGGGAAGCCACGGCTTGGTTAGATGATCTCCTATCCGGGTCCATCACTACTTGGGAGGAATTAACCGAAGTATTCCTCAAGAAGTTCTTCCCTCCATCGCGAATGTTACAACTCCGTGACGAAATCAACAACTTTCGTCAACTTCCTGATGAGGTTCTCCATGAAACTTGAATTCATTTTAAAAAGAAAGTCAAAAGCTGTCCCAAGCATATGTTGCCCGATAGTGTGCTTCTACAAACATTTTATAGGTCTTTAGATTAGGTCAACAAATCATTGGCGAACAACATTGCAGAGGGGTCTATTATGGATAATTCTTATGCCACCGTTTGTGAATTGTTGGATAAGTTGACCGAGACTAATGAAGCATGGCACACTAGGGATTCGGAAGTAGGTAGAGGAAGTTCCTCAAAAAATGTGCTCACTCGTCAGATGATTAAGGAGGAGGAAGAGAGAGATGAGTCCATGGCCAAACTTGTCACCCAAATGGATCTTCTAACAAAACATGTCATGGGTGGCGGAATCAAAAAGGTGAATGCGGTAGAATCCTGTGAAGGGGGTCCTCCGGATGAGCAATGTTTCCAAATGTATGATGAGGAGGCAAGTTATGTCAATAATCTAAGGGAGGGTTCCCGTCCGAACTACCAAGGTCCGAGTCAAGGATCTTGGCGGCAAGGTCAAGGGAATCAAGGTTGGAACAAAGAACAAGGTCATTATAATTGGAGAGATAATCGTGACAACAATCAAGGGGTTTATAATAACAATTACAACAATCATCGGAGCACAAATCCGTATGTCCCTCCAAAGGAAAATCAACCAAGCTCTAGTCAACCGCCCACTAGTGATCCCGCTAGTTCAAAAATTGAAGATATGTTGTCAAGGGTGTTGAAGAAAGTGGAATCCACCGACACCTTTTGCAAGGAGACTAGAGATTAGGTTAAATCCATAGGTCAAGTTTTGAGTTCACACTCCACCTCCATTAAACAATTGGAGTCTCAACTTGGCCAAATCTCGGCAATCTTAAACCAAAGGCAAAAAGTCTCACTCCCTAGTGAAGATGCAAATCCAAGGAATGATGGTGATCATAAATGCAATACAATTACTACTAGGAGTGGCAAAACAATTGGGGAAAAGGCGTTAGTGAAAGAGTATGTGTGGGGTGACGAAGAGAAAACGGTTGAAGAACCCATTGTTGTTGAAGAAGAAGTGAACCCAAAGAATATGCGGGCCAGTGTTGAAAAGCCTATTATTAATGAGGACTTTCTGGAAATTAATGATGCTTCGAAAAGTAAGGAAGCGGCGGATGAGGTACCAAGGGCTTTACCGCCCGTTATAAGGCCTCCCCCTCCTTTTCCCCAACGATTGGCAAAGAAACCGGACGATGAAAAATTTCTCAAGTTCATCGAACGATTAAAGAGGCTCTCAATAAATATTCCATTGGTTGAGGCACTTGAGAAAATGCCCGGTTATGCGAAGTTCATGAAAGATCTTGTGACCAAAAGAACGAGTCCTGGCATTGAAACATTAGGGGGCACTCATTATTGTAGTGCATCGTCACCAAAGCTTTGGTGCACAAAAAAGAAGACCCCGGAGCGTTCACAATTCCATGCACCATCGGTAAATAAAAGTTTGCAAAAGCTTTATGTGATCTTGAAGCAAACATCAATTTGATGCCGCTATCTATATTCAACAAGTTGGAATTGTTCACTCCCCGTCGCACCACGATGAGATTACTTATGGCAGATAGGACCGCAAAGAGGCCTATTGGTATTCTTTATTATGTGCTTGTGAGAGTGGATCAATTTATTTTTCCGGCCGATTTTGTGATCTTGGATTGTGAAGTTGACTTTGAAGTTCCCATAATCTTGGGAAGACCATTCTTAGCTACGGGGCGTGTCCTCGTGGATGTGGAGAGAGGTGATCTAAAATTTAGGATGAATGATGAAGAGATCACTTTCTATATTTGCAAGTCAATGAAACAACTGGCGGATATGAGTGTTGTGTCGGTTATTGATACAATTGATGAAACAATGAAGACAACCATAGAACATGAGCATATAGGTGATATGTTGGTTGCGGTGATAATGAACTATGAAGGGATCAATGAAAAAGAATTTGAGGAGACGGTCAATGCATTGATTGGAATGGGGTCTTACCACCTCAATCCAAAGAGACTTGATCTTGACTTGGAAAACCGAGAAACTCCTCCTGCAAAGCCTTCAATTATTGAGCCTCCTACTTTGGAACTCAAACCTCTTCCTTCACATTTGAGGTATGAGTTTCTTGGACCTAGCAACACATTGCCCGTGATTATATCTGCCCGGTTGACGGATGAGCAAAGAGAGAGGTTAATGGTGATCTTGAGAAGATACAAAAAAATCTATTGGGTGGTGTATTGCGGATATCCAAGGGATTTCGCCCGGTGTGTGTTCTCATAAAATTCAACTTGATGAAAAATGTGAGTCAAGCGTTGAAGATCAGAGGAGGTTAAATCTTCTTATGCAAGAGGTTGTGAAGAATGAGATCATCAAGTGGTTAGACGTCGGTGTAGTGTACCCGATATCAGATAGCTCTTGGGTGAGTCCGGTTCAATGCGTGCCCAAAAAGGGTGGAATCACCGTTGTCACAAATGCTAAAACTGAGTTGATCCCCACCCGCAAGGTCACCGGATGGCGAATCTGTATGGATTATCGGAAGTTTAATAAGTGGACCAAAAAGGACCACTTCTCAATGCCATTTATGGATCAAATGCTTGATAGGCTTGCCGGAAGGGATTATTATTGTTTCCTTGATGGGTATTCCGGGTACAACTAAATCACCGTTGCCCCCGAGGATCAAGAGAAAACCACTTTCACTTGTCCTTATGGGACCTTTGCTTTCAAGAGAATGCCCTTTGGGTTATGTAATGCACCCGCAACATTTCAACGTTGCATGATGTTTATTTTCTCCGACATGGTTGAGGAGTCCATTGAAATCTTCATGGATGACTTTTTTGTGGTTGGGGATTCCTTTGATGAATGCTTGGAGAATCTTGCCCAAGTATTGAAATGATGTGAAGAGACAAATTTGGTTCTAAATTGGGAGAAGTGTCTCTTCATGGTTAGAGAAGGCATTGTCTTAGGACACAAGATTTCGAAAAAGAGACTTGAGGTTGATCAAGCTAAAATTGAGGTTATTGTTAAGCTTCTGATAAGTTGGTATTTTACCAACTTATTTCTTCTTTAAGCTTAGACTTTTGCAATGTTTGATTGAGAAAATAATGCATCTAATATCGTTTACATTTATTTTACAGGTTTTATGTGATTTTGAAGTGATCGGAAGAAACCAAGTGAAAATTAAGTCAAAAAGAGGCCAAATGGGATAGTTTTGCAAAACTGTCAAAACTGGACAGTTTTGCAAAAACGGGACAGATCTGCAAATCTGAAAATATGGGCTGTTTTGGTCATATCTTAATGTGGGAATATTGGGAGCTATAAGAGGATGACTTGGGAGAAAATATCAGGATCTTTGGCCATTTTCATCAAGCTTGGAGCTAGGGTTCATCATCAACCACACCATTAGAGGAGAAGATTGGAGGTCTTGAATGATAAAACTCTTAACCCTTTCTTCAATTCCTTGTTGTGTATTGAATATTTAAGTGTGTTGTATTTTATTCTCTCACTTGCATCTTGTTTACGAAAATATTCATTATCAAGTGTTGAATTAAATCTCTTATTTTGCTTATGTATTGAACAGTTTTTATTTCTAATGAAGTGGGTTAATGTTTTTCTATCAACTCTTCATGCTTAAATGTCTCTTAATGGTTGCAAACATTATTTGTGCCTAAGTACTTTTACTTTGCTTGAGAAAGAAAGTGAAAGTTAGGAAAAGAGTTAGATAGCAAGGATTTGGGTCATTAAACCCATCTAATAACTTGAGCTAGAGATATGATAGTTAACTTGAGGTTGAATTGATTGTGTTTAACATCACACTCTAAGGCTTGAGAAAGCATAGAGTGAAATTCATTGATTTGGTTGAGAGACTTTCAATGAGATTTTAGAAATCATTATCTATTAACATAACCCGCTCATAGTTTTAAAATTGTAAAATACATTGGATCATTACTTGAGAGTAATTTCTCTTGAATCCATGCTTGTGGCCATTGATCATTTTATTCGCTTTCTAGATTAGTTTATATTTTTGCATTAGTTATAATTTTCTCAAAAACCAAAATATTATCTATCGTTTGGCTTTAGCTTAGTTGGTGAAAGTTCCTTACTTTCTAAATCGCCTAGCATATTGTTCTCTGTGGGATCGACCCCGACTCATAGTTGGGTAAATTATATTGCATACGACCGTGTACACTTTCTCTTTGAGGAGTGGATTTGGACGTTATCAATTTTGGCGCCGTTGCCTGGGAACAATTTGGCGTATTTGGGTTAGTTTGGGATTTTAGCTTACTTGCTTTGGTCCAAACTTGTGAATATTTGTCAAAATGTGTTTGTGATTTTTTTTTTGTGTGTGTTTTGTGTTTAGTTTTTATTTTATTTTTACTTTTGTCTCTATGCCATCTTGGAATGAAAATGGGTTTGATGGTTGCAATCCATATTTTGATGACCCATGTCCATATTGTGGAGGACCCCACTTTTGGCAAGATTGTGAAAATGCTCCCGAGAGAGAGAGATGTGTGCACCGTCTCAATCCTATGATGGGAATATTTGTAATATATGTGGTGGTCAAGGTGGACATTGGGGTGATTGTCCCAATTATTTTGCTCTCCCTCCCCCAAGTTGTTCTAACGAAAATGCTAGTTGTGCTTTTGAGTTTGATAGGGACAATGACATGACAAGTGAAGGACAAAGTGCCGGATTTGAAGGCATCATGGCAATGCTCCAAACATACTTAGATCGAGAAGCTAAAATGGAGGAAGAGCGAAGGCTCGTCCAACAATCCATTTTAGAAAATGGAGAAGCTATGAAAAGAATGAATGATTCATTTGAGGATGTCAATTCCTCAATTGTCATGGAAGTTTCTACTCCTCAAAATGAATTGGTTGAAGAAGAGATTTCAAATTTGAAAGATGAGCCCGACAATTCTTGTGACCACAACGAAAGTTGTGAAAGTGAGGAAGTGGTTCAACTTGAAGAAGAGCAAAATATTGATGAAGAAATCTTCAATTCTCAAAAAGAAGAAGTTGAGGAAATTTTGAAAAGCATAATGGGGAGGAATAAAAACTATGGGCAAGTCTTGAGCAAATTGTGGGAAGAAGTTCAACATTGAGATGATGAAACTATCCAAAAGGTATATCTCACCATGGATGGATTTTTACAAGAGTTGGACGACTCTCACAATGAAGAAAAACTTGACAAGATGGAAATTTTGAGCCAAGATTGGCTAATGAATCAAGCTCAATAACTTAAAGCCTATGGGGATCACCGTGAAGGCATTGCATGGATGATGGAAGAATTTCTAAAAATGCATGTTGAGCAAAGTCAAGAAGTGGAGCTACTTGAAATTGCTATCCAAAAATTGGAGGCCGAATTGAATGCAAAGATTGAGGCATGTGATGCTCAATATCAAAGGGCCATGGATTGTAGTTTTGAGTTGGTTTCCAATGAAGAAGAGGTCAAGATTGATTTTCATGAGCTAATGGTAAATTACCAGCCTACCAACCCAAAAATAGTGAATGATGCCGAAGTTGAAGAAATGATACTAGAGTTGCATAAAAAAGTTCATAAAATAATTTTTGAAGACTCTAGTTCATTTTTGGGTGAGGATGTCAAAATTCATGCAAGTTTGGAATTTGAGCGGGTTGGACCTTATTCTAACCATTTTTCAACGTTGTGCTTGGCGGGTGATATGGAAGTTGAACTAACCAAACCTATGGAGAATTTTGGAGATGAAGATCAAAGCGTTTTCATTTTGAAGTTTGCTATGCCAAGAAGATAAAATGGCATGCCTCACTTACGGGCCAAGAAGTGCAAAATGCGACACTCGAGAGTTGGCCTCTTTTCTTTTCTACCACCGCCCCATGAGCGTCATCATAATCTTGATTCAAAGTTGGGACGAAAATTCATATCTTCTAAGTGGAGGGAAAAGTGGTAAAAGTAACCGTCGTGCCGCGACGTTAAATTAAGCGCTTGGTGAGAGGCAACCCATCGTTTTCAAAATTTTAAGTCATTTTGAAATTTTATTTTTTAGAATAGTTTATCTTATTATTTTTAGTCATTCTACCAAGTTTCATAATTTTTGGACTTCATTTGCAAGGATAAAGGAGTAGTAAGTTGCATAAAAAAAAGGGGGCACTGCCAGTGAGTTTGTCCAGTTTTGGACTTAAGTTGTTAGAGTGGCTACTAAGTGCAATAGTATAATGCACAAAACTCTTCAGGTGGTTTGTTCTTAATTTTAAGTCCAGTAAATGAACATGCAGCAGCTCTTTTTTTCCAGGGAGTCCCTTCTAACTCTGGCTTTCATTGTTTAGTTACATTGAGGACAATGCAACATCTTAAGTTGGGGGGTGAGGCCGTTTTGATAGATATTTTTGTGATGGGGTGTGATATGTCATATGATGGATGACAATTTGGTAGATTGATTTTTTTTTTATTACATATTTATATTAGTATGATTTTTTTTTATTACTAGCTTATTTAGTTTTTTGTAGTTTAGTTGTAGGAATGGTGTTGGGATGTGATTTTTGCTCCTTGACCAATTATGGCTTGCTTGGTGCCAACACATTTATACCTTGGCATATGAATTCTTGATTTTTGAAAAAGAAAAATGATTGAAGTAAGGATTCTTGTTGTGACTTTTAGACTCAAATTTTGGCTCTTACTTTCACTAATTAGTCTCTTTAGGCTATGAGTTCATTTGTTTCAATTGGTTCTTGGATACATATTCTACTTGAGTTTTCATGTGCCACGTGTGGTGAGGTTTATTTGTGAGTTCTTTTGCATTATTTGTGGTCTAGAACTTGCCCGGAATGAGTTTCAAGGTGAAATTCTAGACTACACTTGGTTTGGAAAATGATGTTAGGCCTTCCTTGGACCCTTTTTGTGCCTTAAATTTCCTACCCTTAGATATTTTCCCTAGTCAACCCCTTTTGAGCCTTTAACCTTTTCTTTGGCAACCATGTTACAAGCTTTAACCTTTTGTTCTTTATTGATTTATCTTTTGGCATCCTACCTCCCTAAGTGCTTTGAAAGTGTAAACATAGGCTAAAAGCTTAAGTTTGGGGGTGATGGTTGGAAAAGTTGTGATGAGGAAGTCGGTTAAAAGGTGAAAGGGTTAACCCAAAAAAAAAAAAGGAACCTTCCTTGTTAGCTTGAAAATGAACAAAAGAAAAAAAAGGAAAGGAGGAATAAAAGTTTCGAATAAAGGGAAGACTAGTTGGTGAAATGAAAAGATGAAGAAAAGGGTGGAAAAGTTTTAAAGGATGTGTGCTTTGATTGTTGAAATTTGTAGCGCTTAGGGAGGTTTTGAGTCACTCTTACCTAAATTGTGTCCTACCTTAACCAAAAGCCTACATTACAACCCTTTAAGTCCTAATTGATTTTGAACCAAGCGTGTCTACATTAGTGGAGAAATACATGAAAGGCAAGCCTATGGTACTACTTGTGTGCATTTGAACATCTTTGTGTGAGAGAGAGTTAATTATTTCCATTTGATATCCCATTTGTGTTTTAAATTGCATTTTGCGAGTTGGGATTCTCTTTTGATTGTGAGGGCACATGAGAATTTGAGTTGTGAATTTGTTCCATTTTCCAATTGAGAGGAATGAACAAGAGAAAGTTGTTTTGTGATAATGAGGCAAATTTTGAAGCTTTAGTGTCATGACTTGATTACTATGATTAACTTGGTGTTTGAGCACTTGAATGAAAATGAAGTTTTTTAGAAGAAGCTGGTGATTCATATGTTTTGGATTAATTGGTGGTACCAATCAAAGTCATGTGTTTGTGCTTAAAGTAGACTTTTTGACTTGGTGTGATGTTGGTGCACTTTTGAATGGAGTCCTTTGAAGGAAATTGTATGATTTGATTTGCTTGAGGACAAGCAATAGTTTATGTTTGGGGGTTTGATAAGTTGGTATTTTACCAACTTATTTCTTCTTTAACCTTAGACTTTTGCAATGTTTGATTGAGAAAATAATGCATCTAATATCGTTTACATCTATTTTACAGGTTTTATGTGATTTTGAAGTGATCGGAAGAAACCAAGTGAAAATTAAGTCAAAAAGAGGCCAAATGGGACAGTTTTGAAAAACTGTCAAAACTGGATAGTTTTGCAAAAACGGGACAGATCTGCAAATCTGAAAATATGGGCCGTTTTGGTCATATCTTAATGTGGGAATATTGGGAGCTATAAGAGGATGACTTGGGAGAAAATATCAGGATCTTTGGCCATTTTCATCAAGCTTGGAGCTAGGGTTCATCATCAACCACACCATTAGAGGAGAAGATTGGAGGTCTTGAATGATAAAACTCTTAACCCTTTCTTCAATTCCTTGTTGTGTATTGAATATTTAAGTGTGTTGTATTTTATTCTCTCACTTGCATCTTGTTTACGAGAATATTCATTATCAAGTGTTGAATTAAATCTCTTATTTTGCTTATGTATTGAACAGTTTTTATTTCTAATGAAGTGGGTTAATGTTTTTCTATCAACTCTTCATGCTTAAATGTCTCTTAATGGTTGCAAACATTATTTGTGCCTAAGTACTTTTACTTTGCTTGAGAAAGAAAGTGAAAGTTAGGAAAAGAGTTAGATAGCAAGGATTTGGGTCATTAAACCCATCTAATAACTTGAGCTAGAGATATGATAGTTAACTTGAGGTTGAATTGATTGTGTTTAGCATCACACTCTAAGGCTTGAGAAAGCATAGAGTGAAATTCATTGATTTGGTTGAGAGACTTTCAATGAGATTTTAGAAATCATTATCTATTAACATAACCCGCTCATAGTTTTAAAATTGTAAAATACATTGGATCATTACTTGAGAGTAATTTCTCTTGAATCCATGCTTGTGGCCATTGATCATTTTATTCGCTTTCTAGATTAGTTTATATTTTTGCATTAGTTATAATTTTCTCAAAAACCAAAATATTATCTATCGTTTGGCTTTAGCTTAGTTGGTGAAAGTTCCTTACTTTCTAAATCGCCTAGCATATTGTTCTCTGTGGGATCGACCCCGACTCATAGTTGGGTAAATTATATTGCATACGACCGTGTACACTTTCTCTTTGAGGAGTGGATTTGGACGTTTTCAGCTTCCTCCTCCAATTTCCGTTAAAGGCGTTCGTAGCTTCCTCGGGCATGCCGGGTTTTATAGAAGATTCATAAAGGATTTCTCGAAAATAGCCAACCCCCAATGCAAATTGTTGGAGAAGGAGTCGAAGTTTGCGTTTGATAATGCTTGTTTGAAGTCATTTGAGGGTTTGAAAGAGAGACTCACATCGGCTCCTATCATCATTGCTCCGGATTGGTCTCAACCCTTTGAGTTGATGTGTGATGCAAGTAGATTTGCCATGGGGGCTGTTCTTGCCCAAAAGCGTGATAAGATTTTCCACCCAATTTACTATGCAAGCAAGACTCTAAACGGTGCCTAAATGAATTACACTGTCACAGAACAAGAGTTGCTTGCTATTGTGTTTGCTTTCGAGAAGTTCCGGGCTTATTTGTTGGGCACCCATGTGGTTGTTCACACCGATCATGCAGCTCTACGTTACCTCATGACAAAGAAAGATACAAAATCAAGGTTGATACGTTGGGTCCTTCTCTTGCAAGAGTTTGACTTTGAAGTCAAAGATAGAAAGGGTTGTGAAAATCAAGTGGCGGACCACTTGTCTCGTCTTGAAGAGGGTGGGCGTCCACTGGATGGCCTAGAAATCAATGAGTCATTTTCGGATGAGCAAGTAATGGCGGGATCGTATGACATTGTTATATCCCGTATTTTATACGTTCGGATATTTCAAGGAAGTCGTGGTAAGTGAAGGGCAAGACCATTGTCCAAAGTTATTTTAATGTACAAGTTGGTTATGGATATTATTTATGAACATTAGTAGTATGGAAATATTGAGAAAGGTTAAGGGCAAAAAGGAAAATTCGCAAAATGGTCCATGGTAATATTGTGGAAGGCTACGGGCAAAACGGGAATTTCACAAAGTGTCCAAGAATGTTCTTAAAGGACCAAAGTGTTCAAGAAAATTCATGAAAGGGCCATTTGGCCGTGTGTGTGTGTGTGTGTGTGTATGTGGGGCCCACTCTTTTATGGCCATGTGATGAATATATAGACCAAGCTTACATAATAAGACTAATAGTCATCTTTGCTTATTTTAGAAAATTCAAGAAAAAGGAAGAAATTTCTAGAAAAAAAAAGGGGGAGAAGAGGGCATGTGCCCCTCACATGCTCATAAGAACTATATATATATATATATATATATATATATATATATGAAGAGATGACTAATTATTCATCATGAAGAAACAAGAAAGAAAGAAAGAAAGAAAGAAAAAAATTAATTATTCATCATGAAGAAACAAGAAAGAAAGAAAGAAAGAAAGAAAAAAATGTGAAGGGCATTTGGCCATGGTGGCCGAACATGGCCATGGGGAAAAGTTGATCAAAAAATTATTTTCTTGTAGTATTCCAAGCAATTGGAAGGTCCTCTTTAACATGAGATTATTGTTGGAGCAAGAGGAACATGTATTCTTGCAAGTTACAAATCATAGCTAAGTGGGGAGTTAAGGAGAAAAGGTAAGAATCAATCTTCTTCTATATGTTATAGATGATTGTGAACGTTGTAGTATGTGTAAATGGATGAAATTCATGAACTATGTATATGTATGGTGTTGGCCGAATGGAGTGGTTGTTTGTGTAGAAATGATGAATTAATTTTATTTAGTATTTTGATTGTTGTGTTGTGGATGCCGTGATGTAAAATGAGGATTTAATAGCTTGAAATGAAAGTTAATGTGACATTAGCACGAATTCTTATATTTGTATAGATGAAGTTGTTAATGTAAAATGTTGGTGGAATACATGAACTTGGAAGTGAGACATTTGTTTGGAAGATTGTAAGTTCGGTTGTGGTGATTGAATTTGAAAGAAGGAATTAAGTCGTTATTATTCTTGTTGAATTTGGAAGATGTTGGATGAAGTAGTATGTTGATTGAATCGTTTTGAATATTATATGAATTGAATTGAATATAAATGAATGTCATTGAATTGTATGACGAAGGTTGTTGATGTTGGAATGTGTCTTGAATTGATTGTTGATATTGTTGTTGATAATGTGGCCGAGTTCCATTCTCGGGTTTGTTGTTGAATTGGCTGAGTTAGATTCTCGGGGATGGTGTATTTACAGGGAAGATGCTGCCGAAATTTCGGCAAATTATAAATGAATTCATTTGAGGGATTAAGACAAGTATATGTCGATGAACCTAATGATTTTGTCAACTCTTTTGAAGGTAGACTAGCAAGCTTGGAAAAAATAAGCATAGCTAACAGGACGTGGAACAGGTATGTAAGGCTTACCCTTTCTTTCTTTTGGCATGTCCTAGAGCCAAGTAAGTTATGATATGCACTTTGAGGTGACTTTACTCTTGATTCCGAGTATGTTTATGATTCGTATGTACCTTCTAATATAAGTATTCAGTAAATCCGCTATGAGTGTTCGGATATAAGTATTTTGTTACAAGTATTCTGATATGAGTATTTTGATATAAGTATTCTGATATGAGTAATCTGATATGAGTATTCTGATATGGGTATTCTCTGTAAGTCTTAATGTCCCCAACTTCTGTATACGATCTTGGATAGCTTGAAAATGCCCGTAGAGGTTTTTGTACTAAAACGCTCGTAACTCTCTGATACTGAGTCCGATCGATCTGAAACTTGTTTCTGAGCCTTCAGATGTCGGTAAGTGTGTGTCTCTATCGGGTCTTGATTTGTATGCATATGGTTTCTCACGACTCTGCTCGTGCATGTTTGAGTATGTCCTTCCACTGCGTCCCGGGCCAAGTTCTGTTATCGTGCACTTCCTCTGCATTGTTCACCGCGCCCCTCGGTGGGAGAGCCGGGTTCTGTTATCTGTATATGATGATATGGGGATGGCGGCCAGGATGGCATGTGATTCTGTTCACCGCGTCTCTCCCTAGAGGGCCGGGTTCTGTTACCGCGTCCCTCGCTAGAGGGCCGGGATCTGTTATCTGTTATTTGTATATGCATATGATGACTTATGATTTTGGCATACATGATTTGTGTTCTGAAAGTAAGCATTTTGATGTCTCGGATAAGGTACTTATCTTCTGTACTTCTGATTCTAATTATGGTTCTGTCTGTTATACTTCTGTGCTCCTGACTCCTATTATGATTCTGTTTATTGCACTTCTTGCCTTACATGCTCAGTACATTTTCCGTACTGACCCCCTTTCTTCGAGGGCTGCGTTTCATGCCGCGCAGGTACACCCAGATTAGTAGAAGCTTTTGTCAGAAGATTATCCAGCGGGATTGGCGAGCTCCGGATCCTCCCGGAGCATTGTCGTGTCAGCGTAGAAGTGTTGTGGTTTCTGATTGCTGATAGAGACTTTGCAGACAGAGTCGTGGGTATAGAGTGTCAGTTTGCAGGCGGCTCCATCAGCCGATATGTCTTCTGTATTATGTGTTAAATTCTATATAATTACAGATTTTGTCTAGTTTGAAAACCTCGATAGAAGAAAGATTCTGAAAGCTTACTATGTATTTTACTTTTATTTGGTTTCAGAGTCCGAACGGATTATGTCTGTATTGGGAGTCTGTGGGTTCGCTCGGCTCCGGATGTGGGGTCGGGTGCCCATCACACCTTACTAAGGTTGGGGTGTAACAAAGTGGTATCAGAGCAGGTTTGTCCTAGGGGTTGTCTGCAAAGTCGTGTCCGGTAGAGTCCTGTTTATGGTGTGAAGCCGACCACATTTATAAACAGGAGGCTACGAGGCATCTAGGGATTGTTGACCTTCTTTCTGTCCTAGATCGTGCGATAGAGCCAAGCCATAGGAAATGAAATTTCTTATGTAAGCCTTACATACGACAGAAAAAGGTAAGTGGCGACATGGAAAGTCACAGGGGTAAGTATTGACATATTTGTTCTGTTACCCGAAGTTGGAAGCTCTAGGTGGATGGAATATGTCATATATATATATATATATATATATATATGTCCTGTGAGGCATTGTTGGTATTTACCGTGTGCAGGTTTTGAAAGATAAGAATGGTGAAGGAGATTCTGCTAGAATTGTTGGGTACGCCTAATAGGAAGAAGTTTGGAAAAGAAATATTGTAAATGGACGGTAAGTGGGGTAAGTGTTTCAGGAAGGTTGTGGATTTGGTATGACAAATAATAGCGAGAAAGACGATTAACAGTCCAGAGGATTAAAATGGATAACATTCGAGGTTTAGTAGGAACAAGGTCTGCTGGAGGACTCAGAGAAAGTCGACAATCGACTTTGCCGCAGACTGTGATATGAGAACGGTGAGAGGAAGTCCGAACTGGCTGATAACCGAGTATGCATAAGTAACGACGACGGAGGCGTGTCCCCACCACCGAGAATCTGGAGATCTGAGATAAAAGATAACCATACTCACAGGTAGGAGATAAATGTGGAAGATCAAAAAGGGGTAAAATAGTAATTGTACAAGAAAGGACGTGTTACGAACATGTCTCGGAATCTGTAAGACTCCGACTTGCTCCAGGTCATGTAATAAAGGTCATACGAGGAAGTGGACGCGATTATATCAGCATTAAGGCACCGAGTCCCATCAAAATTTCGAGGTTAAGCGTGCTAAGGTGGGAGGATGGGTGACCCCCCTGGGAAGTATACTAAAAATTTTCACAAGTGTAGATCCAACAGACTAATGAAAAGTTAGAATAACCTAAAGGAAACTAGAGTATAGGGACGGTTGGAGATTATAAGAGGTCGCGTAGAACGAGGCAGACTGGATTGGTGAAAAGACAGAGAGTGCATCACAGCTCTGGAAATAGGATAGGCTTGAATAGTGTTGGGAAGTATTTAGTGGACTAGTTGATAGTAACTATTTATATATATATATATGTATATATATATATATATATATATATATATATATATATATATATATATATATATATATATATATATATATATATATATATATATATGAATGCGTATGATATTTCATATGTGACTGTAACGGTGAACATGTGAGTTCCGCAATCGGTGCTACGGTAAAGAAGGCACCACATTGAGTAAGGATACCGAAGTTCAGGCGACAACAGGAATAAACGGCACAAGTGTTATAAGGTAAGCTGCTATTATTTTTACTATAGGTTAAGATTGGAAATTCTAGTATAACGATATTTGAAAAAGGAAGGGAGTGAGTAGATGGAAACGAAGAAATCAAAGTGTCGGAAGGAGATGAAAGGTAAGAAACCTCAGTAAAGGAAGCTCCCGAGAGAAACTACCGGCTAAGCACGAGACTATTTGGGTAAGAACGCAAAGTAG
Source organism: Lycium barbarum (assembly GCF_019175385.1). Taxonomy (NCBI): domain Eukaryota; kingdom Viridiplantae; phylum Streptophyta; class Magnoliopsida; order Solanales; family Solanaceae; genus Lycium; species Lycium barbarum. The sequence goes on along the minus strand of NC_083338.1, from coordinate 146,563,339 downwards.
GCATGTAAAAAGGGGTAGAGTGTGGTAAAAGGAAACAGGAGGGGAGTGTGTGAGGTTCGAGGACCGATTTTAATAAGTGGAGCTAAAGGAATGTTTAGGCTCTGTGACAGTATTAAGAGACTTAGGTTCTTGAAAGGAACATAAATGAATAGATATGTGGCTATATTAATATAGTTAAAGGCTCGACGAACAAGGGTAGGGAGAGTGAAAATTGTAAGGATTCTGTGCTGAGAACAAAAGTAGCGGAACGCTTAAGCAATAGGGACACATAGCTACGGCACAAACACATAGTTAAGGAAGAATTACGAACAAGCGAACTAAGCAAGTGAAATGACGAATAGTGGATGGAAATGTGGACAAAAGGACGACATAAACGGAAGGTAAAAGAAAAAAAAATTAGGGTAAGAAGTTTTCGATGTGTTAGGTACAAAGTTGGAAAGAAGGTGAGGAATAAGGTATAGACGAAGACTTCATAAAAGGACTGTTGGCATATAAGGAACCCCTTAAAGGGGGGGGGGGGGGGGGAGAGAACATATTATAGGCTTCAAGTCCAAAGGAAGGAAACTTATTAGCTTGGAGCCAGAGTTCAAAGCATATCGGCCTATCAAGAGGACACATGAAAGAAGAAGAAACAAGTGGGAGCAGTGGATTAGAAAACCTATGACACGGAATGAGGACTCATGTAAAGACTGAGGAGTTCGATCATAAAGAAAGTAGGGTGAAGGATAAGGAACGAGCACGAAGAGAAGAACGACTATAAAAGGGACCCTCCCGAAGTATTATGACACCCCACAAGATCAGTTGAACATTCGAGGACGAATGTTCTAAAGGGGGGGAGGATGTTATATCCCGTATTTTATACGTTCGGATATTTCAAGGAAGTCGTGGTAAGTGAAGGGCAAGACCATTGTCCAAAGTTATTTTAATGTACAAGTTGGTTATGGATATTATTTATGAACATTAGTAGTATGGAAATATTGAGAAAGATTAAGGGCAAAAAAGGAAATTCGCAAAATGGTCCATGGAAATATTGTGGAAGGCTAGCGGCAAAACGGGAATTTCACAAAGTGTCCAAGAATGTTCTTAAAGGACCAAAGTGTTCAAGAAAATTCATGAAAGGGACATTTGGCCGTGGGAGAGTGTGTGTGTGTGTGTATGTGGGGCCCACTCTTTTATGGCCATGTGATGAATATATAGACCAAGCTTACATAATAAGACTAATAGTCATCTTTGCTTATTTTAGAAAATTCAAGAAAAAGGAAGAAATTTCTAGAAAAAAAAGGGGGAGAAGAGGGCATGTGCCCCTCACATGCTCATAAGAACTATATATATATATATATATATATATATATGAAGAGATGACTAATTATTCATCATGAAGAAACAAGAAAGAAAGAAAGAAAGAAAGAAAAAAATTAATTATTCATCATGAAGAAACAAGAAAGAAAGAAAGAAAGAAAGAAAGAAAAAAATGTGAAGGGCATTCGGCTCGGGGATGGTGTATTTACAGGGGAGATGCTGCCGAAATTTCGGCAGATTATAAATGAATTCATTTGAGGGATTAAGACAAGTATATGTCGATGAACCTAATGATTTTGTCAACTCTTTTGAAGGTAGACTAGCAAGCTTGGAAAAAATAAGCATAGCTAACAGGACGTGGAACAGGTATGTAAGGCTTACCCTTTCTTTCTTTTGGCATGTCCTAGAGCCAAGTAAGTTATGATATGCACTTTGAGGTAACTTTACTCTTGATTCCGAGTATGTTTATGATTCGTATGTACCTTCTAATATAAGTATTCAGTAAATCCGCTATGAGTGTTCGGATATAAGTATTTTGTTACAAGTATTCTGATATGAGTATTTTGATATAAGTATTCTGATATGAGTAATCTGATATGAGTATTCTGATATGGGTATTCTCTGTAAGTCTTAATGCCCCCAACTTCTGTATACGATCTTGGATAGCTTGAAAATGCCCGTAGAGGTTTTTGTACTAAAACGCTCGTAACTCTCTGATACTGAGTCCGATCGATCTGAAACTTGTTTCTGAGCCTTCAGATGTCGGTAAGTGTGTGTCTCTATCGGGTCTTGATTTGTATGCATATGGTTTCTCACGACTCTGCTCGTGCATGTTTGAGTATGTCCTTCCACTGCGTCCCGGGCCAAGTTCTGTTATCGTGCACTTCCTCTGCATTGTTCACCGCGCCCCTTGGTGGGAGAGCCGGGTTCTGTTATCTGTATATGATGATATGGGGACGGCGGCCAGGATGGCATGTGATTCTGTTCACCGCGTCTCTCCCTAGAGGGTTGGGTTCTGTTACCGCGTCCCTCGCTAGAGGGCCGGGATCTGTTATCTGTTATTTGTATATGCATATGATGACTTATGATTTTGGCATACATGATTTGTGTTCTGAAAGTAAGCATTTTGATGTCTCGGATAAGGTACTTATCTTCTGTACTTCTGATTCTAATTATGGTTCTGTCTGTTATACTTCTGTGCTCCTGACTCCTATTATGATTCTGTTTATTGCACTTCTTGCCTTACATGCTCAGTACATTTTCCGTACTGACCCCCTTTCTTCGGGGGCTGCGTTTCATGCCGCGCAGGTACACCCAGATTAGTAGAAGCTTTTGTCAGAAGATTATCCAGCGGGATTGGCGAGCTCCAGATCCTCCCGGAGCATTGTCGTGTCAGCGTAGAAGTGTTGTGGTTTCTGATTGCTGATAGAGACTTTGCAGACAGAGTCGTGGGTATAGAGTGTCAGTTTTCAGGCGGCTCCATCAGCCGATATGTCTTCTGTATTATGTGTTAAATTCTATATAATTACAGATTTTGTCTAGTTCGAAAACCTCGATAGAAGAAAGATTCTGAAAGCTTACTATGTATTTTACTTTTATTTGGTTTCAGAGTCTGAACGGATTATGTCTGTATTGGGAGTCTGTGGGTTCGCTCGGCTCCAGATGTGGGGTCGGGTGCCCATCACACCCTAGTAAGGTTGGGGTGTGACAGACATGATCCCTTGGTATGCCGATTTTGCTAACTTCCATGCAAGTGACATTATGCCGGAGGATTTGAACTCCCACCAAAAGAAGACATTTTTGAGTGATGCCCGAAAATTCTATTGGGATGAGCCATATCTATTCAGGGTTTGCGCCGACAACATCATAAGGAGGTGCATACCCGAAGTAGAAATGATGCCCATCATCGAAGCTTGTCACTCATCACCGGTTGATGGACACTATAGTAGTGCAAGAACGGCAACTAAGGTTCTTCAAAGTGGCTTTTATTGGCCTACAATCTATCAAGATACACATGGCTTTGTGAAAGCCTGTGATCAATGTCAAAGGCATGGAGGCATCTCGAGGAGGCATGAGCTACCGATGACCCCAATTCTTGAGGTCGAATTGTTTGATGTATGGGGTATTGACTTTATGGGTCCATTTGTGAGTTCCTACAACAACAAGTACATTCTTGTGGCGGTGGACTACGTGTCTAAATCGATGGAAGCCGTTGCGCTCCCTAATAATAAAGGAAGAAGTGTCACCATATTCTTGAAGAGGCATATTTTCTTAAAATTTGGAACCCCAAGGGCAATCATTAGTGATGGGGGCTCTTATTTTTGCAATCGGGTATTCAAGAATCTTCTTGAGAAATATGGAGTAAAGCATAAAGTTGTCACCCCATATCATCCCCAAACGAGTGGACATGTTGAAGTCTCAAACAGGGAGATCAAGAGCATACTCTCTAAAACAGTGAATGCTAACTGGACCGACTGGTCAAAGAAATTGGATGATGCGTTATGGGCCTACCGAACGACTTATAAAAGCTATGTCTCCTTACCAACTGGTGTTTGGCAAAGCTTGTCATCTTCCTGTGGAACTTGAACACAAGGCATTGTGGGCCTTGAAAAAGTTGAATCTGGATTGAAGTGATGCCTCAAACTTGAGGACGGAACAACTCAATGAGCTTGACGAATTTCGACTTAGATCCTACACTAGCTCTTCACTCTACAAGGCCCGCATGAAGCACTTTCATGATAAGAAGATTTTGCAAAGAGAATTCAGCATCGGGGATCGCGTATTGTTGTTCAACTCAAGGCTCCGGTTGTTTCTCGAAAAGTTAAAATCCAAATGGTCCGGCCCGTTTGAAATCACACAAGTATTCCTACACGGAGCAATTGAACTTGTTTGCCCAAGTGGAAATAAAATCAAAGTGAACGGGCAAAGGGTGAAACATTACTTGGAATCTCAGAATGAAGCAAATATTATCGAGGTCTTCCTCCTCAATGAACAATGAATGGGCTGAATAGGTACCAACGTCGTGCTGCGACGTAAAATCAAGCATTTCTTGGGAGGCAACCCAAGTTTCATTTTCATGTGTTTGTTATTTTTACTTTTGTGATATTTTTGATGTGTGTCCAAGTGTGTAGGAATAAATTGTGTGCACAAAGAAGAAGAGTTGGGAAAATGCCAACATGCATAACATGCTGCACAACATGCTACTCGCATGTCGTGCCTGCTGCAGCACCTGCGTCTCGCAGGTGATGCAACATTTCAGGCCATGAAAGCCACACTCTCTGTCAGCAGATGCGAAGGAATGACACAACATGCGACTCACATGTTACACATGCTGCACCACCTGCGAGTCGCATGTTGTGCAGGTAAGTGGGATTCACGGGTCGAACCGACCCGACTCGAATCGGTGTGTTTTCAAATAAAAGAAACGTAACTGATGTTTTCATCGGTTACGATCTTTATTTTCCCTCTCCCCCTTCCCCTTCTTTCCTCCTATATCATCCCATAATCCCACTTCACTCCAATCACTCTTAATCACTTCACAAAATCTTAAATAGTGTTTCCCTTCTTTTTACCCTGACAAAGATTTCAAGGGTTCCAACTGTCATCAACTCTCAAGGATGGCTCGAACAAATCAAGCTCAAAGTGGAGGAAAACGAGCAACACGACAAGCCTCCACCTTTAGAAGAAAAGAAAAGGCACCTGCGGATCCCGTCCCCCAGTCTGAAGAGGGGACACATGAGGCTTCCTCCCCTGAGCCCGAGGATGCCATCACCACAGGTGAACGAAGGGAAGAAATGGAGCAACGGTTCACCGTGCCTGGATCCAGGGACCTGTATGAGGCTTGGAGTGTCATTAAGCCAGATGAAAATCCAGTATGGGGCTTTATTGTAGAAAAGAGGGTCACTTTGTATGGTCTACAAGACCAATGTCCGAGCATCATTCGCAAGCTTGAGGCCTTGAGATGGACCTATTTCATGCAGCCCGCTGAATACTTCCCGGCCCTTGTAATGGAATTCTATGCGTCTTATGCGGCCAAATTGAATGCAAAGAGGTCGCGCCGCCAACCAAATAAAAATATGGAACACTTCTGTTAGGTTCCGGTTCGGGGGAAGGATATTGATTATGCTACCGATACCATAACTTCTATCATATCTGAGCAACGCAGCGAAACAGACCCTGTTGAAGGTTGGCCTCCGGTGAATTCTGAATATGATTTAAGAATGGAGAACCCGGAGGAGCAGCGAGAGTGGGTCGCTTCGGTGATTGCCTCAGGGACTCCACCATGGCTAGATCCATCTGTCTCGATTGAGAAGAACACTTTCAACCGTGAAGCCAAGTTTTTGCTATCCCTAGTATCATCGCGGGTGATTCCCTCAAAAAATAACACTGACATACCATTGCAAAGTGTATTCTCATTGCTTCACTCATGTCCGGGTACCTCGTCAATGTGGGGGTAATTATCCGAGACGAGATCAAGAATAAGTCTACTCAAAAGGGCACATCATTCCCTTTTCCTTGTTTGATCATTGAATTATGCCGACGAAAAAAGGTTCGTGATATTCCTCGGGTGGACAGGATGTTAAAGGCTGACCAAACGATAGATTACACCAAGTTAGAACCGGGGACTAGAAAGAGAAAACGGGTGAGCTCAGAGCCAAGAGCTTCGGCGACAGCACTTGATGCTCACATTCTTGAGCCCGAGGACTTGGCCACAGATGATGAGGCGACAGCTCCTAGCACTGCGCCTCGAGCTCCGGGGCCTGACCCTCCGAGTTCTTCCACTACAGTTCCCTCTGCCCCCGTTCTACCATCCACCACAGCATCTCGTGGAGTGTCTAGCAAGGGTATGCGAGTGCTTCGGGCAGCGGATGCTAAGGTCAATTGGTTGGTTGAGAAGCTTCCCAGTTTTGTGAAAGAGGCTATTGAGGTAGCAATGGCACCATACACTCAGGCTGTCACAGATATTAGGAAAGATCAGGATAAAATTAAGGAGCATGTTCGCCAAATCGATCGTCGATTGGAGCGTATTGAGGGGAGTAGTGAAGGCGGACTTCCAGCCATTCGGGCGGACCTAGCAAGGTCAAGGAGGATATTCGAGTATTGAAAGTCCAAGACATTGAGCTCAGTGCACCCATTCTACTATCCGGTGCCTCCTTATTCTCCATTAGGCCCACAACACCTGCCATGCCTTCGGGAAAAGGGGTTGAGGAGCCCGCTGGGAAGAAAGAAGAAAATAAGGAAGAAGAGGAGAAAGAAAGTGAGGAAGAGTTCAATGAGGAGATTGAGGGTGACCCAGCTGTTGAGGAGGCACGTACTTCCGCCCGGGCTGCTGGTATTGCTGAGGATTAGATTGACACATATGTGGCCATGCAGCAGTCCTATGAGGCGAGCAGGAAATCAAGCGGGCCTCTCGACCCCCGAGGGCGAGTGAGGCCAGTTCATCCACAGCCCCTCCAGCTGACACACTATTGCCCCCGTCAGTGGGTCCTGAGATAGTGACACCCGGGCCGGAGGGTGATACTGCACCTCCTCCATTAATAGTACCTCCGTTGGAGGTCCTCCCTGCTGATCCAGACACCATTGGACGCTTGATGCGTCCATCGTGAGTTACTCATCTCTTGTACTACATTTGATGCATTGGGGACACTGCATATTCCTTTTGTTGAGGGTGGGACAGCTCACGCTTTATATGTTTATTTTTATTGTTGTAGGATAGCTCATGTTTAAGTTTGTGCACTTGTAGTTTGTCATTGCCAAGTATAATAGTGATGGTTGATCGGTTTATAGCATAAATGTTTTTGTCTTGTTTTGCTTTTCCATCGTATTTTAATAACACTCCTCTCTCAAATTTTTTGCATATGTACTTAGAGGGGAGGAGCAACACTAACATGACTCATTTGGTGACACGCAGATGTTTTGCAAAGCCTAGAATGATGGGTTGTGAAGTAGTTAGAAAATAGTAAAGTAATCCATGTGCCATGTGTGTGAGAGGTTATTGTTTTAGTCTTGTGCATAATTGTGATCTAGAGCTTGCCCGTAAAGTATCTCAAGGCGAAATCCTAAACCACACTTGTTTGAAAAAGGATATTAGGCTCTTTTTGGACCGCCACTAAACCTAAAAATTCCTACCCATTGCATTGATATCCTAGTTAACCCATTTTTTAGCCTTAACTTTGTTTTTCTTTTCTTTTATTACAACCTTGTGACAAGCCCCGTCCCTTTTTCCCTTGTTTACCCACCTTTTGGCACCCAATCTCCCTAAGAAAATCAAATACGCTAAAATAGGCTAAAGCGCTTAAGTTTGGGGGTGGGAGCTGGCACAAAAAGGCATGGTATGTGATGGAGAGTAGAGAACACCAAAAAAAAAAGGTGTGTATGTAGATAAATGTGTATAGAAAGGTGTGTATATGTACATATAAATTTTATGTTTAGCTGTGAACACAAGGGTGTGAATAATGGTTGTGATGTAAGAAATAAATGGGGAAACTAGAGAGGCAATAACGATATTGGCTAAAGGAGGCACAAATGGGCGGGTAATGCTTAAATGTTGAAGAAGGGACGGATTAGGTGAAGGAAGCATATTCGAAAATGCTTAGGGAGAAGTCAAGTCACTCTTACCCAAATTACATCCCACCTTAACCCCGAACCTTAGCTATGACCCGCAAGTACTGATTGATTTTGAACAATGTATGTTTACATTAGTGGAGAAATACTTAAAGGGCAAGCTTATGGCACCGCATTTTTGTACTTGTACATTATCTTTTCTGAGTGTGAGTTGTTCTCCCCTTATTCGTCTTTTGTCCCAGTTGCTATTTGTGAATATGTGTGTGTGGGACTTTCTTTGGTCTTTTGTGATGGCATGTGGATTACTAAGCTCAACGAAAGAATTACTTCTTAACGCTTCATTTGAAGCTGTTTCCTTAAAAGATAGAGTAACATTGTGTCACCAAGTGCAGCGGTTGGTTAATGCTCGCCCTTTGAGGAAAGGCACCATGTTTCGCAACAAGAGGGAGGGGAACTCATATTTTAAATGATTATATTTTGACTGATCACGATCATCATTGTAGTACCTTAGCAATTGGCATATATTGTAGTTCTGTTTTAAATGCTTGAGGACAAGCAAAAGCATAAGTTTGGGGGTGTTGATGTGTCGTGAAATTACGGCACATTCGACGCCAACTACTTAGTCTTTTGTGAATCCCCAAGTACTTTTGATGTCGTTTCTCGTGTTTTTGTGTTAATTTGTAGAATAACATGTGCTGGAAGCGACTTGAGGCAAAATGAAGCAAAAACCAGCTAAAATGAACCAGGACATCACCTGCGAATCGCATGTATTGTATGCAAGTTGCAGGTGTTACAGCATCTAGTGACAGAGATGGCGAAAGAAAGCAAGACAGTGGTGCAACACATGCAACACCACATGCGAGTCGCATGTGGCACCTGCGAGTCGCATCCTATGCCGCAGATGCTGCACCACAGCTGATTGAAGATGCAACACCTGCAATGATTTGGTGCAACCTGCGACTCGCAGGTTGCACATGCGACACCAAGTGCGATTCGCACCAGATGCGCAGGGGTATTTTTGTCTGGAAATTGTTCCCGTTTTGGACATTCTATAAATAGATTTTCTAGGGTTTTGGATAGCTCATTTATTATTGGTTGGTGAAGTCTTTAAGAGATTCCTTTTGCTTTTGTCATCTTCTCCATTCAATACTTTTGTAAGCTTTATGAATACATTTTACTTTATTGCTTCCTTTAATGAATATTAGTAGCTAATCATTTTAGCTAAGGTTGTGGGACCAAATGTGTTAGTTATGTGATTGAGTTTCATACTCATACTTCATTTATATGCTAATGATGTTTTTTATTAACTCTTCAAGCATTAATGTCTTGTGATGGTGTACAACGTTACTTGTGCCTTAATACCATTACTTTGCTTGAAAAAGAAAGTAGAGGTTAGGAAAAGAGTTAATAGCAACAATTTGGGTCATTAAATCCATCTAATAGCTTGAGCTAGGAATAGGAAAGCTAGTTGAGGCTACATGGGTGTTCTCTTATAAAACATTCTAGGGCTTGGAAAAGCCTAGGATGAAATTTGCTAATTTGGTTGGAAAACTTTTGGCCAGATTCACGTGACCCTTGGTTTAATGCATCTAGGCATATAAATAAGTTGAATTGATACCCAAGCGCATTACTTTCCATTGGAACTACAACCTTAGTCCCATTTACCAATAGTTTACATCTTATAATCATTCTTAGTCTTTAATGAACAAACAACAATCAAACTACTATTATATTCCCCTCTCCCTTGAAATATAGACTAATAGTCGAGTGTTACACTTAACAAGTATATTTCTTCATTGTATTCTCTGTGGGATTCGACCCCAACCTCGTTGGGTTCTATATTTGACAACGACCGCTTACTCCTGATATTAAAGGTGTAATTTGGGCGTATCAATCGCTGGCAAATAAAAATCATGGGTTCTCTGCACGAACTCACTGAAAAACTAATATTTTCTACAAAAAATCGCTCGATCTTCAGAGGTGCGATGTAGTTTGCTTTCGGCATATTTCGGGGACGACAACGGTGGGTGAATTTTGGTGTTGGAATATATATGTTTATTTACGGGATTAATTAATGTGGAAATGTTATTAATAAATAAATTTTTTGAATTTATATTAATTGGTCGGATTCTTTATTTGGGGTGGGTTGGGATTACATTACTTGCTTCTTAGTTTGGATGAAAATATAAAAAAAAATAACTAAATGACGTGACCGAATCAGAAAGGGTGTAGCTCAACAACACCCAGCTTTCAACTTGTCTGGGCAAAGGTGGGTTGAAAAAATTCAGTTGAAAGTTGTTTAGGGGGTACATAAACTCTCGTGAAGTTAAATTGCTAAAGTGAGTTTTGAAGAAAACTTTGGGGAGGAGGGGGAGTGGGGGGTGGGGTTATGTATTTTTTCAAAATAATATAATATTATTAAAATTAAATTTTGGTTGAAATATCTAAATTCAAATTAGGGAAAAAATATGCTTATGTAATACTGGGTTTTTCTACTTCTGGCACTGTTATATCTCTGTGTGTGTATTGTTAATATTGTGTTGAAGACAATGCAGAAATTAATGTTTTAGTGGTAACTGTTCTTCTAATATATCAAATCACAACAACACAACACATATATTGCTACAAAGTACATTGTAACTGAATATGAAATTTTCCGTGGCTAAACACTTTAGCCACAATATTTTTTTCCGTAGCATTCATAGCAAAATGTAGCATAGCTAAAAGTTAGCTACAGACTTTACATGGTCCGTGGCTAAGGGCTTATACTTATTGTTACAGAATTTTTTATCTTGTAGCAATATTAGTAAAGCTTTTTTGCCACGAAATATATGCTTATAGCAAATGAACTGATTCTTTTGCCACGACAAATAAACTTTGTAGCGAACTTTATACTGTAGCCACAAGCTGCTATGTTGTGGCAAAAGATTTAATATATTTGCCACGAAAAATTAAATTTTGTAGCTATTTTTATAGTTTAGTCTTGGGGCAATAGTGCTTGTATTTAGCTACAAGTTTAAAAAACTCATAGCTATAAATTTGAGTATTTGCCACAAACATTTTCATACGTAGCTAAGGATCCATTCTTTTTGCCATAAAGTATATAAAATTTATAACTAAAGATTTTCTTTATATACTACAAAAAGTGAATTTAGCCATGTTCTTATTACGTAAACAATTAAATATATGTTTAGCTACAAAGTAAGAGATTATATTGCCACAAAGTCATGAATTTGCCACAAACGAGTCACAATATTTTTTTTCCAATGTAGCTAAGCATTAAAAAAGATCTTGATTCCAAAATAGAATTCAAATTGCATTTGCATGTTTAAATTTCAGAACATCCACAATGCATAATTTTTCTATAACGCTAGTACTATCTTGCATGAGATCCAAAACGGTACAATCTTCTCCTTCCACTGTCTCTGACTTGCATCTTACTCTAATAATTCCCTAAATCCACCTGTCAATTTAAGCAAAATAAGCTAATGCTAAGAAGAGAAAACAATTGATCACATAAATATTTCTAACAAGTATAACTTGATAGAAGGCATTATCGATTAATATATATAAGATAATCTTCATAGATTTTCATAATGAAGCTTTCAGTATAGCAAAGCTCCAAAAATTTCAGAAAACTCAATCCTTTGCACTAAAAAGCTCTTTTAACAAAATGTCAATCAAGGAACAAGCATCTCCTGAATCACATTTCAGAAGTTTCAACCAAATATTAATATTATTACTGGATACCAATCTAATGGAGTAATAAGCATAAAGATACAAACGAAGACAAGTAAAGAGAAAGAATGAAGTACACAGTGAAAATAAGAATGAAGATGCTTGAAATTTAACATAAGATACAAACGAAAGAGGAAGTACACAGTGAAAATAAGAATGAAGATGCTTGAAATTTAACATAAGATACAAACGAAAGATGAAGTACACAGTGAAAATAATAAAGAGGAAGAAAAAAGTAAGTAAAGAAATGCACAATTGTATACTACTACGAGTATATGAATTGACAGAGAGTGAGATTCAAAAAGAAAAAAAAAATACCTGCTCCAAATTTATGATAACTCTCTCCATCCAACTCAAATTTCAGCAATGCTTTACACAATATCATTGATCTTGAGACCTATTCTCCACTTGAAGATAAGTTTAATAAATATATTATCCAGCAAATTTTAGAGATAGAAACGCCCATTTTTTGAAACTTCTTCATTGAATAAGGCATAAAAATTTAAAGCACAAAGAAAAATTTCGTGTTAGAGATACCAATTTTTCTTTCATCAATCTTTTCCAAGAAATATGGCAAAAGTACCATTCTTGAAACTATTTTATTGACAAGCGGAGAGGGGCGTGGCGGCTATGATGAAAAGAAAGCGAGGGCTAGGTTTTGGGATCTTTTTTCTTGGCTAATTACCGTCGTTTTCTTGTTTTATACTATACAACATTTACTTCCTTTAACTGTGTATAATACATTATACAGCAATAAGTGTTAATTAACAAAGAATGGTTAAATGTTACTTATTAAAAAGAAAAATAGGATTATAACTATATAATTTACATTAATAAGGAATAAATCAATTGTTCTAATGAACAAAATTGATATTTTGAAATATATTTGTCAAGTATTATATAGTCCAAAATATAAGTATTATTTAAAATAATCAAGATATTTAGCAAAAAAAAAAAAAAAAAGTTCCAAAGTTTACCAACAATTATAACTAATTAATTTATTAAAAATTCACATGTAATACTTTTGAAAAATGGAATTATGATATTGTTAGTATTTTCATATGCTCCAATTTCAATTACATTACATTCTTAATTTTTAATGTTTAATTAGATTTATTATAATTATTAAGTTATTAAAATTTAAATAGACCAAAAATTATAACTTTTTATGCTTATTTAAATAAATATAATTAGTTTACCTTAATTATATACAAGCATACATTGTGATAAATACGTTATGAACCTTCTCGCGCACTCAAAACACCGAACCGAGTTTGTCTTGACCCGATATTCACCGTGATCAACTCTAATCGAACGATAAACATCGATAATTACACTCAAAAGGTATTGTTTCGACTTTCGATATAAAAGGTTTGAGTCAAATAATGATTCTCGAAACACCTGATGAAGTTGAAGCTTGAGTTAGGATTAATGAAGATAATTTTGTTTAAATTTGATATAATTGATTATTCAAAGTTAATTAGATAAATCTCTTATTTATTTAAATAATATTTGAAGCTTACTACTTATATCTTGTAAAATTTAATTGAATGAAAATCAAACACTTCTAACTACACCAGGTCGATAAAGGCATTGTCCGATAGAATAGGTCTGAATCAAATAATAATTCGCGACGCAAAACAAAGCACCTCAAGGCTTACACCTCGACCCGTATTAGGTAAAATGTCTCACCTTGTGTCCTCACCTTTTAAGAAACTGGTTCGATTATTCATAATAAATTTTATTCTTGTTGTCATATTTATTTTCTAAATTATTAATTAATTTGGGAGGAATGGAATTTGAATAAAAGAAAATTGCATATATTAATATGATGCTATATAAGTACTTTTTTATAAATTTTTTTTCCATTTAGATATTAATTTGATGAATATTTGATTTTATGATACCATATAAGAACTTATCTATGCAAGCAATTATACCTCTTAGAATGTAAAAATCTCTTAGAAATTATAGTACATATACATATTTCTATAATTCTTTATCGCACTATAAAAAGTGGTTACAACTCATTTATTGTGATTATATTAGTACTATTTTTATGATAACCTCAATTGTACGAAAAAAATTGTTTAATGTCTAAAAGACACTATTTCTATAACAAATTACAACTAGGGTTAAAAATAATGACCAGCTACGTAATTTTATCACAACAATAAAATTTTGGCTCTACTATTTTGTCATGACAAGTAATTGTAGCTATTAATCCAACTATTGTCACAACTTTTTAGTATTAGAAGTATAAATATTTATTTTCCTATAATATTTTATTTAAATGACTTTTTGTGGCTAAAAGGTTACTACTGTTGTTGACACCCAATTTTGTCCCGCCTCTCTTCCGAAGCATTTATTTGCGCTAACTTAAGAATAATTGTTAATATTTTATTACAAATTAGTTTCTATTAATATCGTCGGTTTTTCATTATCCAAATATAGTCATCACCTATTATTATTATTATTATTATTATTATTATTATTATTATTATTATTATTATTATCATTATCATTACCATTATTATTATGATTTGCATTATGATCACTTATAACATTTTCTACTTACCGTCTGATGCACACACGCATCGCATTTATTTTATGCAATTAAACAATAGCATTTACTTACTGTTAAACTTTAAAATATTATCGCACGGCTATTACGACATCGTATAATTTTATTTGAGTAGTAATAAATATATTTTATAATAAGTAATATTTTAGCACACGTTAACATATAATTAATTGAAGAAGGTCTTTTATTTAAATTTAGAAAGCTCAAATTGGTTCTTTCATCAGCTAAGTTTTGAACCCAATCGATCAGATCAGACCAGTCCATTTTAATCGGCCCACCACCCGTTTTGAAATAACCCGACCCGGCCCATATGGCTTATTTCACCATCCTAAACCTAAAAGGCGCTCTCTCCCTTCTCAGTTTTGCCCCTTCTCTCTCCTCGACGAGAATGGCGAATTCACAGAGATCTTTCACCTCTTACAGACCATGCATGGTCATCCCCCGTCAGACCTCAACCGTTGAAGAGGTGAGTCTCTCCCCCTTTTCTGCTTTTTGATCTGAAACCCCTTAATGGGATTTGTCCAAACGCGAATTTGAATACTTACTCGTGATTGGCCGGTCAATATTGGAGGGATTTTTCCCTCCATTTCTACTGGCCTCATAACAGAAACGACGATGGGATCTAGGGTTTCGGGGTTCTATAAAAAGGGACCTCATCCCAGTGTTGAAAGGGGTTTTTTTTTTTTTTTTTTTTAATCTGGTTTGAACGTACTGAAAAATTTCGATTAAAAAGCTTTAAAACTTAGCCTTATTTTAATTTAAAAAAATCTAGTTTCCAGTAGAATCCATACCGAGTCTAGTTTGATTTCCCAGTTTTAAATTCTCTTCTTTTGTTGTGTTTGAGTGTATTGAGGGTTGCACTCGAAAAGATCCGAGCGTCATTCGAGCGTAGATCCGAGATTCAAACCCCTGTTCACTGCCTCCGAAAAAGGTGAACTTCATTCCTTTCTTTTATTTTTTCAGTTCTTGCATGTAGTGTGTTTATGTGCTTAGTCTGCTGTTTAGTTTAATTGTCGTTAGGGTATGCTTATATGATGTAGTTTGTTGTTTCATTTAGTTGTTTGTTGTTAGTTTGCTTTCTTTATGCTTTAGTTTAGTTTAAGACATGTTCGAATGAGTTTGTCTTATACTTGTAGCATGCCTGTTTTAGTTTAAGTCTATTCATGCTTAATCCTAATTTTTTTTTTAGAACTTGTTTTGGTTTCATGCTTGGACAACTGGATGAATAATTTAAGTATGGGATTGATTGGACATTGCCGGTTTCTTATAGGTTCAACTATTTTAATTTGGTTTAGGCAGTTGCTATTTGGCTAAGTGTCTGTTAGTTTAAGTTAAGCATTAGCCTGTTTCCTTTTGCCACTTTAACTTAATCACTGTTGTAATCTATATCTAGTCAAGTTATTAGCATATGGTGTAACTTTAATGTGGTTTAGTCCATGATTTATTGATAAGTTACAAGTTGACTGAGCTATGTAAAAAATTTCTATCCATTACATGCCTATTATGACACTTCTAAGCCACTTGCAGTTTCGGATGTTGCTTTCTCAGTGCCTTTTTTTTTTGCAGATTAGATATTTCATGATTAGGGTATTAATATGGCTCCCTTATGTTTGTTCAAGAACAGATCACCCTTTTGTTTGTCATTATTATGAAATGTGATGAGCTTTCATGTAGTTTTAAACTCAAATGCATCAGTTTGGGTGGTAGAATTAAATGTTCCCTCTCTTTTGTGATCATGAGCATAAGCTTTTGTTTAGAGTTGAATAGAGATCTGTTTGGGTTCAATTTTGCCTCTCCTTGTTCTCTTTTTCTATGTGTACCACCTAGAATTCCATTAATTCTTGTGGGATGATAGAATCTGTGTTTGCCTGAAGTTAGTATGCCAAACTTAATCCTAGTCATGCCTTAATAACCTTTGAAGAAGTCACTAACAGATTTAAGTATGATATGAACTTGCCATTTTGTATAAACTAGTTTGTAGCTATTGCTAAGTCTTTCAAACTGATGATATCTTTAAAGGTCCCAAGAAATTTTCTTCTCTTATTTCTCACTTTTGTTTCAATGTAGTTTGTTTCAGTTTCTAGTTTTGTGGCTGTTAGATTTATGGTTAAGTAATCCTCATTCTCTTTAGATTCTGCTTTTCTTTTCTGTTTTCATTAGATTTCACTTTGTACGATAATGTGTGGTTCATTTCTGCTCCTTGCTTTAATTTAGATTTATTGTATGAAGCATGATCCTATTTTCAGTTCTGTGTATTTTTCCACTTTGTGTAGATTAGCTAAATCTTGTTTGCATTAGAGAATTAGTTTGTCCTTTTCTATCTATGTGAAAATGAGTTTTGCTGTTAATATGTTGTGCCCTTTTCCTCAGTTTATTGCGAACGCTAATGTTGACAGTATTTATAGCTCGAAAGCTCACTCTTTTTACCTTATTTATAGCTTTAAGAAATTCAAATCTATCTTAAGAATCTGTTAGCTTTCTCCCACGAGCTTCTTTTCCTTAGTGTGTTGTAAGATGTGTTTAGTTTCAAATGTATTAGCAGACTTCTTGAGCTGCGAGGGAAGGTTGTTGTTTGTGTCGTTACATTTGAGTCCTCTTTTGGTTTAGTGTCATGCCTCGTTCATGGTGTTTTAGATTAATTGGTTTTAATTAATTAGTTTTGGTTGTTAGACATAAAAGCTAGCATTGTTTCGGATTTTTCCTGTCACTGTTCTGTTTTTCTTCCTAAAGACATAGTTAGATGTGTTCTTTTTTTAGATCTCTTATTAAAACTCAAGATTTGAGTTTAATCTTTGTTTGATTCCTGCCTTTAGAGAAGCCACTGTTTCGTATAGGTATCTAAGTAGATTTTTTTTAATCAAGTTGTCTCTCATTAAAGTTCTGTCTGTTCTGTCATTTTGTTAAAAATTTAAAAAACATGTTCTGCTAACAATAAGGATTGCTACTTGATTTATCTTCCCCTCTTTTGTTATTCATTTAAAATCATGTCATTGTTCTAATTCTTTTATTTTCCTTTCTTTTTTTCTTTTGCATGACATCCGGAGTTGCGAGGAGTCTCAAACGAGACTCAATATCATTAGTATATCCAGGACACTGGCACTTCGTCCATCTCAAGCATCTCTCTTGCTCCCTTGTGGTATTTCCGAACAAAAAAACACGAAAGGAAATAAATGGGAAATACAGAACCCGCGTCTATTCCTCCGCTCGCTCCTTTCCCTCGTCGGAGAAGAAATAGCATCTGTTGCATTTTTAACTTGTCCGAAACTGACTGTTTTGTGCTTCTTATTTTGTGACTGTTCGTGTGATTCGACACTGTGACACTTAGTCTTGGGGGATAGATATAGGCTTATCATTTTAGCGACTATCAAACGTAATATTTTTCGAAGTTTCTTTTCTAGTTCGTTTTGTTGGAACGTTCGTTTTTCTTTTATCCAAATGGTTTATAACAACCCGACTTTTAGTTCTCAGCGAGTTTGATTTAATTTAGGAGCAATCCAAATGGAATTTGAAATCATCTCTTTTAAAAACCAATTTCATTTCCTTGATCAAATGGAAAGTTTGGATTTCAATTCAGTTGACAAACATTTTAGAATATTTTCTTGCTACTTATTTTAAAACAAAATTGGTCATGTGACTTTCTTTTTCAAATTCTAAAGAAATGATCAAGCATTTTTTTGAAAGGAAGAGTTTCGATTTTTAAATCTTTTAATCTTGCTTTTCTTAAACAAAAAATCAGTTGGTTAATCATAGGTCACTTCTTAATTCATTTTTGAGGTTAAAAGTGTTCTTTTCTTTTCTAAATTAGTTATTCGCCTATTTGGTATTTTAAGACAAATATTTAATTTGATTTCAATTAACCTAAGTTTGACCGGTTAATCGTTTTAAAATGGATCTTAAAGGGTGCCTTACCCGTTTCCTTTAGGATAATTAAGAACCCTTACCTAGAATCATTAAGTTGAGTAGATCGTTAATCGGAGTTTAGTTTAGCTTTATCTTAGTTAATATTTAGGTGTTCTAATTCACCATTAAAATAATTAGGTGTTGACTCCTTAAAATAATTAATTAGGTATCATCAATATGTTGTACTTCGATTTGACCCGTTTAAAATGGGATATAACAACTGCTACAGTAAGCTTCAAGTCGTGGAAAAATTAATAATTAGCTACTAATTTTTGTTATAGCAAAAAAATCAGTGGCTACATAATTTACTTGTTGCCACAATATTTTTGTAACTTGAAGCAAACATATTTATTTTATCTACATTCCAAAAAAAATTATGTAGCTGCAACACTTTATTTTAAATAATTTATTGTGTCTAAAAGGATATTATTGCTACAGTAATTTCAACTCGTGGCAAAAATTAATAATTAGCTACGAAATTTTGCTGTGGCTATATCATTTAACTATTGCCACAAATTTTTATAACTTGAAGCAAAAATATTTATTTGTTTCAAATAATTTATAGTGGCTAAAAGGTGACTATTGCTTTAGTAAGTTTTAACTCGTGGCAAAAAAATAATACAATTAGCAAAGAAATTTTGTTATAAACAACTATCCGTGGCTATATCATTTATCTATTGCCATAATCTTTTATAAGTTGAAGCAAAAATATATATTTAGCTACAAAATATTGTTTCAAATAATTTATTGTGACTAAAACATTACTATTGCTACAGTTAGTTTCAACTCGTAGCCAAAATTAGTAATTAGCTACGAAGTTTTGTTATAACAATAAAGTTGTAGCTATTGAGGTAATTATTGTCACGACTTTTAGCAATTATAACAAAAATGAAGAATTAGCTTTGTCAATTTGATTTTCGTACCTAAGAAATTTTATGAATTCGTAAATAGTTACGAAATTTGAATTTTTGTGGCTAATAGTAGGTAATAGCTACGAATTTTAAATTCATAGCTTAGATTTCGTAGCTATAGATACATTGTGTTGTAGTGAATATTCTACTTGATTGTTTCCTATTTTTTTAGATACTTCAATAACATAGTTTACATGTGAATATAAACAACAACGCCTATGCCTAAAAATGTTTCACGTGTTAAGTTTCGGTCTTGTCTTTTAGAAACTGTAGCCTCCTCTGTTTTATCGTTACATATATATAAAGAACTTATTATTGAATGAAAATACGACTTTGTAAAAGTTGTATCGAAATTCGATCAACATATGTCTTCTCTAGGATGACTATTAAAGTATTATCGATTTCATGGTACATATCTACAAAAATGTAGTAATTATTTGGGATTGAAAAAAAAATTAGATTAATACTACGTGAATATATACATATACATGTACGAGCACAAATGTGGCAAAAATATAATATCATAGATAACAAATAACTTTATTGGATTTACCAGATTTTATATGGACGTGTTTGTCATGATTTTTCATGTTTAATTTTTCTACATTCGATATGACGTAATTATTCATTTTTCAGATATCGTGTCCGATTTCTTCTTCTCCCGTACAAATAATTGACGTGATCATTTAATATAAAAATGATGATGTTGAAAAGGACATAAAATAATAACTTTTATTACCCGCACATCTATTAGCCTTTTGTTTAAATCGAGATAGCCTACTTTACATTATAGAATTATTAATAGCGAGACTTGATACAATTATGAAAGTTTGATTACTCTCATGATAAAATAAATATACATGTTGATAGTATAGCGATACCTCAAATTCCACCAACTTCATCGAACGCAAATTCGGCAATAAATCACACGACTCTACTATTATTTTGTATAGAAAACAAATGCGGAGAACAATTTAAAGGGGCAAAAAAATCAAATTTTTGGTGTTTTAAATCCGAGTCCAAGCCTTTGAATTTATAGACAATGAAAGGGTGAGATGGATAAGTGCAATCCAAAAGGTGTCTTTTGGGTGCACTCCAAAAGGTATCTTTTCTCATTTCCATTCACACCTTAAAATCTCTACAAGTTTATGTTATTATCTTTGATCAACATATAATTAAAAGAAGATTTACATGCCAAATCAATATGAAGAATATGGAAAGCTATTAATTCCACAAACCAAGTTTCTAATCATGTTATATCTTGACCGATGGAAAGCAATTAATTTCACCAACACCAGTCTTGTATGTATCGTATAAAAGTTTTATTTACTATCGGAGAATTTTTTTATCATCTTTAAACAATAAGCTCATTAATAATGGTATGCATTTAATTTTTTTAATAAAAATTATGAGTTAAATTTGATCGAATCATTTAATTAGTTACCATCGATATTCTACCCAAAGTTTATATCTAATAATATGTCACAACCCAATCCCGTGGACCATGACTAGTGCCCGATCTGGACACCCGTATACGTATCTGCTAGGTATAGTAAAACTGAAACTACGACAATATGGAAACTTATAAAGGAACTCCAAAGTTCATAACGTCGCCATATATATAACCAGATAAACTGTCTCCTCAGGGGTCACAACTAATCATATCATGAAATAATACGCAAGCCGACAAGGCTGCCATTACAGTCGAACATAGCCATAGCACAACGTTTAGACACAGCTGAACAGAACTGATACACAACCCACACATATGTCTACAGACCTCTAAGAGTATCCACCGTGAAATATGACGGGACAGGGCCCCACCGTACCCCTGGATAAACATATACATACACATCATAAGCTCTGTATCAAAAGTCTAGACTCCGGAACAACGGAGCTCTCCAAGACAGCTGAGTAGAAGTCCTATGCTGAAGGGTCACCAAACCGACTATCTGTACCTGAGGGCATGAAACGCAGCCCCCCCGAAGAAAGGGAGTCAGTACAGAATATGTACTGAGTATATAAAGCATGAAATACAGTAAAAAGGATCATATCTGAAATAGGGAGTACAGAAAACAAGTACAATGTCCAGAATACCAAAACACTTGCCCTTTTGAAACATAAATCATGCATGTCAAAATCATATATCATACCAGGCCCATTATGGGACTCGGTGAACATGGTCGCCACCCCGTCTTTGGCGCCATAACACAGCATAACTCCATAAACACATCATAACTCCATAAATATATATATATATATATGATGGCCCTCTAGTGAGGGACTCGGTGAACAATGCAGTGAAACTGTGCACGATAACATATCCTGGCCCGGGACTTAGTGAAAGATATATTGAGGCATGCACGAGCAGAATAGTGAGCAACCACATGCAAACTAATTTATTATCCGGGACTCAATAGAATAATCAAAATGAACCATCATTTGAAAATCAAGACAATAGTCATATCAAGTACCCTTCGAATGTCACTATGGATTATACCAAAATTTGGATTATACCAAAATATGAATTATACCAAAATAGGACGGCTGGAATCATACGCATGTATCAAGACATAATAATTTAAGTTCTGGGAATCAAGAACATTAGCCATGCAGTGTCTCTAATAATAAGAGCTTCTTTGGATTCATATGCTCGTCGTTTGTTTGTTTCATAAAGATCATGCCAAAAAAAAAGAAGGGTTAGCTTTACATACCTTGAACTCTATCTAAATGTCTAACGCTTACTTCTCGAGCTCGTAGGTCTAAAATTAAGATAACATAGGCCACAGTTAGATTATCCACATCACTTACTAACCAATCCAAGTACGAATGAAACTTAACAAATTCGGGCAGCATTTCCCCTGCAAACTTAATATTCCTCGAAATTCCAATTTAGCCAAACATCAATCAAAATACCAACAATAACAATACCAACAATTTCATATCAAACTAGAATTAAATTCATCCTTAAATTATTTCCAAAACAGCCCAATATTCATTCGGATGCCAATGCTTGTATCCACTTCTTTATTTTCGTATATCCAAAGTATAACAACAAACACAACAACAACAACAACAACTACAGCCAATCCCACGATATTCCAGCCCACAAAACAGTTCATAACAACCACCAAACAGTCCCCCAAAATATCATCGCAAAACTGCCACAATTATCATACCAAACAGCCCCAAAATATCGCCACAAAACAGCCACGAAAATCATGTAAAACAGCCCCAAAATATCATCACAAAACAGCCACGAAAATCATATAAAACAGCCCCAAAATATTGTCTCAAAATAGCCACGAAAATCGTATAACACAGCCCAAATATCGTCACAAAACAGCCCGGTATACGCTTTGTATACAATATCTTCATACACTTTATTCTCCCAAATTCAAGAACAACAACTTATCAACAACAATATCAACAATTATTATACATCATAACTCAGCTAATTCCATCCATTTAATCCACCTAAAACAGCCCCTTAATCCATAAATCTCAACAAAACAACAAACGAGTTTATAACGCTATTTTCTCCGTTCTAATCCGTTAAAACTCTAAATAAACTTGTTAACAATGAAAAAGGGACCTTAATCTTACCTTAAGTATGCAGCAACCACGTCAACACTCTTGTTCTTGGCTGATTTTTAGCTCAAATTGAAGGCAACACAACGTACAACACTTTTCTCTTCATGAGCTTCGGGATTCGGGGCTCAGATTTTGGTCAAAACTTGGTTTCTCTCTCTAACTCTCCTCTCTCTCTCTATCTCTGGAATTTTCTGGGTGTTTAGGTCTGAAAATGAAGGAGAAAGGCTGAAAAATTCCCTTAAATGGCATGGGTAATGGGCCTGACCGTTGGGCCGAATCCACTGCCCAGCTCGACCTTTCTTCCTTAAAACGTGCATATCTCCTTATCCCGATGTCACATGAAGGCCCACGACCTATGGTTGAAAAGGTATTTCAATTATATACAACTTTAATTTTAGGAGTTTTCCCAAATTCCCAAATACTGATGGGGTTATAGCCTCCCGAAGTCAGATCACCCGAAAACGTAACTTAAAAATATTCTTTTGGAGGGCTTCCACTTTGATTTGGCTCAAGGGTCCTTCTTGAGTTGTGTTTAACTTCACGTATATTATCCGTATAACTTGTCATATGTGTTTTAAAAAATCTCGACATGTGGACCCCACCTCAGCTTACGAATAATTCAACGTACAAAAATACGGGATATAACATAATATCCATGTGAAAGTTTTCATACAATAAATGTAAATTTGATTATACCGCCCTCTTCTCCTTAAAAGACAACTCTCTGATTTAAATGATTGGGTTATAAAAGGCTAACATATGGGTAGTAGCTGTGGTTATGTTTCTTCCTACCCTCATGAAAAAATTAAAATAATGATTTTTGTATTTGCAAGATGAAAAATAATTAGTTGATTTTTGTTATTTGTTCAAGTTTTGGTGGATAAAGTTATCCTATATTTATATTGGTGGAATATAGAGGTATCTTATGAAAGTAGTCAAGGTGTGTGCAAGCTGATCCGAACATTAAAAAAAGGTACAAATGATAGACACTTAACTACGACTTGTTTCAATTAAGCACTTGAACACACAATAAAGTATTCATTTTCACTTTGAATTCAGATTTGATTTTTTTTTTCTATCATACACATTCTCCTCAATAAGCCGTAAAAAATCTTAGGTTTGTTCCAATTCATGAGGTCAGGGGCGGTTTTACTCATGAAACAGTGATGCACGTGAATCCATGCTCTCTCCGCCAATTAGATATTTTATGTACATATTTTATAAATTGATCTAATATTATTTGTTGGCACTTGCTCCAAAAGAACTTAAAGGTGCACTTAGTTCAATTAGGAGTCATTTATCCACAAAAGTATGAATCAATTCACGCTTAATACATTCTTTAAGGTTTATTGTTTAAACCTTATAAAAGAGAACACACATTATCTTAGGCTTAAAATCCTAAGTAGTTCTGCAAAACACCAAACACTATTTTGCTTTGCCCATCCAATTGATTTCCCCTTTTCTTCAAGTTTTCTTTTCTTTTATATAAACCCTGTTTTAACTTAACTCATTACCTATGGCTTCCTCATTCGAAGAGCCGATCTCCAATCCCCCCATCCCCGACAACGATGACGAGGAAGACGATTACAATGAAATCGAGGATGAAGATGAATTATGCTAAGAGGATATTTTTTATCTTTAAATAATTTGATCTCTACATTATTGTATATGTATTCTTAGTCCATATTTAATCCTACTTGGGGTCTTTACACAAATAGACTACACAATTCATCGTTTACTTTTTCTAGTTGATATACATAAATTATACACTGATTATACACAGTTATACACATATTATACATGAATTATACATATATTAAACATTCACTGGCTATTTTTAGCTTAAAAGGTATATAACTTAAGCGTGTATTGTTTAATATCGTGAACCAATGAGTGCAAAATCTAATTAAAACTCATACGTGGTGAAATCTTTTCATTCATGCTCGATAATAGAATCAGATAGAAATAAAATATTTTATTTATTATTCGCATAACATCTTTTGGGAAGTGATAAAAGAAATTAAAGCAATGCAAATTCTACAGAATCTTTAGCTGTGGACATTGCTCTTTTTTATTCCTCCATAGGAGCTTTTTATTTGTTCTCTTGGTAACTCGAACTTACAACCTCAAAGTTCAGTGGGCATGGATCATCAGTCTTGAAGATGCATGCACAAAAAACTGTATGTACTCTACTATCCACACTCTGTACCAAGCAATTTTGGTCCAAACTGAATCAGATATCTATCTTCACAAAATGGATTTGTCGGATTACAAGGACCAGCCCATAGTTTTTGACATTTTCCTGTCTGAGCATTTGTCGAGAGAACCTGAGTCATTACCAACATGACTACAAATAAAACAATACAAAAAAGGAGTTATAAACGTATTACTATAATTCTGATATCATAAAAGGAGAAAGGCAAAAACTCGAGTCAATGACATCAAACTTTATACATAGAGGGGGTATGCCTCTTCGTGTTTGCTTACCTATTCATTATCACAAATATCATAACAAATAAAACAAAAAAGTGAAAAATAAATGGTCCACACGAGGAAAAAGTATTGTAGTCCAAGTTGAAAAGTAAATAGCAATTATAGTTTGCATACATGCCAGGGCTATTCAAAACTGAATCGTTACCGATAACCCAACCGCAAAATTGGCTTATTGGTATTGGGTTATTGGATTAGCGGTTGGGGAAAAAATACAATTTTTATTACTAACGGCTTATCAGTGCGGGGGCGGATTACTCAATTTTCTTATCGGATAAACTGTTAACCCGTTAAGAATTTATCATAATTATATTTTTACCCCTAAACATATAAAATATGTATTGTAGACCTAAAGCACTAAAGTTTGAACCTTCAGTAACTGTTATTCACTTAGTTCATAGGAAATAACCCTAATTACCCTAAAGCGCAGCAACTACAAGTTCATAAGGCTGCAAGTTCTTCCTATGTGCAAGTTATCTGAAGGCTACATTTTCTTAAGTTGAGACTTGAGATTGTTCAACTGTACTTATCATTTGGTATAGTTATCGTGATTTGTGTTGGGCTTTTTAGGCTTCTTGCTCAATGTAATATTTTTGGTAAACTCTTCCAATTAAGAAAGTGATGGAATGGTGCAAGTACCTGGGAAGCAGTAACTATATTGTTTGATGTTTTACATTTGACAACTACTATAATGTTCTCTTTTTCATTGAGTGAACCGGTGGATATATCTATCGGCTTAATACATAACTAGTGAATTTGATCGCGCTTCGCGCGGTAGTAAGAAACCTAAAATTAGATCTTTTAAATTAATGTTCAAATTCAAATATATTATTTTAAAGTTCTAAATGATTTTATTATTAACAAATCATTTTATGTTTCTCCCTACTTGTTATCATTTCAGGATTTTTTTTACTTTTCGATAATGCTGAAACTATATACCTTTTCCCTCTTCTATCTCTTCCTCTTGTTCTTCCTATTTTAACTTTTTTTTCTTGCTTGCGTACCTATTCATTTGTTTCTAAAATGTCAAATCTCTCTTTTAATTCTTACTCTCTATGTTTTAAGCAATTTAAGTAGGTAACTAAAGAAATCAAAGGGCGCGACATATATATATATATATATATATATATATATATATATATATATATATATATATATATATATATGAAAAAATTAGATATATATGATAAAATGACTCAGACAACATATTGAATTTTTTATTACTGAATGAATCAGTTATGAACTATAGCATATGCATTAAAAATGCACAAGAGAAGCCTTGATACCTCTAACAATTGGCAACTATACAAAAAAAATAAAAATAAAAAAACTAATGTATATATAACATACTCATAAGAAAAACTTTTGAAGTTACCATTAGTAAATAAGCAATAATGGTAATCATTAGCTTCTCTTTTTAGTTAATTGTCTAAAATACATACACCTTAAAAATAAAATTGGAGTGTTAAAAAGACACCCACCTCATTTGAATAGTACTCCTAATCAATTGTTCGGAAAATCCCTCGTTGACTAATTATTGAAGCAAATTTCTTACAAGTGTAAGTTACTTTTTTTTTTTTTTGTCATCGTTCATATTGTAAACACTAAGCATTAGGCAAAAAAATCAGAAAGAAAAACTAAAAGAACAGCCATGGGATTATCAAGAATACTTTTGGTTTACAATCATTCAAAACTCAAATATAAAATTCAAATATAATTCTCACAAAGTAGTCCAAAAAAGTTAAGCTACTAATATGTCGAATCTTAATGTGTTCAATTTCGTAGGAGAACATGTAAAGCTTTTAAATTTTTCGTTTGCCTGACATATATAACTGTATATTACTATTTTTTGTGCGAAAAAATAATATGCAATATTAAAATGTTAGAAATACAAAAATAAAGAAGATAACAATTATTTAACTCTCATGATGGCAAAAAAGTAAAAGATTCAAAGAAATATATATATATATATATATACACACAACTGAAAAGCCAGATTGAATGAGGATGGGGAAGACATTTGCAAGCAAAGAAATTGCATAGGACCTGAAATATAAAAGAAAAAAATAATTAAGCCAAAGAGAACAGAGGCACAAAATTGCAGAGTAGCCCATATTCTAATCTATATATAATATAAAGCTAGACATAAACAATCCTATGTGGCACCTCTCTATGACCTCTATTGGCATTTTTTTTTTCCTTTTTTTGAAATTTTTCCTCCTTTTAAAATTAATATATTGTATGTTGAATAATTCAAAGGTCACCCTCTTAATTCTCTTAGTCACACCTCTTAATTCTCTTAATTACACATTTTTCCACCCTTACTTACAATTGCAGTTAGTGATGACTGATGAACGTATGGAAAATAAAGGGTCAGCAGACAAATGCTTAAAATTTGAGGGCCAGACTTATAACGCCCATCTTCATCAATTATTAGCAAACAAAAGTAATGACTATATAGAAGATTAAGGATCCGCCAAATAATGTTATATAATTGAGGGGTATATTGAGGAGGTTCTTCATCATCATTGAATAACAGTGGAGCAAGCGCAAAGCAACGGCCAAAGCAAGAAAGTACAATTCAGTAAATTTTACCATTTGAATTACATTTGGAAGAGGTATACCCTTTTTTCTATTTCTATGTTTCATGCTATATACGGTAAAAGACACCCTTTTCACCAAGTATCACATTTCGCCAATTTGTATATTGGTTTATGTGGAATTTTCAGAATAAAAAATAATATAACTACGATCGGTTAGAGATTTTTTTTTTAAATTAGAATTATTTATGAAAGGGGTGAATAATTTAGTTGTTTCATAGTTATTATTACTAATAAATTATTATTTTAAATTCTTATGTAATTCCCATTTAGCTATCCTTGAAACATGTTTCGTCTGGTATGCAACTAACATGCCGTTATCATCTATATTTTGTTAGCCTAGCGATATAGTCAACTCAGAGCAGTGATTAAATGAATATAATGACATCTTATTCTTTTTCCATAATTGTTTTGCATATTTCCATTTAACTGTTTGTATGCTTGCTATTTTATATATTTGATTTTTCTCTTCATTGGTGTTGCAGGAGAGAATGGAGAAAGAGATGAGATTACCCTTCTTATATGACGAGGAGAGTTACGATGTTTGACACTCCAAAGAAGATCATTTAAGTTAGCATCTTGATGATCCAGACGTAAATGAAGACATCTTAACATTTTTATCATGAATTCCTGATATCCGAGATAGCTAATATTGGAGTATATTATGTTCTTTTTTGCCCTTATGTTCTTATTAATAGAGTATTATATTCAATCTTTACAAAAAAAAATTAATCAACTGAATAGTACTTTGTATCTGTTTAGTTACATGTCATTATTATGCCTCGAGTCTCTTAGGTTATCTATATATCTTACCTTTCTTTATTTTTGATAAGTCAAATAACCAAAAAAGGAAAAAAAAAAAAAATTGACTTCTTTTTTAATTATTTTTTTATAATGAACGGGTAAGGAGTAAGAAAGGAACAAGGGAAAAGGAAAAAAAAAGTGATGAAATAGAAGAAAGAGGTAAAGGAAATGTAGAAGGACGAACGACGAGGAAAAAAAAATGATCATAGAATTTTGGTTGCATTGATTTTGGGTGATGGATCGAGTTTTACTTCTGTTGTTCAAAGTTGAAGGAAGAGTTCAATTTTTAAAGCAAAGTTGAAGGATGTAAATTGATTTCGCCCAAAGATTCTACACTTGTGTGTACATATATGCGTGTACATATATGAAGTGCATAAAGGAATAAAAAAAGCATAATCACATTTCAAATTTTATTTTTTATTTTCGCATATACACACATAAATTGACCAATTTTTCTTGGATGTTTTGCTCTCATTACACGTCTCAAAGAAATGATGTATTATATACCTATATAGATTATACAAAAATCAAGTGCCCCCAGATTCGAGGAGACCAAAAAATTTAAGTGGTAAAAAATTAGAAGAAAAAAAATTGAGAAAACTAATTGTAAATATTGAAATGGATCAAACCCTGAAATTTAAAGAAAACTATTAGCACAATTTCTATAATTGGGTATTGGAAGATAGTTATTTTTTTATGACAAAATTTTTTGATGACCGCGCGAAGCGTGGACAAATTTACTAGTATATAGTATATAGTGATATGCATTTATATGCACTAATGATCACGTTTAATTACAGAAAAGAAATAACTTAGTCTCTTCAGCTTACACTGTTTTTCAGTTTGTAATTTTAAATGACTTTCTCTTTTAATTGAGCAATGATTGTGGATAATTATAGTGATAGATAAATTTTATTTTCAGCAAATATTTTGAGGTAAATATAAGAGGAAAAAGTACAAAAAAAAAAAAAAAGAAGAGCAAAAAAAGATAAATAGGAATGGAGGCCATAGAGAGGTGCCACATCACCTTATCTATGCCTAGCTTTATAATATATATATATATATATATATATATAGATTTAACCTTTTGCGTTATCACTACATTCAGCACATTAAAAGTCCTTTCTTTTGTAAGGGTAAATTCCATTGAAAAGGTAGGTATCGTGGAGGTATTGTAAAGTGATAGTTGTTACATAATTTAACTAATAAACCGTCTGATAATTGCTAATCCGATATCGAATCAACTGATATCTTATCGATTGGCTAGCGGATTAATATATTTAAAAGCTGATAACCGTTAAGCCGAACCATTAAGTGTAGTAATCCGCCCCATCCGCCCGATAATAAGCCCTACATACCACAAATGTAAGCAATGAGGAGAATGGAATTGAGAAAAGTTGTATTAAAATTTCCCGTAACGTGGTAGCAGTTTCTCATTTGCCTTATTGCTTCTGCCTGTTGTTTGTTTCTTATTATCTCATGTTGCCAACTAGAATCATTCCAAACATTTTTACTTTCCTTGGATGTTTCTTCCTTTTTCTACGATGAAGTTTAGAACGAGATAGAATTACTAGTAGTTGCTTGAAAGAAATAAGTTTCTTATGGACATTGACACACTTTAGTATGAAAAGTCTCATATTTAATTAGTCTGCACAATTTATTTAATAACGATACTTTAGTAAAAATTTAATTCGTATTTTCAATAATTTAAAATCATGTGTCCCAAGAAAACCCACCATGAGTAATACATCCATTTAAATCTTGCGACATGAAGCAAATAGGGTCAAATGTGAGCTTGCAACCTATACACTATCAATATTGAGCCTTTTGTGTTTTGATAATTTTGTATTGATGCAATAGTCCTAGCAATAAAAGGGAAAAAAATCTCATACTTTACTGATGAACCGATAAACCGACCGTTAACCGCTAAATCCACACTGAACCATCCGGTATCTTATTGGTTGGTTAGCGGATTGAGATATTTAAAAATCAATATTCGATAAGCCGAACCATTAAGCACAATTATCCAACTGAACCGCCCGATAAGCACCCCTACCATCATGGTGTATATATATATACCGAGACGGTATGATGAATGATCATGTTCATTTATTAAAAACTACACACTTTTCTCGGAAAAAAAATCTCTATGATACCATCGCCTTATATACATATATATACCATAATGATATCATGAAAGACTGCTTCAGTCCTTCAATGAGATACTCTTCAGGACCATGATACCATCATGTTATGTAAATATATTGGGATGGTAGCATGGAGGACTGTTTTTGTCCTTCTCTTAGTCCTCCATGATACTATTGTGATATATAAATATACTGCGATGGTATCACGGAGGAAGGAGTTTGGCTAAGGAGTATGTCGGGTAAATATTTCTAGCCAAGTGAAAATAGTTTGGGAAGGGGCATGTGCGGGTAAATGTTTTCTATTTTAGGGATATTCAGTGATGTTTTTCCGACTTTGTTTGCTCCAACAAAAATAACACTCTTATTATCCGGAGACTTAAGTATATTAATCGAGTGATACACAAATTGAAACTAGAAGGATTTTCAATCGAACCTGTCGAAAATTTTGAGAAATTAGACCTCTAGTAATGTTGAAAAATGGCATTTATTAATCAAAGCTTTACCAACAAGAGGGTTAACGACTTTTATTCTATTTGACAAAAGAAAAAGCAAAGATAATAAAAAGCTCTCTGTAAAGAAAAAAGACAACCACATTAAGAGGAGCCCAATCAAAAGATACATTGATAAGCCGAGATAATGACCTATAACAATCAAGCTGCCAGCCACCTTACATAATTGAGCATCCTGTGGCATTTTCTTCATAGAAGTACTCATCACATCTGCTCACATGATAGCCCCTTCGGTAGCCATACGGCCCAGGCCCATAGTTATCGTCACACGGGGGCGGAGGGACCGGTCTTCCATACGATTGATAACATGGGCCCCCTGTAGAGCCTTCGTAGCATTCTCCGCAACAATAACTTGAAGGCAGAGGGACCGGTCTTCCGGGCGAATGATAACATGGGCCCCCCATATAGCCTTCATAGCATTGTCCACAACAATATCTAGGGGGTGGAGGGACAGGTCTTCCGTGCGAATGATAACATGGGCCACCGGTATAACCTTCGTAACATTCTCCACAGCAATATCCTGGTGGTGGCACTGGTGGTTGAAATTTCGGGCTCTTGGGATTTTCGGGTTGCTTAGGATTTTCGGGCTCTTTGGGCTTTTCGGGCTCCTTGGGCTTTTCGGGCTCATTTGGCTTTTCGAGCTGTTTGGGCTTTTCGGGCTCTTTGATTTCAATGCTCTTGATCAATCCACATCCTTTACAACACAATTTGTCGCGAAGTTTCTCAGGATTGCAACATACCACAGTGATTGTAACTGTATTGGCCTTCTCATCATATACTTGGTCTCTAATTTCTGTTGCCCCAAAAAAATTTATATCACAAAAAAAAAAAAAAATCAAATTAATTCTTCTCCATAATAATACAATTCTTGATCTTGTACTTTCCTTCATGAATAGAGACTTACGAGGGAATTTACAGAGAATTGTTTTAACCTTCTTGTAGCAGCTGCAACATTGAAGATCAACCTTGAGCACCATAATCGTGGGCTGTTATATTAAACGATAAATTAAAGTAAAGTGAGGTTATTAATTAGTACTGATCAAGTAATTATAAGCAGACCATTATGAATCAAAGCTCTTATAGAAAGATTTCCTCAACAATATTATGCAAGGATGATCTAGTTTTTGGTGTGTAAGAGAAAAGACATAGGAAGAAAAAACAATTGTTTAAGAAGTTAAGAACAAAAGAAACATGTAGGCACGACTATATGATCAATCATATATGCAATCTTTATCAACCGTCATCTATTTATGATATATCTCTATCGAAATCTTTTTCAAATATTTAGTATTTTCTCACGAATTAGACCAGAGAGTTGTATATGGAAGAATCAAGAACATACCTTCCTAGTCTTTTCACCACCCATGGTTGATACTCTTGCAGAAAAATGAATTCTATGTTAAGAGAAGAGAGGAGGAAAAGAGAATAGTTTTAATTATAGTATGAAGAAAAAATTTGTTAAATGGAAGGAATAAAGTAGGAACTCGAATCGGATGGAAGTTGAAATTAATGATATAATCTAAATTAGCAGCCACAAAAATGTGGGGGACCTAATTAAGGTTGCTGACTATATACTCTCCATTTGCAATTGCATGTACTGGCTTCACATCTCCTCTTCCCTTCGTTACCAAGCAAATATACATTATTTAACAGGGAATTAAATAAATTATAGTACTAGCTAGTTTATGAATTTATGTACTAAAAATAGGCCATTATCAGAAGTTTTGGTACAAATTTTTTTTTTTTTTTAAAATTTATTTAATATGTACAATATAAATTTAAAATTTTAAATCCGCACCCGACTAAACATTTTTAAAGTTATCAACTCATTAGTTACTATTGCATATATGTTGCTACCTCAATCTGCTTACAATTGTTTGAGTCTTGATTCAATTTTCTTTTTGTACTTTTTCTAAATGTCTCTCTTCTTAATCTCTAATAGAATTAATTCCCTGAATGATCACTTAAGTTTCGAAAATTGCTTTCAAATATCACTTTTATTTTTTAGGACAACACAGTCACTCAACTATCACTATTTTCCTCAAAATAGACTAAATACCTCAAAAGTTTTTTTCTTTGCTAGTTGGCATGCAATGTCATTAAAGCTACTTTTTTGAATAATATATTTATTTAACTCATCAAACTCATTTAACCAAACTCATATTTTATACTCAATCAAATATGACCCAATTAAAAAGCGCCACAGGAATTAAACTATTCTTTCTATTTAGCCACTTTTTTAAATCTAAGATCCTTTTATCTCAATCTAATAAATTAATATTTAAGTAGTTTTATCTTTCTATTCAAATTCAAATATTTTTAAATATCATATTTTGTTCACATTAAATGATATATTCTTTCCACATTAAAATGGAATTACATAGATAATACAAAAATTACTTCCGTATAAGTTTAACTTTTAGAAAATCTAGTTAAATCTTATATTTTAAGAAATAAAATGTTTGACGAATTCTCTCATCGACTTAAAAACAAGAATTTTTTTTGGGCATATTCCACTAGTGGGAGAGTACTAAAAAAGTTTGAAGAAACAAATGAAAACTTAACAATGAAGAATAACTGAACAAACAAAAGGGGTATTATAGTTAAGGTACAAGATGACTCATAAAAAAAAGTATCTTGGTCATAGGTAGCAAAAAGTTGTGGTGGAAAATGAACTTGAATGAGAAATAGGACTCTCGCAAAATTTAGGGAGTCTTTTTAATAAAAAGTGACAAATTCAGGAGGGTTTTGATTTATTTTCTCTTATATTTTAAAAAAAAAATTAGTTTCTTGACACTTGCATGTATATCAAGTCATGTACCATACAATGTTATAAAATAATAGGAAACATACATAAATTCTACTTTTATGTTATCTCCAAAATTTACTTTAGCAATTTAACTTTACGGGTTTTTTTTTACCCCATTCTTGTTCATTTTTTTGCGCGGATTGCCCTTCTTTTGGGGTGGTCTTTAAATTTTGTCCCTTATATTTGTGGTCTTTAAATTATGCCTCTCATATTGCTGGTCTTTAATTTTTGCCCTTCGCATTGCAACCCTGTGCGTTCACGCAGAAATCATGAGGTTCTGGGTTCGAATCCCCGCTCAAGCATAAATTAAAAAAAAAAAAATTGCAAGGCAAGGTTTGGGTCGCGTGTATGCCGGACCCGGCATACACTTGTTAAGGAATTACCAAATTTATGTCGGACCCGGCATACTCATGTCTTATGGGCAGACTTGGCATAAGTATGCCTGGTCCGGCATAACTTTGGTAATTCCTTAACAAGTTTATACCGGTGGGGGCATACTTATGGCAAACTTTTAGTTAAGCCTTAACTAAAAGTCTTTTTCTAATTATGCCTTATGGGGCATACTTTTAGTTGTGCCACATAAGGAGGAATTTTTCCTTAAGGCATAACTAAATATTTGTCTTCTAAGACAATGTCTATGTCTTAAGGAAAAGTTATGTCTTATGGGGCATACTTTTAGTTATGCCTTAAACATAAGGCATAACTAGGAAAAAACTTTTAGTTAAGGCTTAACTAAAAGTTTGTCCATAAGTATGCCGGACCCGGCATAAACTTGTGAAGGAATTACCAAAGTTATGCCGAATCCGGCATACTTATGCCAAGTCTACCCATAAGGCATAAGTATGCCGGGTCTGGCATAACTTTGATTATTCCTTAACAAGTGTATGCCGGTGGGGGCATAGCAAAATTTAAACGCTGTCTTGCTATTGTTTTTTTTAAATTTTGACTGAATGGGGATTCGAACTTGAAACCCATGGATTTTAGTCGAAGGGCAAAATTTAAAGATTTCAAATATGAGGGGCAAAATTTAAAGACCACCCCAAAAGAAGGGCAATTTTGCGAATTGCCCATTCTTGTTTGAAGTAAATTTAATTAGGGTGTCATGGCAAAAAATTACCATCAACTTCTCAAAAGCACGTGAAGAGGAAAAACAATCCAAACACTAATTCAAACTATATGCGTGTCATCATTTAATTGGATGGGAATTAATTTTCTTTATTTCCTTTTCATTTTAAATTTTCTTTATCTCTATACGATTTTCTTTCTTTTCTCCAGAAGACTACTCCCCAAGCCCCTAATTTTTCCCACACCGTTTTATTCTGCTCTTTTTAGTTTTTTTTTTCTTTTTTCTTTGGCAGGAGGTTTGGCGTTAAACTTCGCCGACTCCATTTTCGGCGAATTGTTTCCGGCACCGAGAAAATTATCAGACCACTAGTTCAACATGTACATCACTGGCAAAGAAAAATCATGGGTTCTCTGCACGAACTCACCGAAAAACTAACATTTTCTACAAAAAATCTCTCGATCTCCGGAGGTGCGATGTAGTTTAGTGCTTCCGGCATATTTCGGGGACGACAACGGTGGGTGAATTTTGGTGTTGGAATAGATATGTTTATTTACGGGATTAATTAATGTGAAATGTTATTAATAAATAAATTTTTGAATTTATATTAATTGGTCGGGTTCTTTATTTGGGGTGGGTTGGGATTACTTACTTGCTTCTTAGTTTGGATGAAAATATAAAAAAAAATAAAAAATGACGTGACCGAATCAGAAAGGGTGTGGCTCAACAAAACCCAGCTTTCAACTTGTCTGGGCAAAGGCGGGTTGAAAAAATTCACTTGAAAGTTGTTAGGGGGTACATAAACTCTCGTGAAGTTAAATTGCTAAAGTAAGTTTTGAAGAAAACCTTGGGGAGGAGAGTGGGGTGGGGTTATGTATTTTTTCAAAATAATATAATATTATTAAAATTAAATTTTGGTTGAATAATTATCATGAAATAATAAAGTAAAAGTTTCTACGAATGATCAAGGTGGATTGTCATATTGTATTTTGTTTGTTCGAGATTTAAATAATTGGATATTATCCGAAACTACAGAGATGAAATATCTAAATTCAAATTAGGGAAAAAATATGCTTCTGTAATACTGGGTTTTCTATTTCTGGCACTGTTATATCTCTGTGTGTGTATTGTTAATATTGTGTTGCAGACAATGCAGAAATTAATGTTTTAGTGGTAACTGTTCTTCTAATGTATCAAATCACTACAACACAACACATATATTGCCACAAAGTACATTGTAATTGAATATGAAATTTTTCGTGGCTAAACACTTTGGCCACAATATTTTTTTCCGTAGCATTCACAGCAAAATGTAGCATAGCTAAAAGTTAGCTACAGACTTTACATGGTCCGTGGCTAAGGGCTTATACTTATTGCTACCGAATTTTTTATCTTGTAGCAATATTAGTAAAGCTTTGTGCCACGAAATATATGCTTATAGCAAATGAACTCATTCTTTTGCCACGACATATAAACTTTGTAGCGAACTTTATACTATAGCCACAAGCTGTTATGTTGTGACAAAAGATTTAATATATTTGCCACGAAAAATTAAATTTTATAGCTATTTTTATAGTTTAGTCTTGTGGCAGTAGTGCTTGTATTTAGCTACAAGTTTAACAAATTCATAGCTATAAGTTTGAGTATTTGCCACAAACATTTTCATATGTAGCTAAGGATCCATTCTTTTTGTCATGAAATATATAAAATTATAACTAAAGATTTTTTTTATATACTACAAAAAGTGAATTTAGCCATGTTCTTATTACGTAAACAATTAAATATATGTTTAGCTACCCCGTCTTTGGCGCCATAACACAGCATAACTCCATAAACACATCATAATGCCATAACACAGCATAACTCCATAAACACATCATAACTCCATAAATATATATATATATATGATGGCCCTCTAGTGAGGGACTCGGTGAACAATGCAGTGAAACTGTGCACGATAACATATCCTGGCCCGGGACTTAGTGAAAGATATATTGAGGCATGCACGAGCATAATAGTGAGCAACCACATGCAAACTAATTTATTATCCGGGACTCAATAGAATAATCAAAATGAACCATCATTTGAAAATCAAGACAATAGTCATATCAAGTACCCTTCGAATGTCACTATGGATTATACCAAAATTTGGATTATACCAAAATATGAATTATACCAAAATAGGACGGCTGGAATCATACGCATGTATCAAGACATAATAATTTAAGTTCTGGGAATCAAGAACATTAGCCATGCAGTGTCTCTAATAATAAGAGCTTCTTTGGATTCATATGCTCGTCGTTTGTTTGTTTCATAAAGATCATGCCAAAAAAAAAGAAGGGTTAGCTTTACATACCTTGAACTCTATCTAAATGTCTAACGCTTACTTCTCGAGCTCGTAGGTCTAAAATTAAGATAACATAGGCCACAGTTAGATTATCCACATCACTTACTAACCAATCCAAGTACGAATGAAACTTAACAAATTCGGGCAGCATTTCCCCTGCAAACTTAATATTCCTCGAAATTCCAATTTAGCCAAACATCAATCAAAATACCAACAATAACAATACCAACAATTTCATATCAAACTAGAATTAAATTCATCCTTAAATTATTTCCAAAACAGCCCAATATTCATTCGGATGCCAATGCTTGTATCCACTTCTTTATTTTCGTATATCCAAAGTATAACAACAAACACAACAACAACAACAACAACTACAGCCAATCCCACGATATTCCAGCCCACAAAACAGTTCATAACAACCACCAAACAGTCCCCCAAAATATCATCGCAAAACTGCCACAATTATCATACCAAACAACCCCAAAATATCGCCACAAAACAGCCACGAAAATCATGTAAAACAGCCCCAAAATATCATCACAAAACAGCCACGAAAATCATATAAAACAGCCCCAAAATATTGTCTCAAAATAGCCACGAAAATCGTATAACACAGCCCAAATATCGTCACAAAACAGCCCGGTATACGCTTTGTATACAATATCTTCATACACTTTATTCTCCCAAATTCAAGAACAACAACTTATCAACAACAATATCAACAATTATTATACATCATAACTCAGCTAATTCCATCCATTTAATCCACCTAAAACAGCCCCTTAATCCATAAATCTCAACAAAACAACAAACGAGTTTATAACGCTATTTTCTCCGTTCTAATCCGTTAAAACTCTAAATAAACTTGTTAACAATGAAAAAGGGACCTTAATCTTACCTTAAGTATGCAGCAACCACGTCAACACTCTTGTTCTTGGCTGATTTTTAGCTCAAATTGAAGGCAACACAACGTACAACACTTTTCTCTTCATGAGCTTCGGGATTCGGGGCTCAGATTTTGGTCAAAACTTGGTTTCTCTCTCTAACTCTCCTCTCTCTCTCTATCTCTGGAATTTTCTGGGTGTTTAGGTCTGAAAATGAAGGAGAAAGGCTGAAAAATTCCCTTAAATGGCATGGGTAATGGGCCTGACCGTTGGGCCGAATCCACTGCCCAGCTCGACCTTTCTTCCTTAAAACGTGCATATCTCCTTATCCCGATGTCACATGAAGGCCCACGACCTATGGTTGAAAAGGTATTTCAATTATATACAACTTTAATTTTAGGAGTTTTCCCAAATTCCCAAATACTGATGGGGTTATAGCCTCCCGAAGTCAGATCACCCGAAAACGTAACTTAAAAATATTCTTTTGGAGGGCTTCCACTTTGATTTGGCTCAAGGGTCCTTCTTGAGTTGTGTTTAACTTCACGTATATTATCCGTATAACTTGTCATATGTGTTTTAAAAAATCTCGACATGTGGACCCCACCTCAGCTTACGAATAATTCAACGTACAAAAATACGGGATATAACATAATATCCATGTGAAAGTTTTCATACAATAAATGTAAATTTGATTATACCGCCCTCTTCTCCTTAAAAGACAACTCTCTGATTTAAATGATTGGGTTATAAAAGGCTAACATATGGGTAGTAGCTGTGGTTATGTTTCTTCCTACCCTCATGAAAAAATTAAAATAATGATTTTTGTATTTGCAAGATGAAAAATAATTAGTTGATTTTTGTTATTTGTTCAAGTTTTGGTGGATAAAGTTATCCTATATTTATATTGGTGGAATATAGAGGTATCTTATGAAAGTAGTCAAGGTGTGTGCAAGCTGATCCGAACATTAAAAAAAGGTACAAATGATAGACACTTAACTACGACTTGTTTCAATTAAGCACTTGAACACACAATAAAGTATTCATTTTCACTTTGAATTCAGATTTGATTTTTTTTTTCTATCATACACATTCTCCTCAATAAGCCGTAAAAAATCTTAGGTTTGTTCCAATTCATGAGGTCAGGGGCGGTTTTACTCATGAAACAGTGATGCACGTGAATCCATGCTCTCTCCGCCAATTAGATATTTTATGTACATATTTTATAAATTGATCTAATATTATTTGTTGGCACTTGCTCCAAAAGAACTTAAAGGTGCACTTAGTTCAATTAGGAGTCATTTATCCACAAAAGTATGAATCAATTCACGCTTAATACATTCTTTAAGGTTTATTGTTTAAACCTTATAAAAGAGAACACACATTATCTTAGGCTTAAAATCCTAAGTAGTTCTGCAAAACACCAAACACTATTTTGCTTTGCCCATCCAATTGATTTCCCCTTTTCTTCAAGTTTTCTTTTCTTTTATATAAACCCTGTTTTAACTTAACTCATTACCTATGGCTTCCTCATTCGAAGAGCCGATCTCCAATCCCCCCATCCCCGACAACGATGACGAGGAAGACGATTACAATGAAATCGAGGATGAAGATGAATTATGCTAAGAGGATATTTTTTATCTTTAAATAATTTGATCTCTACATTATTGTATATGTATTCTTAGTCCATATTTAATCCTACTTGGGGTCTTTACACAAATAGACTACACAATTCATCGTTTACTTTTTCTAGTTGATATACATAAATTATACACTGATTATACACAGTTATACACATATTATACATGAATTATACATATATTAAACATTCACTGGCTATTTTTAGCTTAAAAGGTATATAACTTAAGCGTGTATTGTTTAATATCGTGAACCAATGAGTGCAAAATCTAATTAAAACTCATACGTGGTGAAATCTTTTCATTCATGCTCGATAATAGAATCAGATAGAAATAAAATATTTTATTTATTATTCGCATAACATCTTTTGGGAAGTGATAAAAGAAATTAAAGCAATGCAAATTCTACAGAATCTTTAGCTGTGGACATTGCTCTTTTTTATTCCTCCATAGGAGCTTTTTATTTGTTCTCTTGGTAACTCGAACTTACAACCTCAAAGTTCAGTGGGCATGGATCATCAGTCTTGAAGATGCATGCACAAAAAACTGTATGTACTCTACTATCCACACTCTGTACCAAGCAATTTTGGTCCAAACTGAATCAGATATCTATCTTCACAAAATGGATTTGTCGGATTACAAGGACCAGCCCATAGTTTTTGACATTTTCCTGTCTGAGCATTTGTCGAGAGAACCTGAGTCATTACCAACATGACTACAAATAAAACAATACAAAAAAGGAGTTATAAACGTATTACTATAATTCTGATATCATAAAAGGAGAAAGGCAAAAACTCGAGTCAATGACATCAAACTTTATACATAGAGGGGGTATGCCTCTTCGTGTTTGCTTACCTATTCATTATCACAAATATCATAACAAATAAAACAAAAAAGTGAAAAATAAATGGTCCACACGAGGAAAAAGTATTGTAGTCCAAGTTGAAAAGTAAATAGCAATTATAGTTTGCATACATGCCAGGGCTATTCAAAACTGAATCGTTACCGATAACCCAACCGCAAAATTGGCTTATTGGTATTGGGTTATTGGATTAGCGGTTGGGGAAAAAATACAATTTTTATTACTAACGGCTTATCAGTGCGGGGGCGGATTACTCAATTTTCTTATCGGATAAACTGTTAACCCGTTAAGAATTTATCATAATTATATTTTTACCCCTAAACATATAAAATATGTATTGTAGACCTAAAGCACTAAAGTTTGAACCTTCAGTAACTGTTATTCACTTAGTTCATAGGAAATAACCCTAATTACCCTAAAGCGCAGCAACTACAAGTTCATAAGGCTGCAAGTTCTTCCTATGTGCAAGTTATCTGAAGGCTACATTTTCTTAAGTTGAGACTTGAGATTGTTCAACTGTACTTATCATTTGGTATAGTTATCGTGATTTGTGTTGGGCTTTTTAGGCTTCTTGCTCAATGTAATATTTTTGGTAAACTCTTCCAATTAAGAAAGTGATGGAATGGTGCAAGTACCTGGGAAGCAGTAACTATATTGTTTGATGTTTTACATTTGACAACTACTATAATGTTCTCTTTTTCATTGAGTGAACCGGTGGATATATCTATCGGCTTAATACATAACTAGTGAATTTGATCGCGCTTCGCGCGGTAGTAAGAAACCTAAAATTAGATCTTTTAAATTAATGTTCAAATTCAAATATATTATTTTAAAGTTCTAAATGATTTTATTATTAACAAATCATTTTATGTTTCTCCCTACTTGTTATCATTTCAGGATTTTTTTTACTTTTCGATAATGCTGAAACTATATACCTTTTCCCTCTTCTATCTCTTCCTCTTGTTCTTCCTATTTTAACTTTTTTTTCTTGCTTGCGTACCTATTCATTTGTTTCTAAAATGTCAAATCTCTCTTTTAATTCTTACTCTCTATGTTTTAAGCAATTTAAGTAGGTAACTAAAGAAATCAAAGGGCGCGACATATATATATATATATATATATATATATATATATATATATATATATATATATATGAAAAAATTAGATATATATGATAAAATGACTCAGACAACATATTGAATTTTTTATTACTGAATGAATCAGTTATGAACTATAGCATATGCATTAAAAATGCACAAGAGAAGCCTTGATACCTCTAACAATTGGCAACTATACAAAAAAAATAAAAATAAAAAAACTAATGTATATATAACATACTCATAAGAAAAACTTTTGAAGTTACCATTAGTAAATAAGCAATAATGGTAATCATTAGCTTCTCTTTTTAGTTAATTGTCTAAAATACATACACCTTAAAAATAAAATTGGAGTGTTAAAAAGACACCCACCTCATTTGAATAGTACTCCTAATCAATTGTTCGGAAAATCCCTCGTTGACTAATTATTGAAGCAAATTTCTTACAAGTGTAAGTTACTTTTTTTTTTTTTTGTCATCGTTCATATTGTAAACACTAAGCATTAGGCAAAAAAATCAGAAAGAAAAACTAAAAGAATAGCCATGGGATTATCAAGAATACTTTTGGTTTACAATCATTCAAAACTCAAATATAAAATTCAAATATAATTCTCACAAAGTAGTCCAAAAAAGTTAAGCTACTAATATGTCGAATCTTAATGTGTTCAATTTCGTAGGAGAACATGTAAAGCTTTTAAATTTTTCGTTTGCCTGACATATATAACTGTATATTACTATTTTTTGTGCGAAAAAATAATATGCAATATTAAAATGTTAGAAATACAAAAATAAAGAAGATAACAATTATTTAACTCTCATGATGGCAAAAAAGTAAAAGATTCAAAGAAATATATATATATATATATATACACACAACTGAAAAGCCAGATTGAATGAGGATGGGGAAGACATTTGCAAGCAAAGAAATTGCATAGGACCTGAAATATAAAAGAAAAAAATAATTAAGCCAAAGAGAACAGAGGCACAAAATTGCAGAGTAGCCCATATTCTAATCTATATATAATATAAAGCTAGACATAAACAATCCTATGTGGCACCTCTCTATGACCTCTATTGGCATTTTTTTTTTCCTTTTTTTGAAATTTTTCCTCCTTTTAAAATTAATATATTGTATGTTGAATAATTCAAAGGTCACCCTCTTAATTCTCTTAGTCACACCTCTTAATTCTCTTAATTACACATTTTTCCACCCTTACTTACAATTGCAGTTAGTGATGACTGATGAACGTATGGAAAATAAAGGGTCAGCAGACAAATGCTTAAAATTTGAGGGCCAGACTTATAACGCCCATCTTCATCAATTATTAGCAAACAAAAGTAATGACTATATAGAAGATTAAGGATCCGCCAAATAATGTTATATAATTGAGGGGTATATTGAGGAGGTTCTTCATCATCATTGAATAACAGTGGAGCAAGCGCAAAGCAACGGCCAAAGCAAGAAAGTACAATTCAGTAAATTTTACCATTTGAATTACATTTGGAAGAGGTATACCCTTTTTTCTATTTCTATGTTTCATGCTATATACGGTAAAAGACACCCTTTTCACCAAGTATCACATTTCGCCAATTTGTATATTGGTTTATGTGGAATTTTCAGAATAAAAAATAATATAACTACGATCGGTTAGAGATTTTTTTTTTAAATTAGAATTATTTATGAAAGGGGTGAATAATTTAGTTGTTTCATAGTTATTATTACTAATAAATTATTATTTTAAATTCTTATGTAATTCCCATTTAGCTATCCTTGAAACATGTTTCGTCTGGTATGCAACTAACATGCCGTTATCATCTATATTTTGTTAGCCTAGCGATATAGTCAACTCAGAGCAGTGATTAAATGAATATAATGACATCTTATTCTTTTTCCATAATTGTTTTGCATATTTCCATTTAACTGTTTGTATGCTTGCTATTTTATATATTTGATTTTTCTCTTCATTGGTGTTGCAGGAGAGAATGGAGAAAGAGATGAGATTACCCTTCTTATATGACGAGGAGAGTTACGATGTTTGACACTCCAAAGAAGATCATTTAAGTTAGCATCTTGATGATCCAGACGTAAATGAAGACATCTTAACATTTTTATCATGAATTCCTGATATCCGAGATAGCTAATATTGGAGTATATTATGTTCTTTTTTGCCCTTATGTTCTTATTAATAGAGTATTATATTCAATCTTTACAAAAAAAAATTAATCAACTGAATAGTACTTTGTATCTGTTTAGTTACATGTCATTATTATGCCTCGAGTCTCTTAGGTTATCTATATATCTTACCTTTCTTTATTTTTGATAAGTCAAATAACCAAAAAAGGAAAAAAAAAAAAAATTGACTTCTTTTTTAATTATTTTTTTATAATGAACGGGTAAGGAGTAAGAAAGGAACAAGGGAAAAGGAAAAAAAAAGTGATGAAATAGAAGAAAGAGGTAAAGGAAATGTAGAAGGACGAACGACGAGGAAAAAAAAATGATCATAGAATTTTGGTTGCATTGATTTTGGGTGATGGATCGAGTTTTACTTCTGTTGTTCAAAGTTGAAGGAAGAGTTCAATTTTTAAAGCAAAGTTGAAGGATGTAAATTGATTTCGCCCAAAGATTCTACACTTGTGTGTACATATATGCGTGTACATATATGAAGTGCATAAAGGAATAAAAAAAGCATAATCACATTTCAAATTTTATTTTTTATTTTCGCATATACACACATAAATTGACCAATTTTTCTTGGATGTTTTGCTCTCATTACACGTCTCAAAGAAATGATGTATTATATACCTATATAGATTATACAAAAATCAAGTGCCCCCAGATTCGAGGAGACCAAAAAATTTAAGTGGTAAAAAATTAGAAGAAAAAAAATTGAGAAAACTAATTGTAAATATTGAAATGG
The DNA here is from genome assembly GCF_019175385.1 of Lycium barbarum. Classification (NCBI taxonomy): domain Eukaryota; kingdom Viridiplantae; phylum Streptophyta; class Magnoliopsida; order Solanales; family Solanaceae; genus Lycium; species Lycium barbarum. Next base: position 146,518,583 of record NC_083338.1, on the reverse strand, counting down.
ATCAAACCCTGAAATTTAAAGAAAACTATTAGCACAATTTCTATAATTGGGTATTGGAAGATAGTTATTTTTTTATGACAAAATTTTTTGATGACCGCGCGAAGCGTGGACAAATTTACTAGTATATAGTATATAGTGATATGCATTTATATGCACTAATGATCACGTTTAATTACAGAAAAGAAATAACTTAGTCTCTTCAGCTTACACTGTTTTTCAGTTTGTAATTTTAAATGACTTTCTCTTTTAATTGAGCAATGATTGTGGATAATTATAGTGATAGATAAATTTTATTTTCAGCAAATATTTTGAGGTAAATATAAGAGGAAAAAGTACAAAAAAAAAAAAAAAGAAGAGCAAAAAAAGATAAATAGGAATGGAGGCCATAGAGAGGTGCCACATCACCTTATCTATGCCTAGCTTTATAATATATATATATATATATATATATATAGATTTAACCTTTTGCGTTATCACTACATTCAGCACATTAAAAGTCCTTTCTTTTGTAAGGGTAAATTCCATTGAAAAGGTAGGTATCGTGGAGGTATTGTAAAGTGATAGTTGTTACATAATTTAACTAATAAACCGTCTGATAATTGCTAATCCGATATCGAATCAACTGATATCTTATCGATTGGCTAGCGGATTAATATATTTAAAAGCTGATAACCGTTAAGCCGAACCATTAAGTGTAGTAATCCGCCCCATCCGCCCGATAATAAGCCCTACATACCACAAATGTAAGCAATGAGGAGAATGGAATTGAGAAAAGTTGTATTAAAATTTCCCGTAACGTGGTAGCAGTTTCTCATTTGCCTTATTGCTTCTGCCTGTTGTTTGTTTCTTATTATCTCATGTTGCCAACTAGAATCATTCCAAACATTTTTACTTTCCTTGGATGTTTCTTCCTTTTTCTACGATGAAGTTTAGAACGAGATAGAATTACTAGTAGTTGCTTGAAAGAAATAAGTTTCTTATGGACATTGACACACTTTAGTATGAAAAGTCTCATATTTAATTAGTCTGCACAATTTATTTAATAACGATACTTTAGTAAAAATTTAATTCGTATTTTCAATAATTTAAAATCATGTGTCCCAAGAAAACCCACCATGAGTAATACATCCATTTAAATCTTGCGACATGAAGCAAATAGGGTCAAATGTGAGCTTGCAACCTATACACTATCAATATTGAGCCTTTTGTGTTTTGATAATTTTGTATTGATGCAATAGTCCTAGCAATAAAAGGGAAAAAAATCTCATACTTTACTGATGAACCGATAAACCGACCGTTAACCGCTAAATCCACACTGAACCATCCGGTATCTTATTGGTTGGTTAGCGGATTGAGATATTTAAAAATCAATATTCGATAAGCCGAACCATTAAGCACAATTATCCAACTGAACCGCCCGATAAGCACCCCTACCATCATGGTGTATATATATATACCGAGACGGTATGATGAATGATCATGTTCATTTATTAAAAACTACACACTTTTCTCGGAAAAAAAATCTCTATGATACCATCGCCTTATATACATATATATACCATAATGATATCATGAAAGACTGCTTCAGTCCTTCAATGAGATACTCTTCAGGACCATGATACCATCATGTTATGTAAATATATTGGGATGGTAGCATGGAGGACTGTTTTTGTCCTTCTCTTAGTCCTCCATGATACTATTGTGATATATAAATATACTGCGATGGTATCACGGAGGAAGGAGTTTGGCTAAGGAGTATGTCGGGTAAATATTTCTAGCCAAGTGAAAATAGTTTGGGAAGGGGCATGTGCGGGTAAATGTTTTCTATTTTAGGGATATTCAGTGATGTTTTTCCGACTTTGTTTGCTCCAACAAAAATAACACTCTTATTATCCGGAGACTTAAGTATATTAATCGAGTGATACACAAATTGAAACTAGAAGGATTTTCAATCGAACCTGTCGAAAATTTTGAGAAATTAGACCTCTAGTAATGTTGAAAAATGGCATTTATTAATCAAAGCTTTACCAACAAGAGGGTTAACGACTTTTATTCTATTTGACAAAAGAAAAAGCAAAGATAATAAAAAGCTCTCTGTAAAGAAAAAAGACAACCACATTAAGAGGAGCCCAATCAAAAGATACATTGATAAGCCGAGATAATGACCTATAACAATCAAGCTGCCAGCCACCTTACATAATTGAGCATCCTGTGGCATTTTCTTCATAGAAGTACTCATCACATCTGCTCACATGATAGCCCCTTCGGTAGCCATACGGCCCAGGCCCATAGTTATCGTCACACGGGGGCGGAGGGACCGGTCTTCCATACGATTGATAACATGGGCCCCCTGTAGAGCCTTCGTAGCATTCTCCGCAACAATAACTTGAAGGCAGAGGGACCGGTCTTCCGGGCGAATGATAACATGGGCCCCCCATATAGCCTTCATAGCATTGTCCACAACAATATCTAGGGGGTGGAGGGACAGGTCTTCCGTGCGAATGATAACATGGGCCACCGGTATAACCTTCGTAACATTCTCCACAGCAATATCCTGGTGGTGGCACTGGTGGTTGAAATTTCGGGCTCTTGGGATTTTCGGGTTGCTTAGGATTTTCGGGCTCTTTGGGCTTTTCGGGCTCCTTGGGCTTTTCGGGCTCATTTGGCTTTTCGAGCTGTTTGGGCTTTTCGGGCTCTTTGATTTCAATGCTCTTGATCAATCCACATCCTTTACAACACAATTTGTCGCGAAGTTTCTCAGGATTGCAACATACCACAGTGATTGTAACTGTATTGGCCTTCTCATCATATACTTGGTCTCTAATTTCTGTTGCCCCAAAAAAATTTATATCACAAAAAAAAAAAAAAATCAAATTAATTCTTCTCCATAATAATACAATTCTTGATCTTGTACTTTCCTTCATGAATAGAGACTTACGAGGGAATTTACAGAGAATTGTTTTAACCTTCTTGTAGCAGCTGCAACATTGAAGATCAACCTTGAGCACCATAATCGTGGGCTGTTATATTAAACGATAAATTAAAGTAAAGTGAGGTTATTAATTAGTACTGATCAAGTAATTATAAGCAGACCATTATGAATCAAAGCTCTTATAGAAAGATTTCCTCAACAATATTATGCAAGGATGATCTAGTTTTTGGTGTGTAAGAGAAAAGACATAGGAAGAAAAAACAATTGTTTAAGAAGTTAAGAACAAAAGAAACATGTAGGCACGACTATATGATCAATCATATATGCAATCTTTATCAACCGTCATCTATTTATGATATATCTCTATCGAAATCTTTTTCAAATATTTAGTATTTTCTCACGAATTAGACCAGAGAGTTGTATATGGAAGAATCAAGAACATACCTTCCTAGTCTTTTCACCACCCATGGTTGATACTCTTGCAGAAAAATGAATTCTATGTTAAGAGAAGAGAGGAGGAAAAGAGAATAGTTTTAATTATAGTATGAAGAAAAAATTTGTTAAATGGAAGGAATAAAGTAGGAACTCGAATCGGATGGAAGTTGAAATTAATGATATAATCTAAATTAGCAGCCACAAAAATGTGGGGGACCTAATTAAGGTTGCTGACTATATACTCTCCATTTGCAATTGCATGTACTGGCTTCACATCTCCTCTTCCCTTCGTTACCAAGCAAATATACATTATTTAACAGGGAATTAAATAAATTATAGTACTAGCTAGTTTATGAATTTATGTACTAAAAATAGGCCATTATCAGAAGTTTTGGTACAAATTTTTTTTTTTTTTTAAAATTTATTTAATATGTACAATATAAATTTAAAATTTTAAATCCGCACCCGACTAAACATTTTTAAAGTTATCAACTCATTAGTTACTATTGCATATATGTTGCTACCTCAATCTGCTTACAATTGTTTGAGTCTTGATTCAATTTTCTTTTTGTACTTTTTCTAAATGTCTCTCTTCTTAATCTCTAATAGAATTAATTCCCTGAATGATCACTTAAGTTTCGAAAATTGCTTTCAAATATCACTTTTATTTTTTAGGACAACACAGTCACTCAACTATCACTATTTTCCTCAAAATAGACTAAATACCTCAAAAGTTTTTTTCTTTGCTAGTTGGCATGCAATGTCATTAAAGCTACTTTTTTGAATAATATATTTATTTAACTCATCAAACTCATTTAACCAAACTCATATTTTATACTCAATCAAATATGACCCAATTAAAAAGCGCCACAGGAATTAAACTATTCTTTCTATTTAGCCACTTTTTTAAATCTAAGATCCTTTTATCTCAATCTAATAAATTAATATTTAAGTAGTTTTATCTTTCTATTCAAATTCAAATATTTTTAAATATCATATTTTGTTCACATTAAATGATATATTCTTTCCACATTAAAATGGAATTACATAGATAATACAAAAATTACTTCCGTATAAGTTTAACTTTTAGAAAATCTAGTTAAATCTTATATTTTAAGAAATAAAATGTTTGACGAATTCTCTCATCGACTTAAAAACAAGAATTTTTTTTGGGCATATTCCACTAGTGGGAGAGTACTAAAAAAGTTTGAAGAAACAAATGAAAACTTAACAATGAAGAATAACTGAACAAACAAAAGGGGTATTATAGTTAAGGTACAAGATGACTCATAAAAAAAAGTATCTTGGTCATAGGTAGCAAAAAGTTGTGGTGGAAAATGAACTTGAATGAGAAATAGGACTCTCGCAAAATTTAGGGAGTCTTTTTAATAAAAAGTGACAAATTCAGGAGGGTTTTGATTTATTTTCTCTTATATTTTAAAAAAAAAATTAGTTTCTTGACACTTGCATGTATATCAAGTCATGTACCATACAATGTTATAAAATAATAGGAAACATACATAAATTCTACTTTTATGTTATCTCCAAAATTTACTTTAGCAATTTAACTTTACGGGTTTTTTTTTACCCCATTCTTGTTCATTTTTTTGCGCGGATTGCCCTTCTTTTGGGGTGGTCTTTAAATTTTGTCCCTTATATTTGTGGTCTTTAAATTATGCCTCTCATATTGCTGGTCTTTAATTTTTGCCCTTCGCATTGCAACCCTGTGCGTTCACGCAGAAATCATGAGGTTCTGGGTTCGAATCCCCGCTCAAGCATAAATTAAAAAAAAAAAAATTGCAAGGCAAGGTTTGGGTCGCGTGTATGCCGGACCCGGCATACACTTGTTAAGGAATTACCAAATTTATGTCGGACCCGGCATACTCATGTCTTATGGGCAGACTTGGCATAAGTATGCCTGGTCCGGCATAACTTTGGTAATTCCTTAACAAGTTTATACCGGTGGGGGCATACTTATGGCAAACTTTTAGTTAAGCCTTAACTAAAAGTCTTTTTCTAATTATGCCTTATGGGGCATACTTTTAGTTGTGCCACATAAGGAGGAATTTTTCCTTAAGGCATAACTAAATATTTGTCTTCTAAGACAATGTCTATGTCTTAAGGAAAAGTTATGTCTTATGGGGCATACTTTTAGTTATGCCTTAAACATAAGGCATAACTAGGAAAAAACTTTTAGTTAAGGCTTAACTAAAAGTTTGTCCATAAGTATGCCGGACCCGGCATAAACTTGTGAAGGAATTACCAAAGTTATGCCGAATCCGGCATACTTATGCCAAGTCTACCCATAAGGCATAAGTATGCCGGGTCTGGCATAACTTTGATTATTCCTTAACAAGTGTATGCCGGTGGGGGCATAGCAAAATTTAAACGCTGTCTTGCTATTGTTTTTTTTAAATTTTGACTGAATGGGGATTCGAACTTGAAACCCATGGATTTTAGTCGAAGGGCAAAATTTAAAGATTTCAAATATGAGGGGCAAAATTTAAAGACCACCCCAAAAGAAGGGCAATTTTGCGAATTGCCCATTCTTGTTTGAAGTAAATTTAATTAGGGTGTCATGGCAAAAAATTACCATCAACTTCTCAAAAGCACGTGAAGAGGAAAAACAATCCAAACACTAATTCAAACTATATGCGTGTCATCATTTAATTGGATGGGAATTAATTTTCTTTATTTCCTTTTCATTTTAAATTTTCTTTATCTCTATACGATTTTCTTTCTTTTCTCCAGAAGACTACTCCCCAAGCCCCTAATTTTTCCCACACCGTTTTATTCTGCTCTTTTTAGTTTTTTTTTTCTTTTTTCTTTGGCAGGAGGTTTGGCGTTAAACTTCGCCGACTCCATTTTCGGCGAATTGTTTCCGGCACCGAGAAAATTATCAGACCACTAGTTCAACATGTACATCACTGGCAAAGAAAAATCATGGGTTCTCTGCACGAACTCACCGAAAAACTAACATTTTCTACAAAAAATCTCTCGATCTCCGGAGGTGCGATGTAGTTTAGTGCTTCCGGCATATTTCGGGGACGACAACGGTGGGTGAATTTTGGTGTTGGAATAGATATGTTTATTTACGGGATTAATTAATGTGAAATGTTATTAATAAATAAATTTTTGAATTTATATTAATTGGTCGGGTTCTTTATTTGGGGTGGGTTGGGATTACTTACTTGCTTCTTAGTTTGGATGAAAATATAAAAAAAAATAAAAAATGACGTGACCGAATCAGAAAGGGTGTGGCTCAACAAAACCCAGCTTTCAACTTGTCTGGGCAAAGGCGGGTTGAAAAAATTCACTTGAAAGTTGTTAGGGGGTACATAAACTCTCGTGAAGTTAAATTGCTAAAGTAAGTTTTGAAGAAAACCTTGGGGAGGAGAGTGGGGTGGGGTTATGTATTTTTTCAAAATAATATAATATTATTAAAATTAAATTTTGGTTGAATAATTATCATGAAATAATAAAGTAAAAGTTTCTACGAATGATCAAGGTGGATTGTCATATTGTATTTTGTTTGTTCGAGATTTAAATAATTGGATATTATCCGAAACTACAGAGATGAAATATCTAAATTCAAATTAGGGAAAAAATATGCTTCTGTAATACTGGGTTTTCTATTTCTGGCACTGTTATATCTCTGTGTGTGTATTGTTAATATTGTGTTGCAGACAATGCAGAAATTAATGTTTTAGTGGTAACTGTTCTTCTAATGTATCAAATCACTACAACACAACACATATATTGCCACAAAGTACATTGTAATTGAATATGAAATTTTTCGTGGCTAAACACTTTGGCCACAATATTTTTTTCCGTAGCATTCACAGCAAAATGTAGCATAGCTAAAAGTTAGCTACAGACTTTACATGGTCCGTGGCTAAGGGCTTATACTTATTGCTACCGAATTTTTTATCTTGTAGCAATATTAGTAAAGCTTTGTGCCACGAAATATATGCTTATAGCAAATGAACTCATTCTTTTGCCACGACATATAAACTTTGTAGCGAACTTTATACTATAGCCACAAGCTGTTATGTTGTGACAAAAGATTTAATATATTTGCCACGAAAAATTAAATTTTATAGCTATTTTTATAGTTTAGTCTTGTGGCAGTAGTGCTTGTATTTAGCTACAAGTTTAACAAATTCATAGCTATAAGTTTGAGTATTTGCCACAAACATTTTCATATGTAGCTAAGGATCCATTCTTTTTGTCATGAAATATATAAAATTATAACTAAAGATTTTTTTTATATACTACAAAAAGTGAATTTAGCCATGTTCTTATTACGTAAACAATTAAATATATGTTTAGCTACAAAGTAAGAGATTATATACAAAGTCATGAATTTGCCACAAGCGAGTCACAATATTTTTTTTTCCAATGTAGCTAAGCATTAAAAAAGATCTTGATTCCAAAATAGAATTCAAATTGCATTTGTATGTTTAAATTTCAGAACATCCACTATGCATAATTTTTCTATAACACTAGCACTATCTTGCATGAGATCCAAAACGGTACAATCTTCTCCTTCCACGGTCTCTGACTGCATCTAAGTTTGATTGCTACTCTAATAATTCCACCAATCCACCTGTCAATTTAAGCAAATTAAGTTAATGCTAAGAAGAGAAAACAATTGATCACATAAATATTTCTAACAAGTATAACTTGATAGAAGGCATTATCGATTAATATTTCTAAGATAATCTTCATAGATTTTCATAATGAAGCTTTCAGTATAGCAAAGCTCCAAAAATTTCAGAAAACTCAATCTTTTGCACTAAAAAATTCTTTTAACAAAATGTCAATCAAGGAACAAGCATCTCCTGAATCACATTTCAAAAGTTTCAACCAAATATTAATATTATTACTGGATACCAATCTGATGGAGTAATAAGCATAAAGATACAAACGAAGACAAGTAAAGAGAAAGAATGAAGTACACAGTGAAAATAAGAATGAAGATGCTTGAAATTTAACATAAGATACAAACGAAAGATGAAGTACACAGTGAAAATAACAAAGAGGAAGGAAAAAAAAAGTAAAGAAATGCAAAATTGTATACTACTACGAGTTTATGAAGCGACAGAGAGTGAGATTCAAAAAGAAAAAGAAATACCTGCTCCAAATTTATGATAACTCTCTCCATCCAACTCAAATTTTAGCAATGCTTTATACAATATCATTGATCTTGAGACCTATTCTCCACCTGAAGATAAGTTTAACAGAAGTATTATCCAGCAAATTTTAGAGATAGAAACACCCATTTTTTGAAACTTCTTCACTGAATAAGGCATAAAAATTTAAAGCACAAAGAAAAATTCTGTGTTAGAGATACCAATTTTTCTTTCATCAATCTTTTCCAAGAAATACGGCAGAAGTGTCACGCCCCGAATCATGGCCTGGGTGTAACACGGCACTCGGTGCCTGACTGCATGTGACCGAGCGAACCACATGGCTTGCTGAATCATCATGAGGCATACATGAGCGGAAATATAACGTAAAGTGCATAATGAGCCTTTATAAAACATAGTAAGTCATAATATTAAACATAAGTACTTGGTTAAGTCATGAATGCGGACACTATCGTAAATGAGCCAAACCGGCTAACCAACTCTGGAAGTCTAACATGACACTTGTCTTGTCTATGAAACCTCTAACATGAGTCTGAAACACGTAACATACTTGCTGGGACAATGCCCCCAGCATGCCTTTAGATCCAAAACTAAATAAAGAAAGACAATGCCTAGACCCCGAATGAGATGGGGCTCACCAATAAGTTGGTACGTGCAGATCCTAATGAGCAGATGCGTCGTCCTGTAAATCCGTACCTGCATCGTGAAATGCAGGCCCCCGAGCAATAAAAGGGGACGTCAGCACATAGAAAGTACTGGTATGTAAAGCAACTGAAAGAAATAACATGGGACATGGAATAACATGATAAGAACTGAAACTGAAAACCTGGACATGAACATGAGCATGAGCATGAGCATGAGCATGGATACATGTATATATAACAAAAGTAAAACATGATAAGTAGGGAGAGCATTTCATAAACCGACCATGTGATATCACCACGCAGGTACGTGGAGTCTGGTACCTCGCCGGACCAGCAGAGCCCTCATACCTTGCCAGGGTATAAGGTGGTAACGTGCCTGATGGATCCATTCAGTGTAAAATTAAGGAATTGTCCTAACTGGGGGGAGCGATCCTTGTCCTATGGTGGCTACGTAGTTTCAGGCTATCTGAGCCTTCTCGGTAATTCGTGCAACTCCCAAAAACATGAACATGATATAATTGGCTAAGAAGCCCATGATTTTCGTGAATTAACTTGTACTTACTTGTAATCATGATTTCACGAAATAACTTGTAAACATGGCTTCATGAAATAACTTGTATTTAGCATGTATGTATCTTGAGTCATGGCATGAAGATAGTATAGTTATATAATACAATTGCATGAAAACTTGTAGACATGTAGGATATTCATGAAATAAGCATTTTTATTTAAAAACATGCATGCAAGAACCCATGGAATACAAGATATGGGTTTTCATTAATTACGGACGGATACTCAATAATCATAAAGAAATATTAAGAACTCAATGATGGAATTATAACAATTCATACATAATATAATCATAGACATGGATCTAGGGTTATTATGAGCGTGGTATAGAAACCCTAGTTTTAGTAGAGAATCATAATTTATGGATTATGAGGCGTGGGGAAGAACAATAATGTTCCCACACGTAGATAGTAACTCTACATACCTGGTAATGCTCCAAACTTGAATTAAAGACTTTAACTTTGAAGAAGATATCCAAAATCTTGAATTCTTGAACCTTGAGATGGGTGTTCTTGAAAACCCTAGTAGACCGACCTTTCGTAGAATTCTGTAAGGTCCAATATATCTGGGACTGAGCTTCCCTTTCTTGCCAAATCTCATAACACCCTTCATAGGTGAGACTTTAAGGAAAACCCAATCATCAACTGAAAATTCTAAGTCCCTTCGCCTCACATCTGTATAAGACTTCTAGCAACTCTGAGCCGTTTTCAAATGCTCTTGAATTAACTTGACTTTCTCCATCGCCTGATAGACCAAATCTGGCCCTAACAATTCTGCTTCACCAACTTCGAACCAACCAATTGGTGACCTACACCTTCGCCCATACAGAGCTTCAAATAGTGTCATCCCAATACTAGCATGATAACTGTTATTATAAGAGAACTCAATGAGAGGCAAGTGATCATCCCAATTACCTTTGAAATCCAAGACGTATGCTCTGAACTTGTCCTTCAGAGTCTGAATAGTACGCTCTGCCTAGTCATCTGTCTGCGGATGAAAAACTGTGCTGAGGTTCACCTTGGTACCCAATCCTTTCGGAAAGGACTTCCTGAAATTTGCTGTGAACTGAGCACCACGATCTGAAATAATGGACACTGGGGTCCCATGAAATCTGACAATTTCATTAACATACAGCTTGGCATAATCTTCTGCTGAATCTGTGGTCTTGACTGGCAAAAAGTGTGCCGACTTACTAAGCCGGTCAATGATCACCCAAATAGAGTCATGCCTCCTAGCTGAACGAGGTAGACCTGATACAAAGTCCATATTGATCATTTCCCATTTCCATACAGGAATATCAATATTCTGAGCTAAGACACCAGGCCTCTGGTGTTAGGCTTTCACGTGCTGACAATTCGGACACTTAGCTATAAAATCTGCTACATTCCTCTTCATATCATTCCACCAATAAATCTCCTTAAGATCATGGTACATCTTAGTGGAACTTGGGTGAATGGAATGCCTGGAGTTGTGAGCCTCTGACATGATTTTCTCTCTGAGCCCATCTACATCTGGAACACATAATCTGCCTCGATACCTCAAGGTACCATCATCTCCCCCTTGTTCAAAAGCCGTTGTTTTATGTTTGTGAATCCCCTGCTTCAGCTATTACAAATAGGGATCCGTATATTGTTTCTCTTTGACTTGAACGACTAAAGAGGAAAGAGCTCTATTCTAAACAACCACACTACCATCCTCGGAGTCCAAAAGTTGAACTCCAAGATTGCCCAAACGGTGAACTTCCCTGGTCATCACTCTTTTATCTTAATCCACGTAGGATAAACTCCCCATGGAACGCCGACTAAGAGCATCAGCTACAACATTCACTTTTCCTGGATGATAGAGGATATCCACATCATAATTTTTAAGCAATTCGAGCCATATCCTCTCCCTAAGATTCAGGTCTGTTTGCTTGAAGATATACTACAAGCTTTTATGATCAGTGAAAATAGCGACATGCACTCCATACAAATAATGATGCCATATCTTAAGTACAAAAACTACAGCTGCCAACTCTAGGTCATGAGTCGGATAATTATTTTCGTGAACCTTGCGCTGACGAGATGCATAAGCTACAACCTTACCATGCTGCATTAAGACACATCCGAGACCAACTCCCGAAGTATCACAATAAACTACAAACCCTTCGGTTCCCTCTGGTAGCGTCAAAACTAGAGCAGAAGTCAATCTCTTCTTCAACTCTTCAAAGTTTCGCTCACAAACATCTGACCATTGGAACTTAACTTTCTTTTGAGTCAACTTAGTCAACGGAGCAGAGATAGAAGAAAATCCTTCTATGAAGCGTCGATAATAGCCTGCTAGACCCAAAAAACTTCTTATATCAGAAATTGAGGTGGGTTTGGGCCAACAACTATAAATACATCTAGCTGTGACTGACTCCCCAACTGGGGTGGACACCTCAAAGGGTTTATACAATTTTTCAGGTTCAATACCAAACTTTTTAGCAACAAAAGGGGTTACATAAGATAAGGTGGATCCTGGGACAATAAGGGTGTTATATCCCGTATTTTGTACATTGGGATATTCCGAGCTAACTACGACAAGGCTATTTTCCGGTTTTGTCTTAATGCACAAGTTGCTTGCAAGTATTATTAGTATGGAATATTAAGGAAGGCTAGGGGTAAAAAGGGAAATTTACAAGGTGGTCTATGGTAATAGTGAGGAAGGCTAAGGGCAGAATTGGAATTAGGGAAATAATATTTCATGAATTGCAAAACAAAAAAAAAATTAGTCTTGAAACAAATGGGCCAAGTGGCCGGCCAAGGTGGGTGGGCTTTGGCCCACATGGATAAATTATACATGTGCATAAAAGATGACTTAATAGTCATATTTTCCATCTTCATCATTTGGAAATTTCAAGAAACTTGGAGAAGGCAAAATACAAAGGCCATTCGGCCATTCTTAACCAAACAAGAACCTTGGAAAGATTTGATCAAAAATTATTTTCTTCAAGCATTCATACTAATTTGAAGGTTCTCTTTAACGTGGGATAGTTGTTGAAGCAATTAAACCACTCTTTGTTGCAAGTTCATAACCCTAGCCAAGTGAGAAGTTAAGGGAAAAAGGTAAGATTTAATCTTCTTTTATATGTTATGGATGGTTGTGTATGTTGTAGTATGTAGAAATGAATGAAATATGTGATATTTTGTGTGTTGGGGGTTGAACCGTGTGGTGTGAAGCTTGGCCGTGTATACGTGTGTTGTGTAGGAATGATGAACCAATTATTTTATCTAGTGTTTTGGTTGTTGTTGTTGTGGATTCTATGTTGATAATGAGAGTTTAATGATTCAAGTTGAAGTTGAAATTGTTGTAGGCTGTTTTAGAAGCCAATGCGATTTCAATATAGTCTCTTGTATTTGTGGAAAATAATGTTGTTAGTGTGCGAATTGTTGGTGTAGTTCGTGAATTTGAAGGAAGGAATTGTGTTGTTATTGTTCTTGTTGCATTTGGAAGGTTTCGGGTGGAGTGGCATAGTGGTTAGATTATTTTGAATAATGTGCGGATTGTTTGAAGCGTTCTTGAATATTGTTTGAATGGTTTCGGATTAATACTTGAATATGTGAGCAATTATGAATTGAACATAAATGAAACGCCGTCGAAGTTTGTAGAAAGAAGTTGCTAACGTTGGAATGCGTTTTGAATTAATTGTTGACATTGTTAGAATGATTGTTGGTATTGTTGTTGATACTTTGGCCGAGTTGAATTCTCGGATTTGTTGTTGATGATTTGGCCGAGTTGGATTCTCGGGGTTAGTTGTATTTACAGGGGAAATGCTGCCGAAATTTCTGTAAATAAAGTGTTGGTTGAGGATTGGACTTCTAAGTATCTATAGCTAATGTTTGGTATACACTAATATTGTTGTAGATCTTGCGAAGTCAAGGACTTAAGTTCGGATTAGCTTAGGAAGCGGGCAAGGTATGTAAGGCTTACCCTTTCTTTCTTTTGGCATGATCTTTGTGAAACAAACAGACAAAGTATATGTATGATTTCAAAGAAATTCCTATTCTTAGAGCCACTAGGATGGCTAATATTCTTGATCTCCATAAGCTACTTCATATGGCTTTGATACGTATCTATGATTTCCGAAGCTCTATTTGATATGTTTCCGAGTCTATCTATGATTCTCATTCACTTCTTGATATGAATATTCTCAGTATGATCGAGTTTATTATATGATTGGACAACGAGATGAGCATAAAGAGTTTTGTTTCTAAAAGAGTTCTGTAAGTTTTAATGTCCCTAAATTTTGTAAACGATCTCGGATTTCTTTGAAACGTTCGTAATGGTTTCTGTACTAAAATGTCCATAACTTTCTCATACTAAACCGGATTGACTTGAAACATGTTTATGATCCTTCAAATGTCGGTAAGTGTACGTATCTATCGAGTCTTGATTTATGTGCATATGGTTTCGCACTACTCTGCTCGTGCAAGCCTCAGTATGTCCTTCACTGCGTCCCGGGCCAGGTTATGTTATCGTGCGCCTCCTCTGCATTGTTCACCGCGTCCCTCATTGGAGAGCCGGGATCTGTTATATGTATATCTGTATATGATGATATGATGATATGGGGATGGCGGCCAGGATGGCATGTGATGATCTTATTCACCGCGTCTATCCCTAGAGGTCCGGGATCTGTTATATGCATATATGATATATGATGTCAGCATATATGGTGACTCCATTCACCGCGTCCCTCACTAGAGGGCCGGGATCTGTTATATGTATATATATATATGATGACATATGATGTCGGCACGCATGGTCTGTGTTTGGAAAGTAAGCATTTTGGCACTCTGGATGATTTACTTATTTTCTGTACTTCTTCTGACATATGACATCAGTATGCATGATTTGCGTTCGGAAGATAAGTACCTTGGTATTCTGGCTAATGTACTTACTTTTTGTACCGTTGTTCCGATTATGGTTCTGTTTTCTGTATTTCATGCCTTACATACTCAGTACATATTCCGTACTGACCCCCTTTCTTCGGGGGCTGCATTTCATGCCCGCAGGTACAGACGCTCGTTACGGTGATCATTCAGCCTAGGACATCCGTTCTGCTGTTTTGAAGTGCTCCATTGATCCGGAGCCCATACTTTTGGTACATATCCATCCGTTGTATATATTTATGTATATGTGACTATTTAGGGGTACGGCGGGCCCCTGTCCCGTCATATGATTCTGTTGTCTTTGTTAGAGGCCTGTAGACATGTATGTGGGCCGTGGGTCGTGTTTGTTCAGTAATGTTTATATGGTTTGTGTTCGGCGTTCCCCTACACTACGATAACCTGATCGGTTTATGTGTTATATTATAAGTAACGATTTAAATGTTATATTGTCTTGTATGCACGAAGTCCTTAATATGTTAAACGCAAGTAGATTTTGGCTAGTAGGTATGTACGAGTGTCCATCTCGGGCACTAGTCGCGCCCTACGGGGTTGGGTCGTGACAAAGGGCATATACTTCAAAAGTGAAAACTGTGAGTGTACCTGTGACAACATCTGCTCTAGCCTCTGTATCCTGACGCCGTGTCAGTGCATACAAACAATTCTGACCATCGCCTGTATTGCCAAACCTTGCCGTGCCACGCCCCTGCTGGGCCTGATTGTGACGAGAAGCTGCTGAATTTATGGACTGCATCACATTACCTCCGGTACCCTATTTGGCTGATGGACAGTCTTTCTGAAAATGACCCTTCTGACTACATCTAAAGCAAGCATCAGTACCCACATGACACTCACCTGAGTGTCTCCTGTTACATTTGCCGCATATCGGATAAGTATAAGTCGACTGACCCGCACTAGCCTGAGAGTAAGAACTTGATGGCCTGGAATTCTGCTTCTTATCATTACGGAACTTAGGAAGTGGGGCACTTACTGTGGACGGAGCAGGTCCTGCTGACCTGTTCTTAAAAAATTTCCTGTTTCTGTTCCCGCTGAACTGTCCGGTAGACTTGACCCTCTTGTTGAATTCCTTGTCTTTCTCTTTCTGCAAGGCTTCCTCCTCCTTTAGCCTTGTCTCATTACCCTGTACAAAAGCAACCATCTTAGATATGGTCATTCCCCCATTCTGTGCAGCAATATTGGCCCCATCATACAAATGGGAATTAAGTCCTCCAACAAACCTCCTCACTGTTGCCCTCATGTCACGCCCCAAAATCCACCCTAGATGTGACCGACATCTGACATCATGAACAACATCGGAAGAACCTAAACAACACAATAACAATACTTGAACCCGCCAGGTTCAACATTCGCCTCCAACAGTTTATAAAATAAAGGTAAACGAATCACACATATAAGAATTAAATCAGCGGAAGTCTTTAATTATCTATACTTGTTAAACATAACAACGTGCCCAAGAGTTAATCAATAACTCAATAACTACCCACAAATGTATACTAGGGAGCTTCTAAGATAAAGGATTAATAGTCTGACTCATCGGGACGCAGCCCGGACAACTAATGTAATAAATAAGTAAATCAACAGGGTGTCCCACGAATGAATGTGTGGGCTCACCAAATTAGCCGCAACAGCAAGTCCTTCCTAAGCACTGGGAGTATCAAGAACCTGCTCTTCTCCGTTACCTAACATACTATAAAAATATCAATGGTATGCCTGAGTACTTCGTACTCAGTGAGTGCCTCGGGGACAATGAATAATACGAAAATAAAGTAAAAATAATACATGAAGAAATCAGTTTTGAAAATCATATGAAATCAACGTAAGGACAGTTATTCCGTTTATGTATCTCAATAATAAGTATTAAAACCCATCTATAAAGCCTCTTGTCCAGTTACAACTTCAAATATACCTTTTTAATCAATTAAGATAATTATCAACAATTCCATAAGAGAATAAGAATGTCACACATGCCAATACAGGCCTAAGAATCAAGCATATCGCGCATAGCGCACCACACCGGAACATATAATTCTCGGTGGCTATCCTTCCTCCCGAATAGCTAGGCATAAATCACACCGGACTATGTAGTATGCGGTGGCTATCCTTCCTCCTGAATAGCTAGGCATAAATCACACCCCGGGTAGCGAACCCAGCGGTGGCCACTCTTCCTCCCGAATGGCTAGGCAATTACACACTAGGATCCATAGTGGCTACCCTTCCTCCCGAGTAGCTAGGCCAAACACAACAATAAAGTTCATAGCATAGAAGCCGATTCACAATTTGTCTCACAGCAGTCACACCATATATAACATTAAAGTTCATTATGCCATATCGAAAGAATCAGTCATTCCAATCAATGTTTTGAAAACGTACAACTTCTTTACAAAGATTTCCATGTCCCAATTCACCAATGAAAATGTCATTGCCAACTCTTAACTAACATTAATAAACATCTCTCGTAGAGGGAAACATTTATAATATCTTATACATATATATATATATATATATATATATATATATATATATATATATATATATATATATATATATATATAGGGTTTGTTACAATCTAGGTTTAATGTGGGTTTGTCCCCTCACACACATTAACCACCATTTAGACATGAACTAGGGTTCAAGAAACTATGAAAAGATTACCCATTAAAGAATCTTGAATAAAACTTATACTTCCAACAATAGTTTCAAGAAGTGATTTTCATCCAAAAATAAGTTTTTAAAAGAGAGACATACATTAGGGTTTTGTATGAGAAGTTCACCCTTTTTGTTCAATAAAAAACTTTCAAGAAAAGAAGTCATGCATTCCAAAATAAGGTTTTCAAAAGAGACATACCTTAATTTGTTAAAAAAGGTTTAACAATTCACTTTTCTAATGAAGAACACCCAAACCCTAGCTTGAATCACTTTGGAAGGAATTATGTTACAAACCCTAGTTTTTGGTCACAAGAATCATGTTAAGAATCATGAATTTGATGTTAGAATGAATTAGTAATGTTAAGGATGTCCTTACCTTTGATTTGAATACTTGGGGGAATGATTTTCTTCCTTAGGGTTGTTTAGAAAGTGGAGGAATAAACAAAACAAGGGTCCTTTTTATATTTTTCTGGTGAAAACGGGCCAAGGGACGCTCTGAAGGATGGACCGTCCTTCGTGTTACGGACCGTTCTTTGGACCGTCCCTTAGTGGAAATTTCCAGCGAGTTTCTGGAAATTTTGGAGACGTTACGGTTCATGTTACGGCCCGTAACACGTGTTACGGTCCGTAACGTCTTACCGTTACACAGGCCAAATTTTCAGCGAGGACAGACTTCAGTAAAACGGGCATAACTCTTTGTACGCAACTTTGTTTTGGCTGGGAGACCTACCGTTGGAAAGCTATTTCAAAGATATACAACTTTAATCAAGGAAGGTTTTCCAAATTCGCAACACATTTTCATGAAAATCGCCCAGAAGACAGACCTACCAAAACTTTAGGCGAATTTAAGAGCCCTTAAGAACTTCACTAGTTGGTTTGACTTCAAAATGACCATCCTCCACCCGAATTCATCAAGAATGGATTCATATAGATATAATATCATCTTAATACTAGATTTTTACACATTCACATCTAGTTCAAGTTTACGAGGTGTTACATTATCCCCCCCCCTTAAGATCATTCGTCCTCGAATGAGGATAGTATTCTAGGAAGGTAAGTAACCAACACGAATTTAACCACATAATGACCTTGTGCACGAATAGTTCAAAACTTAACTCATACCTGAAATAGGGAACAAGTGCGGATATCTCTTCTTCATGTCCTCTTCCGCTTCCCAAGTAGCTTCCTCATTATTATGATTTCGCCACACACTTTGACCGACGCAACATCCTTTGTTCTCAACCTTCTAACTTGGCGTTCTAAAATCTGAACTGGTTCTTCTTCATAAGATAAGGATTCATCAATCTCAACCTCTTCATAGTTCAACACATGAGAAGGGTCAAGTCTATATAACCTCAACATCGAAATGTGAAACACCGGATGAACCATGGACATCTCAGCCGGTAATCTCCACTCATAAGCTACCTTCCCAACTCTTCTAATAATCTCATAAGGACCAATGTAGCGAGGACTAAGCTTGCCCTTTTTGCCAAAATGCATTACCGCCTTTATAGGTGACACCTTCAAGAAAACCTTGTCACCAACAGCAAATTCCAATTTCCTACGCCTCATGTCCGTATAAGACTTTTGTCTACTCTGAGCGGTCTTTAGTCGTTGCACAATAAGATTTACCTTTTCGATCGCCTCATGAATTGAATCAGGACCCAACAACTCTACTTCCGTTGGTTCAAACCAACCAATTGGAGACCGACAACGCCTCCCATAAAGAGCCTCATAAGGAGCCATCTGAATACTAGCTTGATAGCTATTATTGTAAGCAAATTCCACCAAAGGTAGGTGTTCATCCCAACTTCCTCCAAAATCGATTGCACAAGCACGCAAGATATCCTCCAAAGTTTGAATAGTTCTCTCTGCTTGCCCGTCAGTTTGAGGATGAAAGGCAGTGCTCAATTTCACGCTAGTCCCCAAACCGTCTTGAAACGTCTGCCAGAAATGAGCAGTAAATTGTGTACCTCTGTCAGACATGATAGATGTCGGAACACCATGCAACCTAAAAATCTCCTTCAAATATAACTTGGCAGACTCTGCCGTGGCATATGACGTCTTTACAGGAAGAAAATGGGCAGACTTCGTGAGTCTATCCACGATCACCCAAATTGAATCATACTTGGCCCTTGTGCGAGGTAAACCTGCAACAAAGTCCATATTTATCATCTCCCACTTCCATTGAGGAATCTCAATGTTTTGAGCCAAGCCACCAAGCCTTTGATGTTCCGCTTTCACTTGTTGACAGTTCAAATACTTAGCCACAAAGTTAGAAATATCAACCTTCATGCTCTTCCACCAATAGTGTTGTTTCAAATCCTTATACATCTTGGTGGATCCCGGATGAACCGAATACTTGGAACTATAAGCTTCCATCATTAGTTCTTGTCGAAGACCATCAACATCGGGAACACACAATCATCCTTGCAATCGCAGAACACTATCGCCAGTCCCAACAGTAAATGAAGTGTACTCGCCCCTTTCCACTCCATCTCTCAGCTTTGCCAAAAGTTCATCATCATATTGCTTGAATTTAATCCTTTCTACAATATCATACCGTGATGGAGTGATTCCCATTAACTCTCCATCTTCAGTTTCATCAAGCCTAACCCCAAGACTGGCGAGCCTTCGAATCTCTTTCCCCATGGGCATGTCATGAGCACGCAAATAAGCCAACGTGCCCATAGATTTTCTACTAAAAGCATCAACAACCACAATAGCCTACCAGGATGATACAAAATATTCAAGTCGTAGTCTTTTAACAACTCCAACCACCTCCTCTGCCTGAGGTTCAACTCTCGCTGCTTGCAGATATATTGCAGACTCTTGTGATCAGTAAAAACATCACAATGCTCACCATACAGGTAATGGCGCCAAATTTTCAAAGCAAATACCACAGCAGCCAACTCCAAGTCATGAGTCGGATAGTTCTTCTCATGCTTCTTCAACTGACGCGAAGCATAAGCAATCACCTAACCGTTCTGCATCAACACACAACCCAAACCAATTCTAGAAGCATCACAATACACCACATATCCACCAGACCCGGAAGGTAACGTCAAAATAGGAGCCGAAGTCAACCTTGTCTTAAGCTCTTGGAAACTCCTTTCACAAGCTTCAGACCACTGAAACTTAGCAGTCTTCTGTGTCAATTTAGTCAGTGGAGAGGCTATTGACGAAAAACCTTCCACAAACTTTCGGTAATAATTTTCCAAACCCAAGAAACTACGAATTTCAGTCGCACTAGTGGGTCTAGGCCAATCCTTCACCGCTGCAATTTTCTGAGGGTCTACTTTAATGCCATCACCTGTCACCACATGGCCCAAGAAAGCCACAGAACCAAGCCAGAACTCACACTTAGAGAATTTTGCATAAAGCTCGTTCTCCTCAAGTGTTGTCAAAGTTATCCTCAAATGATTAGCATGATCCTCACGATTCTTAGAGTACACCAAAATGTCATCAATAAACACAATAATGAATCGTTCTAGATACGGCTTAAAAACACGGTTCATCAAACCCATGAATGCAGCAGGCGCATTAGTCAAGCCAAATGACATGACTAAAAACTCAAAGTGCCCATAACGAGTACGGAAAGCAGTTTTCGGGATGTCCTCCTCCTTTATCTTCAATTGATGATATCCAGACCTCAGGTCAATCTTCAAAAAGAACTTAGCACCCTGAAGTTGGTCGAACAAATCATCTATCCTAGGCAAGGGATACTTATTCTTAATGGTCACTTTATTAAGCTGACGGTAGTCAACACACATTCTTAGGGAACCATCCTTCTTCCTAACAAACAAGACTGGAGCACCCCAAGGTGAGGAACTTGGTCGGATGAAACCCTTATCCAACAAGTCCTTCAATTCCCTTAGCTCCGCTGGAGCCATACGATAAGGTGGAATAGAAATAGGTTGGGTGTCGGGGATAACATCAATCCCAAAATCAATAACTCTATCAGGAGGAATACCAGGAAGATCTTCAGGAAATACTTTGGGGTAATCACCGACCATGGGAACAGATGCAAATTCGGGTACTACGACTTTTGTATCATTAACAGCAACCAAATGGTAAATACACCCCTTAGTAATCATTTTATGAGCCTTAAGATAGGAAATAAATCTACCCTTTGGCTTAGCAATTTCACCCTCCCACACAATAACAGGCTCATCGGGAAAGGCAAAACGAAATAACTTATGGCGACAATCCACATTAGCATAACACGCAGACAACCATTCCATCCCCATAATTACATCAAAATCCACCATCTCAAGTTCATACAAATCAGCCATGGTCTCACGGCCTTTAATCACAACAACACAATTTCTATACACTCTAAAAGCAATAACTGGAACACCCGAAGGCGTATCAACAACCAAGGGTTCCAACAAAGGTTCGGGTTTCATACCCATATCAAGAGCAAAATAAGGAGTCACATAGGATAAATTTGAACCCGGATCAATCAATGAGTAAGCATCATGAGAACTGATGGTAAGGATACCTGTAACCACAGCGTCAGAAGCCTCAGCTGCCTCCCTACGAGTCAGCCCATAAAGTCGAGCTGTCCCTCCACCAAAAGTATTAGCAACTTCCTTTCCTTTGTCGTTGGTACGAGCATTCTGATTGTTATTGTTAGCACTACCACCAGGCGGATTCCTAGCAAATGCAGAAACAGGTGGAACATTCTTTTGGTTATTCATAGCTGCCACCTCACGTAGACACTTTCTTCATTCCCTCTTGATGTGGCCTCTAATCCCACAATGATGACAAATACGCTCTTCCCACCCTGGCGGACGACTACTTTCTTGCGAAAACTTACTATTATTATTATTTTTCTGGCCTTGCCTACCAGAAGGCACACTAGCATGGGAATAAGCTCCAGACTGAGCAGGTGCAGAATACCCTTTACTCTGCCCTCCGTTATAATTATTACCACTGAAACCACCCGCCGATCGGGCCTTCTTGTTTTGGTCTCGATCCATTCTCTCCTCATTTTTCCAACTCTCTTGTTGCTCAGCAAAACCCAACCAAAGACGAGAAAGTACAAGTAGGAGACATAGAAACAGCAGCACATGCAGACTTGATACGTGGTACCAAGCCTTTCACAAAGCGAGTCAACTTATGCTTTTCAGTCGGAATCATGTATAAAGCATACTTTGACAGACGAGTGAACTCCAAACTATACTCACGAACCGACTTGTTACCCTGCTCTAGCTTTTCAAACTTCATAGCCATAGCAATTCTTTCCTCATCAGACAAAAACCTTTCCATGAACACCTCTTCAAATTCAGCCCACGTCGGAGCTAAAGTAGCGTCACCTCTCTCAGATTCCCACATCTCAAAACATACGTGAGCAACATCCTTCAACTGATACGAAGCAAGCCTCACAACATCTGAATCCTGGGCATCCATTGCCCTCAATGCCTTAAAGGTCTCATCTAAGAAGTGTTGGGGGCCGTCCACCTCTCGTGACCCAAAGAACTCTGGTGGCTTTAAGTCTAGGAACTGCTTAAATATGCCTCCACCATGAGGTCCCACACCTCCACGCTGCTGTTGAGCCGCAACCAAAGAAGCCAACATTTGAATAGCCGTTTGCATTGTATCAATCTCAGGCATACCCGCAAAGGAACAGTAGGAGCAGGCAGTGCTGAGAGTGGTGCTTGATTTCCAGCTTGATTTCCATTACCAGCATTCGCGCCCCCAAGATTTCAGTTAAATTTCGCGGGACGTCCTCGTTTACCATTTTTGGATCGCGTCAGAGTCATTTCTGCAAGGCACGAATTAACGAGCGAATTAGAACGATCCTAAAAAGGACTTTAAGCTTTACAGCACAATCTAGAATCAAGAAGGATAGGAAACACCTATAAATGTCCTGTGAGTTTCTCGGTCATTCAGGTGATCAGGCTGCACAAGAAAAACTTCACTAGACACAGCTCCACAGACACCGACAATACTCCTAGGACATATTTAAACCTAGGCTCTGATACCAAGCTTGTCACACCCAAAACCCACCCTAGACGTGACCGGCATCCGACATCATGTACAAATCGAAAGAACCTAAACAACACAATAACAATACTTGAACCCGCCAGGTTCAACATTCTCCTCCAGTAGTTTATAAAATAAAGGTAAACGAATCACATATATAAGAATTAAATCAGCGGAAGTCTTTAATTATCTATACTTGTCAAACATAACAACGTGCCCAAGAGTTAATCAATAACTCAATAACTACCCACAAATGTATACTAAGGAGCTTCTAAGATAAAGGATTAATAGTCTGACTCATCGGGACGCAGCCCGGACAACTAATGTAATAAATAAGTAAATCAACAGGGTGTCCCACGAATGAATGTGTGGGCTCACCAAATTAGCAGCAACATCAAGTCCTTCCTAAGAACCAGGAGTATCAAGAACGTGCTCTTCTCCGTTACCTAACATACCATCAAAAACAACAATGGTATGCCTGAATACTTCGTACTCAGTGAGCGCCTCGGGGACAATGAATAATACGAAAATAAAGTAAAAATAATACATGAAGAAATCAGTCTTGAAAATCATATAAAATCAACGTAAGGACAGTTATTCAGTTTATGTATCTCAATAATAAGTATCAAAACCCATTTATAAAGCCATTTGTCCAGTTACA
This sequence comes from Lycium barbarum, assembly GCF_019175385.1. NCBI lineage: Eukaryota > Viridiplantae > Streptophyta > Magnoliopsida > Solanales > Solanaceae > Lycium > Lycium barbarum. Next base: position 146,494,623 of record NC_083338.1, on the reverse strand, counting down.
ACTTCAAATATACCTTTTTAATCAATTAAGATAATCAGCAACAATTCTATAAGAGAATAAGAATTTCACACATGCCAATACAGGCCCAAGAATCAAGCATATCGCACATAGCGCACCACACCGGAACATATAATTCTCGGTGGCTATCCTTCCTCCCGAATAGCTAGGCATAAATCACACCGGACTATGTAGTACGCGGTGGCTATCCTTCCTCCCGAATAGCTAGGTATAAATCACACCCCGGGTAGCGAACCCAGCGGTGGCCACTCTTGTTATATCCCGCATTTTCATACGTCGAGTTATTTGCAAAAAGAATCGACTCAAGTTAAAGACGAGATCATTTTTGGACACGAAATAGAAATCTTTAATTTTCATTTTAATTAAAACATAAATTGTTTATAAATTTTATTTAGTGTAAAAATATTATTGGGAATTAGGGATTAATTAATTGTGATTAGATTACTAAGTAATAATTAGTGATTAATTAAATTAATTAAGCCTAATTACTAAGTGGGCCCCACCCGATAAAAAAATTTAAAAAAATAATAAATAAATAAATAATCCAAGAAGTGGATTTGTGACTCACTAAGGAGGGGGACACGTTTCCTTTTGAAGGCATCCATATATATATATATAAATTTGATGAACAAATTTTATCCTTTTCATCCATTTTCACAAAAAAAAATCAAAGGAAAAAAAAGGGATCAACCATGGCTGCTCTCGTCCAGCCATGGTGGTGAGCAAAAAATCAATCTTGGAATATTGTGATCAATTTCAAGTGCAATACAAATCCAAGGAGGTGATAGCAACATTTGATTTTAAGTTGGAGAAGAAGAAATTGAAAAATCGGAACAATTGAGCGTACAAATTTCTCCGAGGAAATTGTGGTAAGATTTTCCTATTTTATGGTGTAGTTGTGTTAATGATGTTGTAATGAAATTACTAAAATTGAATTGGACAAAATTGGAGGTAAGAAAATACATGAAATTGTTATTATGTGAAATCGTGGGTTGAAATGGATTTAGAATTGTTATGAGCTGAGTTGTGAGAATTTTATGTGTATATCGCTGTTGTTGGTATTTCTGTGTTGACAAGAGGAGAATTGGAAATTCGGGTTAGGCGAATATATAGGGAAAATGCTGCCCGATTTTCGTTAAGTCTTTAACTAATGGAAAACCCTAAACGAGATTGTATAAGCTAAAAGGATAAGTTCTATAAGAAATGGGCTACGGAATTATGAACTAGAAAGTATAGTTACTAACGATAATGTTACTCTTATATTAAATAGGCTAAAAGAGCGACAAAGCGAACAAATTTGCGAGTAGTCGTTAAACAGGTATGTAAAGCCGTCCCTTCTTTCTTTGGCATGTCTTAGATCTAAGCGATGAATGATATGAAATTTGGGGTAATTCTATTCATAAGCTTTGGGTGTGATTTATGATTCTTGTTCACTTCCTGATGTTAGAACTCTTAAGTGATTGAGCTTCCCTCTTCAGTTTTCTGTACGTTGGATAATAGTCGATGTATATCAGTTCCTATTCTTAGGAACTCTATGATAACTAATGTCCAGACTTCTATAAGATGTTTCATATTATATTGACATATGACTATGATTCCTAAGGCTCTTGATATACCTTATGATGACATCCGTGGGATGTTTGATATGTTTCCGAGTGGCATACGAAAGGTATTTGATATGACTATTGTCTTGATTTTCAAATGATAGTTCGTGATAATTATTCCATTGAGTCTTTGATATACCCTGATACGTATATATGATCCCAGACGTTCTGTTCTGATATAATCCACAGTGACATCCGAAAGGTATTGGGTATGACTATCGTCCTGATTTTCAAATGACAGTTCGTTTTGATTATTCCATTGAGTCTTTGAAAATGTTTTAATTTGCATATGGTTGCTCACTACTCCACTCGTGCGTGTCTCAATATGTCTTTCACTGAGTCCCGGGCCAGGATATGTTATCGTGCACAGTTCCACTGCATTGTTCACCGGGGTCCCTTACTAAAGGGCCGGAATATGATATATATATATATATATATATATATATATATGATGGAGTTATGCTGTGTTATGGAGTTATGCTGTGTTTATGGAGTTATGCTGTGTTATGGGGTGATGCTGTGTTTATGGAGTTATGCTGTGTTATGGTGTTATGTTGTGTTTATGGAGTTATGCTGTGTTATAGCGTTATGCTGTGTTTATGGAGTTATGTTGTGCTTATGGTGTTATGATGTGTTATGGCGCCAAAGACGGGGTGGCGACCACGTTTACCGGGTCCCATAGTAGGCCTGATATGATATATGATATTGACATGCATGATTTATGTTTCAAAGGCAAATGCTTGGTATTCTGGACATTGTACTTGTTTTCTGTACTCCTTATTTCAGTTATGATCCTTTTTACTGTATTTCATGTTTTATATACTCAGTACATATTCCGTACTGACCCCCTTTCTTCGGGGGGCTACGTTTCATGCCCGCAGGTGCAGATACTCGCTTTGGTGATCCACCAGCTTAGGATTCCCTTTCTGCTGTCTTGGAGAGCTCCGTTGTTTCGGAGCCTAGATTTTGTGTACAGACCTTTTGATGCATATATATGTGTATGTTTGTCTAGGGGTACGACAGGGCCCTGTCCCGTCATATTTCACTGTTGAAACTCTTAGAGGTCTGTAGACATGTATGTGGGTTACGTTCAGATTTGATCAGTTGTGTCTATATGGTTATTTTGGATGTTCTGTCATTGTAGCAGCCTTGCCGGCTTGCATATATTATCGTTTCGTAGTGGCAGCCTTGTCGGCTTGCGTAATATACTGATATGTAGTGGCAGCCTTGTCGGCTTGCGTAGTATAATGATATATACAGTGGCAGCCTCGCCGGCTTGCGTATGTTATTACGATGTGATTGATCGAGGACTTATAGTATCAGTTCGATTATGTCTGACAGGTACATATGGGTGTCCAACTTGGGCACTAGTCATGGCCCACGGGACGGGGTCGTGACAAAAGTGGTATCAGAGCAGTTCATCCTCGGAGTGTCTACAGACCGTGTCTAGTAGAGTTTTGTTTATCGATGTGTTGTGCACCATATCTATAAACAGGAAGCTACAGGACATTTTGGATGTCATCTTTTCTTCTTATCCTAGATCGTGCGATAGAGCTATATTATCAGGATGATCCCTTTCTAACGGACTATTATGTTTACAGCTATGCCTCCAAAGAAAGCGACAGCTGCCCAGAAGGGCAAATTGGTAGCAGGGGATACTAGCCAGACTCGGAGAGTTACTAGGGCCCTGTCACGACCCAACCCCGTGGGCCATGACTAGTGCCTGAACTTGACACCCATATACGAACCTGTTACATATAGTCAAACTGAATCTATGAATAATATGGAAACTTGCAAAAGAACTCCAACGGTTCATAATGTCATCATATATGTATATTCAGATAAACTGTCTCCTGAGGAGTCACAACTGATCAAGTCATAAAATGATACGCCAGCCAACAAGGCTGCCACTACAGACAGACATCATATCATAGCACATCGTATAGACACAGCTGAACAGAACTTATACACAACCCACACATATATCTACAGACCTCTAAGAGTATCAACAGTGAAATATGACGGGACAGGGCCCCGCCGTACCCCTGGATAAACATACATATATATATCATAAGATCTGTACTGAGTATATAAAGCATGAAATACAGTAGAGAGGATCATAACTGAAATAGAGATTATCATAAACAAGTATGACTTTTTAAACATCAATGCACTTGCCTTATGAAATGAAAATCATGCATATCAATATCATATATAATATATATAACGTGTCCCGGCCCTCTAGTGAGGGACTCGGTGAATAAGGTCGCCACATACCATCCTTGGCGCCATAATCACATCATCACACCATCACATCATCACACCATCATATCATCACATCATATATATATATATAACGAGTCCCGGCCCTCTAGTGAGGGACTCGGTGAACAATGCAGTGAAACTGTGCACGAAAACGTGTCCTGGCCCGGGACTCAGTGAGATACATATTGAGGCATGCACGAGCAGAGTAGTGAGCAACTATATGCAATTTAAATCATATCTGAGACTCAATGGAATAATCAAAACGAACCATCCCTTGCAAATCAAGACAATAGTCATATCAAATATCTTTCGAATGTCACTGTGAATTATATCAAAATAGAACTCTGGAACCATATGTACGTATCAAAACATAATAAAGTAAGTTCTGGGAATCAAGAACATTAGCCATCCTAGTGGCTCTAAGAATAGGAATTTCTTTGGAACCATATACACATCGTCTGTTCGTTTCATAAAGATCATGCCAAAAGAAAGAAGGGTTAACTTTACATACCTTGTCGCTTCTCAGGTTAACCATAACCAAGCTCGCTTCTTCGCCCCTTTAGCCTATTAATATGAGAGTGATACTATTGTTAATTATATAACGATTCTCTTAATCTTATAACGAAAATTAAATTTATCCTAAAAAAAAATGGGCAGCATCTCCCTCGTTCTTCTCATTTCCCCAAACTCCATACATCAACAAAAACAACCAGAACAATCCGGTAAGTGTATACATCAATAACAAGATACCACGTAGCAACAACAAATCATAAACGTTACATAACGAGCGACAGGCCCGGATAAGATTATCAAACACACTTCTTCAATTTTTCTTTCCTTCAAAATACATACCAATGACAATAACCATAATATACTTAAGTTACTCCAATAATTTCCAGCCACAACACAACCCAAAATTATACCTCAAATCAGCCCACATAACAACAACAATAACTTATCCAATTTCCGGCAATTAATTTCGTAGTTCTCATCTCACAATTTAGCTATTACCGGGATAAACTTAAATATATCAAGAATAATAGAATTCTTACCTTATATGCCGAGAACTACTCTTCCTCAATCTTACTTCACTTCGAAGAAATCTCCAATTTATTATCACTCGGAGGAAAATGACATGGATATAATCTTTATGTCGTCTTTTGAGTTTACCACAATCGTAGCGCTTCATATCTTTCTTTTGTTAAAGGGAACGCAATCTGTCCCCTTACTAAAAGAGAATGAAATATTGTCGCTTCCTCAAGAGTAAATCATAAGCTGCTCAATACAAAATAATGTTATACGAAATATATGTTTCAAATGACGTCTTAGTCATATAATATAATGCTTCAAAGTTGATGTGTATCTTGTGTTCTACACGTGGTGCCCTTTGACGCACACACACAAAATGCTCATCAATACATGTTGCCACATCACCTCATATGTATGAAGACCATCCACTTGCTGCAACTCTCCATCATTTACGTGGAAATAATATTTATCCGATTTCCAATATAATTTTCGTATTTCTTTCATCTAGTAATGTAGATACGACTTGGATAAATCAAATACATCTTGGAGAGAGGATTTCTTACCGTATATGCAAAGAAGTACTCTTCTTCCACCTTACTTTACTTCGAAGAAAACCCGGATTCAACAACACGACAAAATGGAATAACGAGATCGAAGCGGTGCGCCAAAATCTGTACGTTATTCTTTGAGAAGGATTACACTTCTCTTCCATGAAATAAATAAAGCACAACATTTTTTTTACAACATGAAACGTTGCTGCACACCAAATAAAAATTCTATCGTACTATTCTTTATCTTATGAGAAATACCAAAGGCAAATGAACTTAAAACTTCAACTGATCTTTTGCCCTTTACACGTGCCACTTGTTGGCCAAACTTTTATAGTATTCACGCCTAGTCTGCCACAATAGCACTTTGTGCATGCCACAATTGAAGATACGGCCCACTTCATAATAATATAGTGTAATAGGATTACACATAAGGCCCACTTCATGCTTACTATACGTATAATTCCCAAAACGTGTCCAGCAATAGATCTAAGTAAAAATAATCATTTGTGTCTATATGTAATAGGATGCCACATAGACCTTCACTTGTCCACTTTATTTCCCAACATGATTAGACTTTAATATCTTGTCCAAAATTTAATTAAATATCAACCACTTTTAACATAATTCATATACTCATTATCATAATCATGTGGTAGAATTCTAGTCCATAGCCTCTTTGTACATGCACCGAGCATTATTCCCAATCACCGTCGTCACACTTGTTAAGTCCTAATTTATTTCAGCACTCTACTTCTTGTATATACTGAATTCTTAATTTTCCTGCTTCAATATGACTAAATTCTCCAGGCTTGGGTAAATTTTCCCATGTTGGACGGTTAAATTTCCTGATCCAAAATTCAGGATATTATGGCTTGGACCGTATTTTATTCAAATAAATTTTCAAACCTCGATGAAACTTATTTTCTTCGATTTGTTTAACCTCAAATCCTTACGGTACATGTGTACCATCACTTTAACCACCTTATAAGCTTGGGGGATAACCTCGTGTCCGTTACTAATATCATTTAACTCGCACGCTTTTCGACGTACGAAAATACAGGATATAACAGGCCCGTTCCCAGATTATGCTTGAGGTTGTTCTGCAGTCCGCGAGTTCTGCTACACCACCACTTCCAGATGAACCTAGGGTAGTGATAACGTCCAAATCCACCCTATTAATTAGAATGGGCACGGTCGTATGCAAATATAATTTACCCAACTATGAGTCGGGGTCGAATCCCCAGAGAACAATATATAGGCGATTAGGAAAAGTAGGAATTTTCACCAACTACGCTAAAGCCAAACGATGGATAATGTTTTGGTTTTGTTTGAGAGAATTATAACTAATGCAAAAATGTAAACTAACCTAGAAAGCAAGTAAAATGATCAATGGCCACAAGCATGGATACAAGGGAAACTACGCTCAAGTAACGATCCAATGTACTTCATGATTTACAAATAATGGTGAGTTTATATTACTTAGCCTCGGATAATGACTCTAAATTAGCTTCTTCCGAAGACTAACTAGACTACCTAATTGAATATCCCTAAAGCAATTAGGAGCATTAAGAACACCCGAATATGGCTACAAGTGGTGTCGCCTATTCCTAGGTCGATTTCCATTAGATGAGGGTTAACGTCCCAAATTCTTGTTAATTAATCTTTCCCAATCCCGAGTTTGCCTCTTCCAAGTTTAAACCGAAATAAATGGGCAAGTCTTAGGGTTAGCTACTCCCTTAAGAATCATTCAAAATGAGATTAATTAAAGAAACAATAACTCACTTCATTAGGAATAAAATCATTGAACACATAAGCAAAACAAGAGATTCAATCCAAACTTTAATCAAGAATATTTCCATAAACGAAATTAAAGTATTGAAATGAAATACTACACACATAAATATTCAATACATAGCAAGAGTAGAAGAAATGGGTAAAGAATTTCTCATTGGTGTCTCCAAATCTTCTCTTCCAAGGTGTTGGTGATGAACCCTAGCCTCCAAGAACTTGTGTGTTGTGCCAAAGATCATTTGATATTTTGCCCTAATTTTCTATTTATATGTACTGGAATGGAAGAAATCGTCAAAATCCGAGTTCTGGTCGAAATTGCCGAAAATCCTTCATCGCGATCGCGCCATGTGTCTGCGCGATCGCGTGGATGACGTCAGCTTCCACTGCTCCCTTCATCGCGATCGCGTGTCGATACTGTGCGATCGCGTGGAATTAACAACGCGCGTAGGCGCGATCGCGTTAAATTCCAGCGCGATCGCGTGGAGTACATTTCCCGCGTGGGCGCGATCGCGTGTGTACTCTGCGCGATCGCGCAGAGTATTTTTCCACGATATTTTCCAGAACCTCCAGTAAATTCCAGTTTTGCAACTTTTTTTGCTTGTTTTCCACACTTAGGCTCTAGGGACCTCGTATTACCTGAAACATCACAAAAACTACGTAAAATGACATAGACTTGCTTAAAAACAAGTAAAACTTATAGTTAAAAAGCATCGATTGTGGCGTAAAATCACGCCACATCAGGTAGCGACAGTTCCGAGTCAGGGCGCGGCTCCACCGCCAGTCCTTGAGGTTCCAGCACCTGAGCCTCCAGCTCCTCAGCCAGGGGCGGAGGATAGAGCCATGAGAGATGCAGTTCAGTTACTCACCAGATTAGTGGCAGGGCAGGCTCGCAGGCATGGGTTAGGAGTTGACTAGGCTGATAGACATGATAGTTTGAGGGCTCATGACTTCTTAAGTTGTAAGCCTCCAGAGCTATTCGGGTCAAAGCCTGAGGATGATCCGCAGGAGTTTATTCGGCAGATGCAGCGTACGTTGAGGATAATCAAGTCTTCTGAGACTAAGTCTGTTGAGTTGGCTTCGTATAGGTTGCGGGATGTAGTTGTTAATTGGTATGAGTCGAGGGAGTTGTCTAGGGGCGAGGATGCTCCTCCAGCAGTATGGGATGAGTTTGTGGAGGCTTTCCTTGGCCACTTTCTTCCTCCAGAGATGCGGCGAGCTAGAGTTGATAGATTCCTACAGTTGAGGCAGAGGGGCAGGAGTGTCCGAGAGTATAGCCTAGAGTTTGACTCGTTGGCTAGATATGCACCCACTATAGTAGCTGATATGACGGATAGAGTGCATCGGTATGTGATGGGGTTAGATCGTTATTTGATTGATAACTGTATGGTGATAGCTTCTCAGCCAGGTATCGATATTTCTCGGGTACAGGCATATGCACAGGGGGTAGAGGATCGACACAGAGGGCGTCAGCCCAATAGAGATCATGACAGGGGCCAACATAAGAAAGCTAGATCGGCTGGTTATTCTGGTGAGTTTCGAGGCAGGCAGCCTCAGCAGTATAATAGAAATCCTTCTCAGCCAGCCCGAAGTGCACCTCCACAGTTCACGGGTAGGAGATTCGATAGCACAGGATACTCAGGAGCCGGTCAGAGCTCCAAGGCTTCGAGTTCACAGATGAATAGAGGTTCCAGTCAGTCGAGGCCACCTTTGCCTCGGTGTTCTCGGTGTGGGAGGCATCACTCGGGAGAATGTTATCGTACTACAGGTGCTTATTTTTCTTGCGGCCGTCAAGGCCATATTATGAGGGAGTGTCCATATAGTGGTGGTCCGGGCGGTGTAGTTCAGCCTACTGGGTCGGTTGCTGGTTCATCTTCTTCTGTAGCTATGCGCCCTATGGGGCAGGGCGTCCAGGTACCAGCAGGTCGTGGTAGAGGTCGTGGCGTAGCTTCCAGTTCTAGCGGTCCTTAGAACCGCATATATGCTTTGGCTAGTAGACAAGATCAGGAGGCGTCACTGATAACGTCCAAATCCACCCTATTAATTAGAATGGGCACGGTCGTATGCAAATATATTTTACCCAACTATGAGTCGGGGTCGAATCCCACAGAGAACAATATGTAGGCGATTAGGAAAAGTAGGAATTTTCACCAACTACGCTAAAGCCAAACGATAGATAATATTTTGGTTTTGTTTGAGGGAAAATTATAACTAATGCAAAAATGTAAACTAACCTAGAAAGCAAGTAAAATGATCAATGGCCACAAGCATGGATACAAGGGAAACTACGCTCAAGTAACGATCCAATGTACTTCATGATTTACAAATAATGGTGACTTTATATTACTTAGCCTCGGATAATGACTCTAAATTAGCTTCTTCCGAAGACTAACTAGACTACCTAATTGAATATCCCTAAAGCAATTAGGAGCATTAAGAACACCCGAATATAGCTACAAGTGGTGTCGCCTATTCCTAGGTCGATTTCCATTAGATGAGGGTTAACGCCCCAAATTCTTGTTAATTAATCTTTCCCAATCCCGAGTTTGCCTCTTCCAAGTTTAAACCGAAATAAATGGGCAAGTCTTAGGGTTAGCTACTCCCTTAAGAATCATTCAACATGAGATTAATTAAAGAAACAATAACTCACTTCATTAGGGATAAAATCATTCAACACATAAGCAAAACAAGAGATTCAATCCAACTTAAACAATATATACTTCCATAAACAAGGTTCAAGTATTGAAATGAAATACTACACACATAAATATTCAATACCAAACAAGAAATTGAAGAAAGGATTAAGAATATCTCATTAAAGTGCTTCCAATCTTCTCCTCCAATGTGTTGGTGTGAAACCCTAGCCTCCAAGGACTTGTGTTGAGCCAAAGATGATAATGTTTTTGCCCTAAGCCTCTCTTTTATGCCTCATATTTCAGATTTGCAATTCTGCCCGTTTTTTGCGAATCTGTCCCGTTTTTGCAAAACTGTCCAGTTTTGACAGTTTTGCAAATCTGTCCAATTTGACCTCTTTTTGACTTTATTTTCACTTGGTTTCTTCTGATCACTTTTAAATCACATAAACCTGTAAAATAGATGTAAATGATATTAAATGCACTATTTTCTCAAGCAAACATAGCAAAAATATAAGATTAAAGCAGAGATAAGTTGGTAAAATACCAACTTATCAAACCCCCAAACTTAAACTATTGTTTGTCCTCAAGCAATTCAAAACATACAATCTCTTTCGAAGAAATCGACTCAATAGTGCACCAACATCATACCAAGTTAAAAAGTCTACTTTAAGCACAAAAACTTGACTTTGATTGGTACCAACAATTAATTCAAAACATATGAATCACCAACTTCTTAAAAACTCTTCTTTTTTATTTCAAGTGTTCAAACACCACGTTAATCAAAGAGCAATCACGTCATGACACTAAAGCTTCAAAATTTGCCTCATTATCACAAAACAACTTTCTTTTGTTCATTCATCTCAATTGGAAAATGGAACAAATTCACAACTTAAATTCTCATGTGCCCTCACACTCAAGAGAGAATCCCACACTTAGAAATTGTAATTCAAATGAGATATCAAATAGAAAGAATTAACTCTCTCTCACACAAAGATGTTCAAATGCACACAAGTAGTACCATAAGCTTGCCCTTCATGTATTTCTCCACTAATGTAGACACACTTGGTTCAGAATCAATTAGGACTTAAAGGGTTGTAACTTAGGCTTTTGGTTAAGGTAGGGCACAATTTGGGTAAAAGTGACTCAAAACCTCCCTAAGCACTACAATTTTCAACATTCAACGCACACTTCCTTTGAAACTTTTCCACCCCTTTCTTCATTTTTTTCATTTCACCACTTAGTCTTCCCATTAATCACAACTCTTTATTCTTCCTTCATTTTTTTTTTCTTTTTTCAAAATAACAAGGAAGTTTTCAATTTTTTTTTCTTTAACCTTTTCACCTTTAAAGTAACTCCCACATAACAACTTTTCCAACCATCACCCCCAAACTTATGCTTTTAGCCTATGTTTGCACTTTCAACGCACTTAAGGAGGTAGAGTACCAAAAGATGGATCAATGAAGAACAAGGTAAAGCTTGTAACATGGTTGTCAAAGAAAAGGTTAAAGGCTCAAAAGGGGTTAACTAGGGAAAACATGCAAAGGTAGGATATTTAAGGCGCAAAAACGGTCCAAGGAAGGCCTAACATCATTTTTTAAACCAAGTGTAGTCTAGGATTTCGCCTTGAAACACATTCCGGGCAAGTTCTAGACCACAAGTAATGCAAAAGAACTCACAAAACCTCACCACACATGGCACATGCAAACTCAAGTGAAATATGTATCCAAAAACCAATTGAACAAATTGAACTCACAAAGTCAATCATAGCCTAAAGAGACTAATTAGTGAAAGTAAGAGCCAAAAATTGAGTCTAAAAGTCACAACAAGAATCCTTACTTCAATCGTTTTTTTTTTTTTTAAAAACCAAGAATTCATACGCCAAGGTTTAAATAAGTTGGTACCAAGCAAGCCAAAATTGGTCAAGGGGAACACTATTTTTACTCCTAAACCACCTAACTAAGAACGGAAATAAAATAATAAAAGTGACTAATCCACAACATGCCAACAAAAAAAAAAAAAAATTCAAAACATTGAGCAAGTTCCATTTATAACAACAACTATCCACAGCTAAACCAACAGTCACAAAATAAGTCCGGCAAGGGCACACAATCAAGCATAACCAAAATATAATGTGTTACCACATGCCACCCCCAACTAAAAATATTGCAGTTTCCTCATTGCACATAATCAAAACAAAACATAAAAATAGATTTTTTTTTTTTTTTTGCAACTGGATAGTTTTGCAAAAAAACTGGACAGTTTTTTGCAACTGGACAGTTCTGCAGAAACTGTTCAATTTTGCAAAAACCTGGACAGTTTTGCAAAAACTGTGCAAAACAGTTCTATTAACAGTGCTGCAATTTTCAGGAGCTACTGGTTTGGGGCTGTCCGGAAATCCGACCTGCTCAAAACAACTCCAAAAATTCTTAAACTTTGCAGATTAGTCAAAAACTATAAACTAAACTATTCTAAAAAATAAAATTTCAAAAACGATTTAAATTTTTTAAAACGATGGGTTGCCTCCCACCAAGCGCTTAAGTTAACGTCGCGGCACGACGGTTACCTTTACCGCTTTTCTCGCCATTTGGAGCTTATGAATTGGGCACCCAACTTGGACTCAAGTTTGTGACCACGAGCGGTGGGGGGTGGTAAGTAGATGAACAAGCCAAACGTTAATTTCTTCATTCTGAACTTCTTGGCTTTCAAATGAGGAATGTCATTTTGCCTTCTTACTCTTTCGAATTGCAAGATGTAAGGCACTTGTCTTTCTTTTTCACCATCCAACATGGATGTATGTGGCTCAATTCCCATATCACCATACAAATCCAATGTTGAAAAATGCTTGGAGTGAGACTTCAACCTCCCGATTTGCAAACTTTTCCGGATTTTGACATTCTCATTTTCCCCCAAACTAGAGTCAACTTCCACCATTTTTCTCAAGACAACGGTTGACTCTAATTTCTTTTCTTCTTTGGCATCTCTAATGAAAATAGATTCGTTTGGAGGATTTTCAATTCTTGATTCTTCCTTTTCATGATTGGCCTCCAACATGGGCATTCTCTCCTCATATTGAGCATTTGAGAATTCTTCTTGATTTTGATCAAATGCCCACGGAAGATTTTTGTATTCATTCATCAAGCCATTTTGGAGACTAGTTTCCAAGTACTCCTCCAAGGCTTTTTGCTTTTCATTTCCTTCTTTAAGTAGGCATTCCATCATGAGCTTGAACTCTCCATTTTGTCCATTCTCAACTTCTTCCACTTCCATTTCCCTATCATTATCACAACAAAAAGTAGAATCGTCATAGTGGGGGTTTGGGGAAGGGAAGGACACATAAGCACAATTAGCCCAATGACCATTTTGACCACGACATCTATCACATATGCTCCACTCATGGGTTCGAGATTGTGCGCACAATCCTCCCCCGGGAGACTTTAAACAATTTTGCCAAGAGTGAGGTCCTCCACAATAGGGACAAGGGTCATCAAAGTATGAACAACTTCCATCCGACCCATTTTCATTACAAGATGCCATTGTTTTTTTTTTTTAATTTATTTTAGCAAAAGCAAAAACTGGACAGTTTTACAAAAACTGGACAGTTTTGCAGAGGCAAAAACTGGACAGTTCTGCAAAAACTGGACAGTTTTGCAGAAATAAAAACTGGACAGTTTTGCAAAAACTGATCAGTTTTTTTTTTTTAAGATAAAATAAAGCAAAGAAAGTTTGGACCAAAGCAAATTAGCTTAAATCCCAAACTAAACCAAATACGCCAAATTGTTCCCCGACAACGACGCCATTTTTGATAACGTCCAAATCCACCCTATTAATTAGAATGGGCACGGTCGTATGCAAATATAATTTACCCAACTATGAGTCGGGGTCGAATCCCACAGAGAACAATATGTAGGCGATTAGGAAAAGTAGGAATTTTCACCAACTACGCTAAAGCCAAACGATAGATAATATTTTGGTTTTGTTTGAGGGAAAATTATAACTAATGCAAAAATGTAAACTAACCTAGAAAGCAAGTAAAATGATCAATGGCCACAAGCATGGATACAAGGGAAACTACGCTCAAGTAACGATCCAATGTACTTCATGATTTACAAATAATGGTGACTTTATATTACTTAGCCTCGGATAATGACTCTAAATTAGCTTCTTCCGAAGACTAACTAGACTACCTAATTGAATATCCCTAAAGCAATTAGGAGCATTAAGAACACCCGAATATGGCTACAAGTGGTGTCGCCTATCCCTAGGTCGATTTCCATTAGATGAGGGTTAACGCCCCAAATTCTTGTTAATTAATCTTTCCCAATCCCGAGTTTGCCTCTTCCAAGTTTAAACCGAAATAAATGGGCAAGTCTTAGGGTTAGCTACTCCCTTAAGAATCATTCAACATGAGATTAATTAAAGAAACAATAACTCACTTCATTAGGGATAAAATCATTCAACACATAAGCAAAACAAGAGATTCAATCCAAACTTAAACAATATATACTTCCATAAACAAGGTTCAAGTATTGAAATGAAATACTACACACATAAATATTCAATACCAAACAAGAAATTGAAGAAAGGATTAAGAATATCTCATTAAAGTGCTTCCAATCTTCTCCTCCAATGTGTTGGTGTGAAACCCTAGCCTCCAAGGACTTGTGTTGAGCCAAAGATGATAATGTTTTTGCCCTAAGCCTCTCTTTTATGCCTCATATTTCAGATTTGCAATTCTGCCCGTTTTTTGCGAATCTGTCCCGTTTTTGCAAAAATGTCCAGTTTTGACAGTTTTGCAAATCTGTCCAATTTGACCTCTTTTTGACTTTATTTTCACTTGGTTTCTTCCGATCACTTTTAAATCACATAAACCTGTAAAATAGATGTAAATGATATTAAATGCACTATTTTCTCAAGCAAACATAGCAAAAATATAAGATTAAAGCAGAGATAAGTTGGTAAAATACCAACTTATCAGTCACCAAATGTGGTTACATGTATACTATTGATTTTCTCCCGAGACGTATATGCATTGATAGACCCAGGCTCCACTTTATCGTATATTTCTCCCTTTGTTGCTAGTAGAATTGGGATAAAACCTTAACCGATAAAACCATTTGAGGTAGCTACACCGGTAGGAGATTCTGTTATAGCAAGGCAGGTATATAGAGATTGTTCGGTAGTTATATATAGCCGTTGCACTAAAGCAGATCTGATAGAGTTGGATATTACTGAGTTCGATGTTATTATGGGTATGGATTTGCTAGCTTCTTGTTATGCCAACGTTGATTGTAGAGGAAAGGTAGTTCGTTTTCAATTTTCAGGAGAACCAATTATAGAGTGGATGGGAAATACAGCTCACCGAGGGGTAAGTTTATTTCATACCTCAAGGCAAAGAAGATGGTTAGGAAGGGATATATATATCATCTGGTTCGGGTGCATGACCTGAAGGAAGAAGCGTCGACTCTTCAGTCAGTGCCGGTAGTTAGCAAATTCCCAGATGTATTCCCAGATGAACTTCCAGGTCTTCCTCCTGAGCGGGAGATAGAGTTCACTTTAGATGTATTTCCAGATACTCAGCCCATATCTATTCCTCCTTACAGAATGGCACCTGCAGAATTGAAGGAATTAAAGGAGCAGCTGAGAGACTTGTTAGAAAAAGGCTTCATCAGACCCAGCACATCACCTTGGGGAGCACCAGTATTATTCGGGAGAAAAAAAGACGGATCGTTGCGAATGTGTATTGATTATAGACAGCTGAACAAGGTGACAATAAAGAATAGATATCCCCTCCCCAAAATTGATGATCTATTTGACCAGTTGCAGGGTGCTAAGTGTTTTTCAAAGATAAACTTACGGTCAGGCTACCACCAGGTGCGAGTAAGGGAGGCAGATATTCCGAAGACTGCGTTCAGGACCCGATACGGGCATTATGAGTTTAGAGTAATCTTTTGGGCTGACCAATGCCCCAACAGTATTTATGGACCTAATGAACCGAGTGTTCAAGCCATTCCTAGATATGTTCGTGATTGTATTTATTGACGATATTTTAGTCTACTCACGATCAGAAGAGAAACATGCAGATCATTTGAGGACGGTACTTAGAGTGCTCCAGCACCAGAAACTGTATGCTAAATTTTCTAAATGTGAATTCTGGCTGACTTCGGTAGCATTATTGGGGCATATTATTGGAGCTGATGGCATTCGGGTAGACTCACAGAAGATTGAGGTGGTGAAGACTTGGCCTAGATGATAACGTCCAAATCCACTCCTCAAAGAGAAAGTGTACACGGTCGTATGCAATATAATTTACCCAACTATGAGTCGGGGTCGATCCCACAGGGAACAATATGCTAGGCGATTAAGAAAGTAAGGAACTTTCACCAACTAAGCTAAAGCCAAACGATAAATGATATTTTGGTTTTTGGAGAAAATTATAACTAATGCAAAAATATAAACTAGCCTAGAAAGCGAGTAAAATGATCAATGGCCACAAGCATGGATAATAGGAGATTACACTCAAGTAACGATCCAACGTATTTTACGATTTTTCAACTAAGAGCGGGTTTATGTTAATAGATAATGGTTTCTACAATCTCATTGAAAGTCTTCCAACCAAATCAATGAATTTCACTCTAAGCTTTTCCAAGCCTTAGAGTGTGATATCAAGCACAACCAATTGAATCTCAAGTAACTATCCTCTTCTGAGCTCAAGTTATTAGATGGGTTTAATGACCCAAATTCTTGTTAACTAATATTTCCCAAATTGACTTTCCTCTCTCGAGCTCAAATCAAATTAAATGGGTGAGTCCTAGGGTTAGCTAATCCCTTTGGAAACATTCAAGAACGAGATTAATTAAAGAAACAATAACCCACTTCATTAGGAATAAAAATCATTCAATACATAAGCATAACAAGAGTTTCAATCCAAACTTTAACAATGTATACTTCCATAAACAAGGTTCAAGTATAGAAATGAAATACTACACACTTAAATATTCAATACAAAACAAGGATTTGAAGAAAGGTTTAAGAATGATCTCATTAAAGTGCTCCAATCTTCTCCTCCAATGGTGTAGGTGAAACCCTATCCTCCAAACTTGTATGAAAACTGCCAAAGATGAAAATGTTTTGCCCCAAGCCTCTCTTTTGTAGCTCCTCAATTTTTCCAAGTCCAAAAAATGACAAAATATGCCCCAGATTTTCATTTTTGCAGTTCTGCCCGTTTTTTACAAATCTGTCCCATTTTTGCAAAACTGTCCACTTTTGACAGTTTTGCAAAACTGTGCAGTTTTTGTCCAATTTGGCCTCTTTTTGACTTTATTTTCACTTGGTTTCTTCCGATCACTTCTAAATCACATAAACCTATAAAATGGAAGTAAACGACATTAAATGCACTATTTTCTGAATCAAAACATAGCAAAAATCTAAGATTAAAGAAGAAATAAGTTGGTAAAATACCAACTTATCACTAGACCTACGACGCCTACCGAGGTACGTAGTTTTCTGGGGCTATCAGGGTATTACAGAAGGTTTGTAGAGAAGTTGACTCAATTTCAGCGCCTTTAACAAGGCTAACACAGAAGGCAGCTAAATTTCGATGGACCGATGCTTGTGAGCGAAGCTTCCAATTATTGAAGGATAAGTTGACTACAGCTCCAGTTCTAACACTTCCCGAGGGGCCAGAGGGCTATGTTATTTATTGTGATGCCTCAAGCGTCGGGTTGGGTTGTGTGTTGATACAGCATGGCAGAGTTGTAGCCTATGCCTCCCGATAGCTCAGAAAACACGAAAGAAATTATCCCACCCATGATCTGGAGTTAGCAGCGGTGGTTCATGCCTTGAAGATATGGAGACATTATTTATACGGCGTGCATGTGGATATTTATACAGATCATAAGAGTCTCCAATATAACTTTAAGTAGAAGGAGCTAAATTTACGGCAAAGGAGGTGGCTAGAGTTGCTGAAAGACTATGATGTTAACATTCTATACCACCCAGGGAAGACAAATATTGTAGCAGATGCACTCAGCCGTAAATCTATGGGTAGCTTGGCGGATGTACAACCAGAACGGAAGGAGATAGTTCACGAGATTTGCCAGCTAGCTAATCTTGGAGTTCTTTTGGCTGATTCTGATAACGGCAGAGTTTCGATTTGAGAAATTATTGAGTCCTCTATCATAGAAGAGGTAAAGAGACACCGGTACGAGGACCCTATTCTTGTACATTATAGAGATGCAGCTGTCCAAAAGGAAGAGACCCCATTCGAATTTGCACCTGATGGAGCGCTACGATACAGAGGCAGATTATGTGTACCTGAGGTTGCAGGGTTGCGACAACAGGTTATGGGAGAGGCACACTATGCCCGTTATTCTGTTCACCCAGGGTCAACGAAGATGTATCATGACCTCAGATGCTTGTATTGGTGGGATGGTATGAAGAAAGATATAGCAGAGTTTGTTGCTCAGTGCCCGAATTGTCAACAGGTTAAGGTCGAGCATCAGAATCCCGATGGGTTATTACAGGAGATGGAGATTCTAACCTAGGAATGAGAGGTAATCAATATGGACTTCGTCACAGGTTTACCTCGCACTCCGCAAAAATATGACTCCATTTGGGTTATCGTTGATAGGTTGACAAAATTAGCCCACTTTCTTCCAGTCAGGACTACTTATTCAGCTGAGGACTATGCCAGATTATACCTCAAGGAGATAGTGAGGCTTCACGGGGTTCCCACGGCTATTATCTCCGATAGAGGAGCCCAATTTACAGCTAACTTCTGGAGATCCTTCCAGGAAGGATTGGGGACACAAGTGAGTCTTAGCACAACATTCCATCCTCAGGCTGATGGGCAAGATGAGCGTACTATTCAGACACTAAAAGATATGTTACGGACCTGTATTATTGATTTCAGGGGTAGCTAGGATGATCATCTGCCACTTATTGAGTTTGCTTATAATAACAGTTACCATTCGAGTATTCAGATGGCACCATATGAGGCCTTGTATGGGAGGAAGTGCAGGTCACCTATTGGATGGTTTGATGTTGGTGAGACTAAGTTACTAGGCCCAGATATGGTTCAGCAAGCTGTTGACAAAGTGAAGCTTATTCAGGAGAGATTACTAGCAGCCCAGAGTCGAATGAAATCATATGCAGATAATCGACGTCGACACTTATAATTTCAGGTTGGTGATTGGGTGTTCTTGAAGGTGTCACCCATGAAGGGTGTCACCCATGAAGGGTGTCATGAGATTCGGCAAGAAAGGGAAGCTAAGCCGAGGTACATTGGGCCTTATCAGATTATCCGTAGGGTAGGCCGGGTTGCCTATGAGTTGGACCTACCATCTGATTTGGAAGCAGTGCATCCAGTCTTTCACGTGTCAATACTACGCAAATGTATAGGCGATCCTTCCAGAGTATTTCCCGTAGAGGATGTTCAGGTGACAGAGGAGTTATCCTACGAGGAGCAGCCTATAGCCATACTTGATCGGCAGATTTGAAGGCTGCGAACTAAGGACGTGGCTTCCGTTAAAGTACTATGGCGAAACAACAATAGAGAAGAGATGACCTGGGAAGCCGAGGAAGAGATGAAGAACAAGTACCCTTACTTTTTCCCTACACCTACAGGTAACTTAAACTCCTCGCTTGATTATATTGATTGCCCGATGTAACTATATGTTATAACGATAAGAGAGACTTGCCCAAAATTCTTATAGAACCTTACGGGACCAATTCAACATTCGAGGACGAATGTTCTAAAGGGGGGAAGGATGTTATATCCCGTATTTTCATACGTCGAGTTATTCGCAAAAAGAATCGACTCAAGTTAAAGACGAGATCATTTTTGGACACGAAATAGAAATCTTTAATTTTCATTTTAATTAAAACATAAATTGTTTATAAATTTTATTTAGTGTAAAAATATTATTGGGAATTAGGGATTAATTAATTGTGATTAGATTACTAAGTAATAATTAGTGATTAATTAAATTAATTAAGCCTAATTACTAAGTGGGCCCCACCTGATAAAAAAAAATAATCTAAGAAGTGGATTTGTGACTCACTAAGGAGGGGGACACGTGTCCTTTTGAAGGCATCCATATATATATATATATATATATATATATATATATATATATATATATATATAAATTTGATGAACAAATTTTATCCTTTTCATCCATTTTCACAAAAAAAATCAAAGGAAAAAAAAAGGATCAACCATGGCTGCTCTCGTCCAGCCATGGTGGTGAGCAAAAAAATCAATCTTGGAATATTGTGATCAATTTCAAGTGCAATACAAATCCAAGGAGGTGATAGCAACATTTGATTTTAAGTTGGAGAAGAAGAAATTAAAAAATCGGAACAATTGAGCGTACAAATTTCTCCGAGGAAATTGTGGTAAGATTATCCTATTTTATGGTGTAGTTGTGTTAATGATGTTGTAATGAAATTACTAAAATTGAATTAGACAAAATTGGAAGTAAGAAAATACATGAAATTGTTATTATGTGACATCGTGGGTTGAAATGGATTTAGAATTGTTATGAGCTGAGTTGTGAGAATTTTATGTGTATATCGCTGTTGTTGGTATTTCTGTGTTGACAGGAGGAAAATTGGAAATTCGGGTTAGGCGAATATATAGGGAAAATGCTGCCCGATTTTCGTTAAGTCTTTAACTAATGGAAAACCCTAAACGAGATTGTATAAGCTAAAAGGATAAGTTCTATAAGAAATGGGCTACGGAATTATGAACTAGAAAGTATAGTTACTAACAATAACGTTACTCTTATATTAAATAGGCTAAAAGAGCGACAAAGCGAACGGATTTGCGAGTAGTCGACAGGTATGTAAAGTCGTCCCTTCTTTCTTTGGCATGTCTTAGATCTAAGCGATGAATGATATGAACTTTTGGGTAATTCTATTCATAAGCTTTGGGTGTGATTTATGATTCTTGTTCACTTCCTGATGTTAGAACTCTTAAGTGATTGAGCTTCCCTCTTCAGTTTTCTGTACGTTGGATAATAGTCGATGTATATCAGTTCTTATTCTTAGGAACTCTATGATAACTAATGTCCAGACTTCTATAAGATGTTTCATATTATATTGACATATGACTATGATTCCTAAGGCTCTTGATATACCTTATGATGACATCCGTGGGATGTTTGATATGTTTCTGAGTGGCATACGAAAGGTATTTGATATGACTATTGTCTTGATTTTCAAATGATAGTTTGTGATAATTATTCCATTGAGTCTTTGATATACCCTGATACGTATGTATGATCCCAGACGTTCTATTCTGATATAATCCACAGTGACATCCGAAAGGTATTGGGTATGACTATCGTCCTGATTTTCAAATGACAGTTCGTTTTGATTATTCCATTGAGTCTTTGAAAATGTTTTAATTTGCATATGGTTGCTCACTACTCCACTCGTGCGTGTCTCAATATGTCTTTCACTGAGTCCCGGGCCAGGATATGTTATCGTGCACAGTTCCACTTCATTGTTCACCGGGTCCCTTACTAAAGGGCCGGAATATGATATATATATATATATGATGGAGATATGAAGTGTTATGCTGTGTTTATGGAGTTATGCTGTGTTATGGGGTGATGCTGTGTTTATGGAGTTAGACTGTGTTATGGTGTTATGCTGTGTTTATGGAGTTATGCTGTGTTATGGCGTTATGCTGTGTTTATGGAGTTATGTTGTGCTTATGGTGTTATGCTGTGTTATGGCGCCAAAGACGGGGTGGTGACCATGTTTACCGGGTCCCATAGTGGGTCTGATATGATATATGATATTGACATGCATGATTTATGTTTCAAAGGCAAATGCTTGGTATTCTGGACATTGTACTTGTTTTCTGTACACCTTATTTCAGTTATAATCCTTTTTACTGTATTTCATGTACATATTCTACACTGACCCCCTTTCTTCGGGGGGCTGCGTTTCATGCCCGCAGGTGCAGATACTCGCTTTGGTGATCCGCCAGCTTAGGATTCCCTTTCTGCTGTCTTGGAGAGCTCCGTTGTTCCGGAGCCTAGATTTTGGGTACAGACCTTCTGATGTATATTTATGTGTATGTTTGTCTAGGGGTACGACGGGGCCCTATTCCGTCATATTTCGCTGTTGAAACTCTTAGAGGTCTGTAGACATGTATGTGGGTTGCGTTCAGATTTGATCAGTTGTGTCTATATGGTTATTGTGGATGTTCTGTCGTTGTAGCAGCCTTGCCGGCTTGCATATATTATCGTTTCGTAGTGGCAGCCTTGTCGGCTTGCATAATATACTGATATGTAGTGGCAGCCTTGTCGGCTTGCATAATATACTGATATGTAGTGGCAGCCTTGTCGGCTTGCGTAGTATAATGATATATACAGTGGCAGCCTCGCCGACTTGCGTATGTTATTACGATGTGATTGATCGAGGACCTATAGTATCAGTCTGATTATGTCTGACAGGTACATATGGGTGTCCAGCTTGGGCACTAGTCATGGCCCACGGGGCGGGGTCGTGACTACTCTTCCTCCCGAATGGCTAGGCAATGACACACTAGGATCCATAGTGGCTACCCTTCCTCCCGAGTAGCTAGGCCAAACACAACAATAAAGTTCATAGCATAGAAGCCGATTCACAATTTGTCTCACAGCAGTCACACCATAAATAACATTAAAGTTCATTATGCCATATCGAAAGAATCAGTCATTCCAATCAATGTTTTGAAAACGTACAACTTCTTTACAAAGATTTCCATGTCCCAATTCACCAATGAAAATGTCATTACCAACTCTTAACTAACATTAATAAACATCTGTCGTAGAGGGAGACATTTATAATATCTTATACATATATATAGGGTTTGTTACAATCTAGGTTTAATGTGGGTTTGTCCCCTCACACACATTAACCACCATTTAGACGTGAATTAGGGTTCAAGAAACCATGAAAAGATTACCCATTAAAGAATCTTGAATAAAACTTATACTTCCAACAATACTTTCAAGAAGTGATTTTCATCCAAAAATAAGTTTTTAAAAGAGAGACATACATTAGGGTTTTGTATGAGAAGTTCACCCTTTTTGTTCAATAAAGAACTTTCAAGAAAAGAAGTCATGCATTCCAAAATAAGGTTTTCAAAAGAGACATATCTTAATTTGTTAAACAAGGTTTAACAATTCACTTTTCTAATGAAGAACACCCAAACCCTAGCTTGAATCACTTTGGAAGGAATTATGTTGCAAACCCTAGTTTTTTGTCACAAGAATCATGTTAAGAATCATGAATTTGATGTTAGAATGAATTAGTAATGTTAAGGATGTCCTTACCTTTGATTTGAAGACTTGGGGGAATGATTTTCGTCCTTAGGGTTATTTAGAAAGTGGAGGAATAAACAAAACAAGGGTCCTTTTTATATTTTTCTGGTGAAAACGGGCCAAGGGACGCTCTGAAGGACGGACCGTCCTTCGTGTTACGGACCGTTCTTTGGACCGTCCCTTAGTGGAAATTTCCAGAGAGTTTCTGGAAATTTTGGAGACGTTACGGTTCATGTTACGGCCCGTAACACGTGTTACAGTCCGTAACGTCTTACCGTTACACAGGCCAAATTTCCAGCCAGGACAAGCTTCAGTAAAACAGGCATAACTCTTTGTACACAACTTTTTTTGGGCTGACCGACCTACCTTTGGAAATCTATTTCAAAGATCTACAACTTTCATCAAGGAAGTTTTTCCAAATTCGCAACACATTTTCATGAAAATCGCCCAGAAGACAGACCTACCAAAACTTTAGGTGAATTTAAGAGCCCTTAAGAACTTCACTAGTTGGTTTGACTTCAAAACGACCATCCTCCACCCGAATTCATCAAGAATGGATTCATATAGATATAATATCATCTTAATACTAGATTTTTACACATTCACATCTAGTTCAAGTTTACGAAGTGTTACACCTCATATCCGGTACCATATGTGGAGCATGCTTAGCCAGACTGACAAATTCCAAATAGTAGTCCTGAACTGACCTGCCATTCTGCTTAAGCTTCAAAAATTGCTCAGCCTTAGCCTCTCTGACTTCTATTGGCATGAAGTGGTCCAGGAATGCGCTTGTAAATTCATCCCATATAGCGTCTGGTGCATCCTCACCTTGAGATAATTCCCAAGATTCATACCAACTGTTAGCAATGCCCTGTAGCTGATGAGCTCCAAAAGTAGTTGCTTCGGTTTCTGTAACTGTCATAATCCTGAAGATCTTTTTGAGAGCATCAATGTAGTCCTGAGGGTCCTCATTTTGGTTTGTCCCCGTAAAGACTGGGGGAATCATCCTGAGAAAGTCCTTAGTCTTAGAAGACTCCCCATTACCTCCTGAACTTGACCCAGATTTATGACATTGGGCCTGAACTGCTACCAGTTGTGTGTGCATATTGATAGCATTCCTAACATCCCCATCCGAATCACTAGGAGGTGTAACTGTAGGAGCGATTGGGGTTGCTGTTTGAGTCGGAACAGTCTCTTCGCGAGTTGCTTCCGCAGTAGCCCCTTGGCTGGTGGCTGTAGCCTTTCTGGTGTATTTTCTTTTCGCAGGCATTTTCTGAAAATACGTACACGCACGAATTAGAAAGACATCCTAAAAGTACTGCTCTAACTGCATGGTCTAGAATATGAAAGAAGTGAGACAATCCTGAATGTCTTGGTGGTCAACTATTTATATGTATGGGGCCCTCACAAATAAAAAAGTGACCCCACTGGACACGGTTTCATAGACTCCCTAAAGGCACTTGAACTAGGCTCTGATACCGAGTTTTGTCACGCCCCGAACCATGGCCCGGGTGTAACACGGCACTCGGTGCCTGACTGCATGTGACTGAGCGAACCACATGGCTTGCTAAATCATCATGACACATACATGAGCGGAAATATAAAATGAAGTGCATAATGAGCCTTTATAAAACATAGTAAGTCAAATACTAAACATAAGTATTTGGTTAAGTCATGAATGCGGACAATATCGTAAATAGCCAAATCGGCTAACCAACTTTGGAAGTCTAACATGACACTTGTCTTGTCTATGAAACCTCTAACATGAGTCTGAAACACGTAACATACTTGCTGGAACAAGGCCCCCAACATACCTTTAGATGCAAAACTAAATAAAGAAAGACAATGCCTAGACCCCGAATGAGATAGGGCTCACCAATAAGCTGGTACGTGCAGATCCTAATGAGCAGAGGCGTCGTCCTGTAAATCCGTACCTGCATCCTGAAATGCAGGCCCCCGAGCAATAAAAGGGGACGTCAGCACATTGAATGTACTGGTATGTAAAGCAACTGAAAGAAATAACATGGGATATGGAATAACATGATAAGAACTGAAACTGAAAACCTGGACATGAACATGAGCATGAGCATGGAGATATATATATATATATATATATATATATAAAACATAACTAAAACATGATAAGTAGGGAGAGCATTTCATAAACCGACCATGTGATATCACCACGTGGGTACGTGGAGCCTGGTACCTCGCCGAACTAGCAGAGCCCCCATACCTTGCCAGGGTATAAAGTGGTAACGTGCCTGATGGATACATTCAATATAAAATTAAGGAATCGTCCTAACTGGGTGGAGAGATCCTTGTCCTACGGTGGCTACGTAGTTTCAGGCTATCTGAGCTTTCTCGATAATTCGTGCAACTCCCAAAAATATGAACATGATATAATTGGCTAAGAAGCCCATGATTTTCGTGAATTAACTTGTACTTGACTTGTAATCATGATTTCACGAAATAACTTGTAAACATGTTTTCATAAAATAACTTGTATTTAGCATGTATGTATCTTGAGTCATGGCATGAAGATAGTATAGTTATACAATACAATTGCATGAAAACTTGTAGACATGTAGGATATTCATGAAATAAGCATTTTTATTTAAAAACATGCATGCAAGAACCCATGGAATACAAGATATGGGTTTTCATGGATTACGGACGGATTCTCAATAATCATAAAGAAATATTAAGAACTCAATGATGGAATTATAACAATTCATACATAATATAATCATGGACATGGACCTAGGGTTATCATGAGCATGGTATAGAAACCCTAGTTTTAGTAGAGAATCATAATTTATGGATTATGAGGCATGGGGAAGAACAATAATGTTCCCACACGTAGATAGTAACTCTACACACTTGGTAATGCTCCAAACTTGAATTACAGACTTTAACTTTGAAGAAGATTCTAAAATCTTGAATTCTTGAACCTTGAGATGGGTTTCTTGAAAACCCTAGTTTTAGGAATGATGATTTCTTGTCTAGATTACAAGGATATGTATTAGAATTGACTTGGAATAATTAGAGTAGACTTACCTTGGTGTTCTTGATGATGGAAGAGGTAGGAGGTCGTTCTAGGGCTTGAAGGAATGAAAAATAATGATTTGAACTGATATTGACGAATATATACTGTTCTGGAAAAGTGAATTTAACGCCCAGTTAAATACTGGCCGTATTTTGAAATACGGTCCCTATTCCGTATGGACTGCACTGCGTCTCTTCAGTAAAATGAGCATAACTCTTCGCACAGATGTCCGTTTGACTGTCATAATATACCGTTGGAAAGGTATTTCAAAGCTCTACAACTTTCATTAAGAAAGCTTTCTCAAATTCCAAATACGTTTTGAAATACGGGTCATATTTTAAAATACGATCCGTATTTAACAATGTAACATCCAAATGCCAAATTCCAGAATGCTCAGAAATCTTTGGTACCAGTTTACGTTTTGAAATACGGCCCGTATACTAAAATACGGTCACTATTCATGGACGTAAAATCCCATCTTACAACTGAACAGGGAACTTCCAATTCTCACATTTTTAGGATCATGGTCAAAGTTTAGGTTAAAGGTATGGGGTGTTACAAGAAGTACCATTCTTGAAACTATTTTATTGACAAGCGGAGAGAGGCGTGGCGGCTATGATGAAAAGAAAGCGAGGGCTAGGTTTTGGGATCTTTTTTCTTGGATAATTACCGTCCTTTTCTTGTTTATACTATACAGCATTTACTTGTTTTAACTATGTATAATACATTATACAGCAATAAGTGTTAATTAACAAAGAATGGTTAATTGTTACTTATTAAAAAGCAAAATAGGATTATAACTATATAATTTACATTAATAAGGAATAAATCAATTGTTCTAATGAAAAAAATTGATATTTTGAAATATATTTGTCAAGTATTATATAGTCCAAAATATAAGTATTATTTAAAATAATCAAGATATTTAGCCAAAAAAAAAATCCAAAGTTTACCAACAATTATAACTAATTAATTTATTAAAAATTCACATGTAATACTTTTGAAAAATGGAATTATGATATTGTTAGTATTTTCATATGCTCCAATTTCAATTATATTACATTTTTAATGTTTAATTAGATTTATAATAATTATTCAGTTATTAAAATTTAAATAGACTAAAAATTATAACTTTTTATGCTTATTTAAACAAATATAATTAGTTTACCTTAATTATATACAAGCATACATTGTGATAAACACGTTATGAACCTTCTCGCTCACTCAAAACACCGAACCGAGTTTTTCTTGACCCGATGTTCACCGTGATCAACTCTAATCGAACGATAAACATCGATAATTACACTCAAAAGGTATTGTTTCGACTTTCGATATAAAAGGTTTGAGTCAAATAATGATTCTCGAAACACCTGATGAAGTTGAAGCTTGAGTTAGGATTAATGAAGATAATTTTGTTTAAATTTGATATAATTGATTATTCAAAGTTAATTAGATAAATCTCTTATTTATTTAAATAATATTTGAAGCTTACTACTTATATCTTGTAAAATTTAATTGAATGAAAATCAAACACTTCTAACTACACCAGGTCGATAAAGGCATTGTCCGATAGAATAGGTCTGAATCAAATAATAATTCGCGACGCAAAACAAAGCACCTCAAGGCTTACACCTCGACCCGTATTAGGTAAAATGTCTCACCTTGTGTCCTCACCTTTTAAGAAACTGGTTCGATTATTCATAATAAATTTTATTCTTGTTGTCATATTTATTTTCTATATTATTAATTAATTTGGCAGGAATGGAATTTGAATAAAAGAAAATTACATATATTAATATGATGCCATATAAGAACTTGTTTTACGATTTTTTTCTCCATTTAGATATTAATTTGATGAATATTTGATTTTATGATACCATATAAGAACTTATCTATGCAAGCAATTATACCTCTTAGAATGTAAAAATATCTTAGAAATTATAGTACATATACATATTTCTATAATTCTTTATTGCACTATAAAAAGTGGTTACAGCTCATTTATTGTGATTATATTAGTACTATTTTTATGATAACCTCAATTGTACGAAAAAAAAATTTTTAATGTCTAAAAGATACTATTTCTACAACAAATTTCAACTAGGGTTAAAAATAATGACTAGCTACGAAATTTTATCACAACAATAAAATTTTGGCTCTACTATTTTGTCATGACAAGTAATTGTAGCTATTAATCCAACTATTGTCACAACTTTTTAGTATTAGAAGTATAAATATTTATTTTGTCATAATATTTTATTTAAATGACTTTTTGTGGCTAAAAGGTTACTACTGCTACAATAAGCTTCAAGTCGTGGAAAAATTAATAATTAGCTACGAATATTTGTTATATCAAAAAAATCAGTGGCTACATAATTTACTTATTGCCACAATATTTTTGTAACTTGAAGCAAACATGTTTATTTTATCTACATTCCAAAAAATTATGTAGCTACAACACTTTATTTTAAATAATTTATTGTGTCTAAAAGGATATTGTTGCTACAGTTAATTTCAACTCGTGGCAAAAATTAATAATTAGCTACGAAATTTTGCTATAGCAAAATATTTGTGGCTATATCATTTAACTATTGCCACAAATTTTTATAGCTTGAAGCAAAAATATTTATTTAGCTACAACATTTTGTTTCAAATAATTTATAGTGGCTAAAAGGTGACTATTGCTTTAGTAAGTTTTAACTCGTGGCAAAAAAATAATACAATTAGCAAAGAAATTTTGTTATAAACAACTATCCATGGCTATATCATTTATCTATTGCCATAATCTTTTATAAGTTGAAGCAAAAATATATATTTAGCTACAAAATGTTGTTTCAAATAATTTATTGTGACTAAAACATTACTATTGCTACAGTTAGTTTCAACTCGTAGCAAAAATTAGTAATTAGAGCAATAAAGTTGTACCTATTGAGGTAATTATTGCCATGACTTTTAGCAATTATAGCAAAAATGAAGAATTAGCTTTGTCAATTTAATTTTCGTAGCTAAGAAATTTTATGAATTAGTAAATAGTTACGAAATTTGAATTTTTGTAGCTATTAGTAGGTAATAGCTACGAATTTTAAATTCATAGCTTAGATTTCGTAGCTATAAATACACTGTGTTATAGTGAATATTCTGCTTGATTGTTTCCTATTTTTTAGATGCTTCAATAACATGGTTTACATATGAATATAAACAACAACGCCTATGCCTAAAAATGTTTCACGTGTTAAGTTTCGGTCTTATCTTTTAGAAACTGTAGCCTCTTCTGTTTTATCGTTACATACATATAAAGAACTTATCATTGAATGAAAATACTACTTTGTAAAAGTTGTATCGAAATTCGATCAACATATGTCTTCCTTAAGATGGCTACTAAAGTATTATCGATTTCATGGTACATACCTACAAAAATGTAGTAATTATTTGGGATTGAAAAAAAAAATAGATTAATACTATGTGAACATATACATATACATATACATGTACGAGCACAAATGTGGCAAAAATATAATATCGTAGATAACAAATAACTTTATTAGATTTACCAGATTTTACATGGACGTGTTTGTCATGATTTTTCATGTTTAATTTTTCTACATTCGATATGACGTAATTTTTCATTTTTCAGATATCGTGTCCGATTTCTTCTTCTCCCATACAAATAATTGACGTGATTATTTAATATAAAAATGATGATAGTCAAAGGACATAAAATAACAACTTTTATTACCCGTACATCTATTAGCCTTTTCTTTAAATCGAGATTGCCTACTTTACATTATAGAATTATTAATAGCAAGACTTGATATAATTATGAAAGGTTGATTACTTCCTCTCAGTATAAAATAAATATATATGTTGATGGTGTAGCGATACCTCAAACCCCATCAACTTCGTCGAACGAAAATTCGGCAACAAATCCCACGACTCTACTATTATTTTGTTTAGAAAACACATGCGGAGAATAATTTAGAGGGGCGAAAAAAATCAGATTTTTGGTGTTTTAAATCTGAGGCCAAGCCTTTGAATTTATAGACAATGAAAGGGTGAGATGGATAAGTGCAATCCAAAAGGTGTCTTTTGTGTGCACTCCAAAAGGTACCTTTTTCTCATTTCCATTCACGCTTTAAAATCCCTACAAGTTTATGTTATTATCTTGATCAACATATAATTAAAAGAAGATTTACATGCCAAATCAATATGAAGAATATGGAAAACAATTAATTCCACAAACCAAGTTTCTAATCATGTTATATCTTGACCGATGGAAAACTATTAATTTCACCAACACCAGTCTTGTATGTATCGTATAAAAGTTTTATTTACTATCGGAGAAATTTTTTATCATCTTTAAACAATAAGCTCATTAATAATGGAATGCATTTAATTTTTTTAATAAAAATTATGAGTTAAATTTGATCGAATCATTTAATTAGTTACCATCGATATTCTACCCAAAGTTTATATTTAATAATATCCATGTGAAATTTTTCATACAATAAATGTAAATTTGATTATACCGCCCTCTTCTCCTTAAAAGACAACTCTCTGATTTAAATGATTGGGTTATAAAAGGCTAACATATGGGTAGTAGCTGTGGTTATGTTTCTTCCTACCCTCATGAAAAAATTAAAATAATGATTTTTGTATTTGCAAGATGAAAAATAATTAGTTGATTTTTGTTATTTGTTCAAGTTTTGGTGGATAAAGTTATCCTATATTTATATCGGTGGAATATAGAGGTATCTTATGAAAGTAGTTAAGGTGTGTGCAAGCTGATCCGAACATTAAAAAAAGGTACAAATGATAGACACTTAACTACGACTTGTTTCAATTAAGCACTTGAACACACAATAAAGTATTCATTTTCACTTTGAATTCAGATTTGAATATTTTTTTCTATCATACACATTCTCCTCAATAAGCCGTAAAAAATCTTAGGTTTGTTCCAATTCATGAGGTCAGGGGCGATTTTACTCATGAAACAGTGATGCACGTGAATCCATGCTCTCTCCGCCAATTAGATATTTTATGTACATATTTTATAAAATTGATCTAATATTATTTGTTGGCACTTGCTCCAAAAGAACTTAAAGGTGCACTTAGTTCAATTAGGAGTCATTTATCCACAAAAGTATGAATCAATTCACGCTTAATACATTCTTTAAGGTTTATTGTTTAAACCTTATAAAAGAGAACACACATTATCTTAGCCTTAAAATCCTAAGTAGTTCTGCAAAACACCAAACACTATTTTGCTTTGCCCATCCAATTGATTTCCCCTTTTCTTCAAGTTTTCTTTTCTTTTATATAAACCCTGTTTTAACTTAACTCATTACCTATGGCTTCCTCATTCGAAGAGCCGATCTCCAATCCCCCCATCCCTGACAACGATGACGAGGAAGACGATTACAATGAAATCGAGGATGAAGATGAATTATTCTAAGAGGATATTTTTTATCTTTAAATAATTTGATCTCTACATTATTGTATATGTATTCTTAGTCCATATTTAATCCTACTTGGGGTCTTTACACAAATAGACTACACAATTCATCGTTTACTTTTTCTAGTTGATATACATAAATTATACACTGATTATACACAGTTATACACATATTATACATGAATTATACATATATTAAACATTCACTGGCTATTTTTAGCTTAAAAGGTATATAACTTAAGCGTGTATTGTTTAATATCGTGAACCAATGAGTGCAAAATCTAATTAAAACTCATACGTGGTGAAATCTTTTCATTCATGCTCGATAATAGCATCAGATAGAAATAAAATATTTTATGTATTATTCGCATAACATCTTTTGGGGAAGTGATAAAAGAAATTAAAGCAATGCAAATTCTACAGAATCTTTAGCTGTGGACATTGCTCTTTTTTATTCCTCCATAGGAGCTTTCTATTTGCTCTCTTGGTGACTCGAACTTACAACCTCAAAGTTCAGTGGGCATGAATCATCAGTCTTGAAGATGCATGCACAAAAAACTGTATGTACTCTACTCTCCACACTCTGTACCAAGCAATTTTGGTCCAAACTGAATCAGATATCTATCTTCACAAAATGGATTTGTCGAATTACAAGGACCAGCCCATAATTTTTGACATTTTCCTGTCTGAGCATTTGTCGAGAGAACCTGAGTCATTACCAACATGACTACAAATAAAACAATACAAAAAAGGAGTTATAAACGTATTACTATAATTCTGATATCATAAAAGGAGAAAGGCAAAAATTCGAGTCAATGACATCAAACTTTATACATAGAGGGGGTATGCCTCTTCGTGTTTGCTTACCTATTCATTATCACAAATATCATAACAAATAAAACAAAAAAGTGAAAAATAAATGGTTCACACGAGGAAAAAGTATTGTAGTCCAAGTTGAAAAGTAAATAGCAATTATAGTTTGCATACATGCCAGGGCTATTCAAAACTGAACCGTTACCGATAATCCAACCGCAAAATTGGCTTATTGGTATTGGGTTATTGGATTAGCGGTTGGGGAACAAATACAAATTTTATTACTAACGGCTTATCAGTGCGGGGGCGGATTACTCAATTTTCTTATCGGGTAAACTGTTAACCCGCTAAGAATTTATCATAATTATATTTTTACCCCTACACATATAAAATATGTATTGTAGACCTAAAGCACTAAAGTTTGAACCTTCAGTAACTGTTATTCACTTAGTTCATAGGAAATAACCCTAATTACCCTAAAGCGCAGCAACTACAAGTTCATAAGGCTGCAAGTTCTTCCTATGTGCAAGTTATCTGAAGGCTACATTTTCTTAAGTTGAGACTTGAGATTGTTCAACTGTACTTATCATTTGGTATAGTTATCGTGATTTGTGTTGAGCTTTTTAGGCTTCTTGCTTAATGTAATATTTTTGGTAAACCCTTCCAATTAAGAAAGTGATGGAATGGTGCAAGTACCTGGGAAGCAGTAACTATATTGTTTGATGTTTTACATTTGACAACTACTATAATGTTCTCTTTTTCATTGAGTGAACCGGTGGATATATCTATCGGCTTAATACATAACTAGTGAATTTGATCGCGCTTCGCGCGGTAGTAAGAAACCTAAAATTAGATCTTTTAAATTAATGTTCAAATTCAAATATATTATTTTAAAGTTCTAAATGATTTTATTATTAACAAATCATTTCATGTTTCTCCCTACTTGTTATCATTTCAGGATTTTTTTTACTTTTCAATAATGCTGAAACTATATACCTTTTCCCTCTTCTATCTCTTCCTCTTGTTCTTCCTATTTTAACTTTTTTTTCTTGCTTGCGTACCTATTCATTTGTTTCTAAAATGTCAACTCTCTCTTTTAATTCTTACTCTCTATGTTTTAAGCAATTTAAGTAGGTAACTAAAGAAATCAAAGGGCGCGACATATATATATATATGAAAAAATTAGATATATATGATAAAATGACTTAGACAACGTATTGAATTTTTTATTACTGAATGAATCAGTTATGAACTATAGCATATGCATTAAAAATGCACAAGAGAAGCCTTGATACCTCTAACAATTGGCAACTATACAAAAAAAAATAAAAATAAAAAAACTAATGTATATATAACATACTCATAAGAAAAACTTTTGAAGTTACCATTAGTAAATAAGCAATAATGATAATCATTAGCTTCTCTTTTTAGTTAATTGTCTAAAATACATACACCTTAAAAATAAAATTGGAGTGTTAAAAAGACACCCACCTCATTTGAATAGTACTCCTAATCAATTGTTCGGAAAATCCCTCGTTGACTAATTATTGAAGCAAATTTCTTACAAGTGTAAGTTCCTTTTTTTTTTGTCATGGTTCATATTGTAAACACTAAGCATTAGGCAAAAAAATCAGAAAGAAAAACTAAAAGAACAGCCATGGGATTATCAAGAATACTTTTGGTTTACAATCATTCAAAACTCAAATATAAAATTCAAATATAATTCTCACAAAGTAGTCCAAAAAAGTTAAGCTACTAATATGTCGAATCTTAATGTGTTCAATTTCGTAGGAGAACATGTAAAGCTTTTAAATTTTTTGTTTGCCTGACATATATAACTGTATATTACTATTTTTTGTGCGAAAAAATAATATGCAATATTAAAATGTTAAAAATACAAAAATAAAGAAGATAACAATTATTTAACTCTCATGATGGCAAAAAAGTAAAAGATTCAAAGAAATATATATATATACACACACAACTGAAAAGCCAGATTGAATGAGGATGGGGAAGACATTTGCAAGCAAAGAAATTGCATAGGACCTGAAATATAAAAGAAAAAAATAATTAAGCCAAAGAGAACAGAGGCACAAAATTGCAGAGTAGCCCATATGCTAATCTATATATATTATAAAGCTAGGCATAGACAAGGTGATGTGGCACCTCTCTATGGCCACCATTCATATTTATCTTTTTTCTCATCTTTTTGACTTTTTTCCTATTTATAGGATATATTAAAAATAGGAAATTCATTTCTTAATTAATTACATTCTATTAATTGCTTCTTCTTTTTTTCAGTTTACAAAGTCCGAAAGTCGCTGCCATTGCTTTTGCAATTAGTGATAGTCACTGCTACTATTAATTTTGCAATTACTGATCAATTATGCACTAAAATAAAACTTCATAAAACGTTGAAATATGACCTAAGAATATGAGCACAATCAGCAACACTAAGAATGTCCCTCTCTTTTCTTTCTGCAGAGGTAATTTTCAGTTCATTGTTGTTTGAATTTTAACGTGCACAATCTTGAGATTTTGTATATTTTCTAGGAGGTTTTTGTTTTTCTTTTGATGTCTAATAATGGTGGTTAAATAATTTATTCATGTAATATGTTCAAATGGTCTGGAGAATAACAAAATTATTGCTTATACTTTAGCTAATTTAAAAAAAAATTAACTTCGTAAAATCGGCCTCTCTCATTTCTATCTTCGCATAAATGGGTGAAAGGATGCAACAGCCACAATTCACATCAATAATCATGTTCAGGTTTGTTTTCTACGTCATAATGCTCATATGTATATTTTTCAATAAAATAATATATATGATATCAATTTTGGAGTTGATTCTCAAATGAGTTCTAGCATATTATACATTGAATTAACTTGCTTTACTAACCATGAGAGGTTAATTTGGTATCAACTAAAATGGGGTTTTGCTTTTCTGTTTTTGTTTATCGTCATTGATTGTGATTTGGATCCGACTACAGTTTTTTTGTAAGTATTTTTTTGCCAGCTTGATTAAGTCCCGAAAATGTATTTCAATATCTTTTTCTACCTCTTCATGTTCTTTACATTATTCTATGGATTATCGTATCTTTCTTTTTCCTTTTCTCCTATAATTGTTTAGTATATGTTGATACTATTGTAATGCGTAGTTGTTTATATCGATGGGTTGGTTCTTTTCAAATTCATATCAGTTTACCCTTTAAATAGTTCATTTATTTTCATATCCTCCTTTGTTAGGTATATATTATACTGGATTGATTCGAGAACTGTCGAAAAGGATAAGAAAATAATTTTCGGGGACGCGGTTCATTAGTTTCTTTTTAATTTTATTTCCTTGAAGTATTGCATATATATATAAGGCAGAAATAATGAAAGAAGGGAGGATTTTCAATGAGATTAAAACCCTATTGAGGCAGGTGAAATTGTAAGTTGCAATGTACAAATTCACTATTCCGCTCTTTCTGTCTTCCTCATCAATTGCAAAGTGCATAGGGCAAACTGCCAAAAAATCTATGGTCACCTTAATAAAAGGGTGTTTGAGATGGCTTATTTCAAGTGTTTTTTTGGCTTGAAGTTTTTTTCTAAATACTTTTTATGGTGTTATATTTTTCCATTTAGCTTCTTTTAGGGATTTATTCATTAATTTTAAGGTTCACATTCGAAATCTTTAATTTATTATAAAAGAACTATCTCATCGCATACTTCAATAATGATTTTTGCTTACAAAGTACGAATATATAACATTTGCAGTTAACTTAGAATCACCTTTGTTATTTTTTGTCTTATACCAAACTACCATTATATATTTGTAGTTCTTTCTTCTTTTGATAAGTATAGTATTTATAATTTTTATGTACGTTATTGGTTTTATATATTTCGAAACATTTATTGCGTGAAGAAAAAGAAAGAAATATACATATTCTCTTCATGCCCAGTTATTTTTTAAAATATATTTAACATTGTTGATTGTTGTAACTCTAGAGTTATTTGTGGACAATCATATAACTTATTGAGGAGTATATACTATTCTTGAAATTTTTAGTAAGCTTTAATTAGGAGAAACAAATAAATAATTATTTTCACTTTAATTTTTTATTTCAGATACACGTACAATAAACTCATTAAATTTTATAGACATTCAAATATCCAATCATTTAGAGATTTTTAAAATGGTTGGAGAATTTGAGATGTGGATAATTTTCACTTTCTTAATTCTTTCACCTTCTAAGAACATACACAATTTTAATGTTGATGCAAGTTTTTTTTTTTTTTTTGTTTTACAAACTCTCTCCCCACCAAAATCATTTAGTAAAGAACAAAAAAGAGAAAATGTTAACATTGAAATTACGATAAAATTTGTAGATACTATCTTCATTTTTAGAGGCTCTATTCTTTTCAAAGAAGAATTAATTCAGGTTTATTGCAACATCAATTTTAGTATTCTTCCAAGTAAAAGTTTCATTAAAAAAAATGCAAATAAAATAAATATTTGTTACACATAACCTAAGTAAAACGAGTTTTTATATAACCGCGCGATGCGCGGATTTATTTACTAGTCTATATATAATATAAAGCTAGGCATAAATAATCCTATGTGGCACCTCTCTATGACCTCCATTGACATTTATCTTTTTTTGAAATTTTTTTGAAATTTTTCCTCCTTTTAAAATTAATATATTGTATGTTGAATAATTCAAAGGTCACCCTCTTAATTCTCTTAGTCACACCTCTTAATTCTCTTAATTACACCTTTTTTCCACCCTTACTTACAATTGCAGTTAGTGATGACTGATGAACGTATGGAAAATAAAGGGTCAGCAGACAAATGCTTAAAATTTGAGGGCCAGACTTATAACGCCCATCTTCATCAATTATTAGCAAACAAAAGTAATGACTATATAGAAGATTAAGGGTCCGCCAAATAATGTTATATAATTGAGGGGTATATTGAGGAGGTTCTTCATCATCATTGAATAACAGTGGAGCAAGCGCAAAGCAACGGCCAAAGCAAGAAAGTACAATTCAGTAAATTTTACCATTTGAATTACATTTGGAAGAGGTATACCCTTTTTCTATTTCTATGTTTCATGCTATATACGGTAAAAGACTCCCTTTTCACCAAGTATCACATTTCGCCAATTTGTATATTGGTTTAAGTGGAATTTTCAGAATAAAAAATAATATAACTACGATCGGTTAGAGATTTTTTTTTTTTTAAAATTAGAATTATTTATGAAAGGGGTGAATAATTTAGTTGTTTCATAGTTATTATTACTAATAAATTATTATTTTAAATTCTTATGTAATTCCCATTTAGCTATCCTTGAAACATGTTTCGTCTGGTATGCAACTAACATGCCGTTATCATCTATATTTTGTTAGCCTAGCGATATAGTCAACTCAGAGCAGTGATTAAATGAATATAATGACATCTTATTCTTTTTCCATAATTGTTTTGCATATTTCCATTTAACTGTTTGTATGCTTGCTATTTTATATATTTGATTTTTCTCTTCATTGGTGTTGCAGGAGAGAATGGAGAAAGAGATGAGATTACCCTTCTTATATGACGAGGAGAGTCACGATGTTTGGCACTCCAAAGAAGATCATTTAAGTTAGCATCTTGATGATCCAGACGTAAATGAAGACATCTTAACATTTTTATCATGAATTCCTGATATCCGAGATAGCTAATATTGGAGTATATTATGTTCTTTTTTGCCCTTATGTTCTTATTAATAGAGTATTATATTCAATCTTTAAAAAAAAAATAATCAACTGAATAGTACTTTGTATCTGTTTAGTTACATGTCATTATTATGCCTCGAGTCTCTTAGGTTATCTATATATCTTACCTTTCTTTATTTTTGATAAGTCAAATAACGAAAAAAGGAAAAAAAAAAAAGAAGAAGAAGAAAATTTGACTTCTTTTTTAATTATTTTTTTTATAATGAACGGGTAAGGAGTAAGAAAGGAACAAGGGAAAAGAAAAAAAAAAGTGATGAAATAGAAGAAAGAGGTAAAGGAAATGTAGAAGGACGAACGACGAGGAACAAAAATGATCATAGAATTTGGTTGCATTGATTTTGGGTGATGGATTGAGTTTTACTTCTGTTGTTCAAAGTTGAAGGAAGAGTTTAATTTTTAAAGTAAAGTTGAAGGATGTAAATTGATTTCGCTCAAAGATACTACACTTGTGTGTACATATATGAAGTGCATAAAGGAATAAAAAAAGCATAATCACATTTCAAATTTTATTTTTTATTTTCGCATATACACACATAAATTGACCAATTTTTCTTGGATGTTTTGCTCTCATTACACGTCTCAAAGAAATGATGTATTATATACCTATATAGATTATACGAAAATCAAGTGCCCCCAGATTCGAGGAGACCAAAAAATTTAAGTGGTAAAAAATTAGAAGAAAAAAAATTGAGAAAACTAATTGTAAATATTGAAATGGATCAAACCCTGAAATTTAAAGAAAACTCTTAGCACAATTTCTATAATTGGGTATTGGAAGATAGTTATTTTTATATGACAAAATTTTTTGATGACCGCACGAAGCGCGGACAAATTTACTAGTATATAGTATATAGTGATATGCATTTATATGCACTAATGATCACGTTTAATTACAAAAAAGAAATAACTTAGTCTCTTCAGCTTACACTGTTTTTCAGTTTGTAATTTTAAATGACTTTCTCTTTTAATTGAGCAATGATTGTGGACAATTATAGTGATAGATAAATTTTATTTTCAACAAATATTTTGAGGTAAATATAAGAGGAAAAAGTAAAAAAAAAAAAAAAAAAAAGAAGCAAAAAAAGATAAATAGGAATGGAGGCCATAGAGAGGCGCCACATCACCTTATCTATGCCTAGCTTTATAATATATATATATATATATATATATATATATATAGATTTAACCTTTTGCGTTATCACTACATTCAGCACATTAAAAGTCCTTTCTTTTGTAAGGGTAAATTCCATTGAAAAGGTAGGTATCGTGGAGGTATTGTAAAGTGATAGTTGTTACATAATTTAACTAATAAACCGTCCGATAATTGCTAATCCGATATCGAATCAACTGATATCTTATCGATTGGCTAACGGATTAATATATTTAAAAGCCGATAACCGTTAAGCCGAACCATTAAGTGTAGTAATCCGCCCCATCCGCCCGATAATAAGCCCTACATACCACAAATGTAAGCAATGAGGAGAATGGAATTGAGAAAAGTTGTATTAAAATTTCCCGTAACGTGGTAGCAGTTTCTCATTTGCCTTATTGCTTCTGCCTGTTGTTTGTTTCTTATTATCTCATGTTGCCAACTAGAATCATTCCAAACATTTTTACTTTCCTTGGATGTTTCTTCCTTTTCTACGATGAAGTTTAGAACGAGATAGAATTACTAGTAGTTGCTTGAAAGAAATAAGTTTCTTATGGACATTGACACACTTTAGTATGAAAAATCTCATATTTAATTAGTCTGCACAATTTATTTAATAACGATACTTTAGTAAAAATTTAATTCGTATTTTCAATAATTTAAAATCATGTGTCCCAAGAAAACCCACCATGAGTAATACATCAATTTAAATCTTGCGACATGAAGCAAATAGGGTCAAATGTGAGCTTGCAACCTATACACTATCAATATTGAGCCTTTTGTGTTTTGATAATTTTGTATTGATGCAATAGTCCTAGCAATA
Source organism: Lycium barbarum (assembly GCF_019175385.1). Taxonomy (NCBI): domain Eukaryota; kingdom Viridiplantae; phylum Streptophyta; class Magnoliopsida; order Solanales; family Solanaceae; genus Lycium; species Lycium barbarum. Next base: position 146,454,366 of record NC_083338.1, on the reverse strand, counting down.
AAAGGGAAAAAAATCTCATACTTTACTGATGAACCGATAAACCGACCGTTAACCGCTAAATCCACACTGAACCATCCGGTATCTTATTGGTTGGTTAGCGGATTGAGATATTTAAAAATCAATATCCGATAAGCCGAACCATTAAGCACAATTATCCAACTGAACCGCCCGATAAGCACCCCTACCATCATGGTGTGTGTGTGTGTATCTATATATACCGAGACGGTATAATGAATGATCATGTTCATTTATTAAAAACTACACACTTTTCTCGGAAAAAAAATCTCTATCATACCATCGCCTTATATACATATATATACCATGATGATATCATGAAAGACTGCTTCAGTCCTTCAATGAGATACTCTTCAGGACCATGATACCATCATGTTATGTAAATATATTGGGATGGTAGCATGGAGGACTGTTTTCGTCCTTCTCTTAGTCCTCCATGATACTATTGTGATATATAAATATACAGCGATGGTATCACGGAGGAAGGAGTTTGGCTAAGGAGTATGTCGGGTAAATATTTCTAGCCAAGTGAAAATAGTTTGGGAAGGGGCATGTGCGGGTAAATGTTTTCTATTTTAGGGATATTCAGTGATGTTTTTCCGACTTTGTTTGCTCCAACAAAAATAACACTCTTATTATCCGGAGACTTAAGTATATTAATCGAGTGATACACAAATTGAAACTAGAAGGATTTTCAATCGAACCTGTCGAAAATTTTGAGAAATTAAACCTCTAGTAATGTTGAAAAATGGCATTTATTAATCAAAGCTTTACCAACAAGAGGGTTAACGACTTTTATTCTATTTGACAAAAGAAAAAGCAAAGATAATAAAAAGCTCTCTGTAAAGAAAAAAGACAACCACATTAAGAGGAGCCCAATCAAAAGATACATTGATAAGCCTAGATAATGACCTATAACAATCAAGCTGCCAGCCACCTTACATAATTGAGCATCCTGTGCCATTTTCTTCATAGAAGTACTCATCACATCTGCTCACATGATAGCCCCTTCGGTAGCCATACGGCCCAGGCCCATAGTTATCGCCACACGGGGGCGGAGGGACCGGTCTTCCATACGATTGATAACATGGCCCCCCTGTAGAGCCTTCGTAGCATTCTCCGCAACAATAACTTGAAGGCAGAGGGACCGGTCTTCCGGGCGAATGATAACATGGGCCCCCCATATAGCCTTCATAGCATTGTCCACAACAATATCCAGGGGGTGGAGGGACAGGTCTTCCGTGCGAATGATAACATGGGCCACCGGTATAACCTTCGTAACATTCTCCACAGCAATATCCTGGTGGTGGCACTGGTGGTTGAAATTTCGGGCTCTTGGGATTTTCGGGTTGCTTAGGATTTTCGGGCTCTTTGGGCTTTTCGGGCTCCTTGGGCTTTTCAGGCTCATTTGGCTTTTCGAGCTGTTTGGGCTTTTCGGGCTCTTTGATTTCAATGCTCTTGATCAATCCACATCCTTTACAACACAATTTGTCGCGAAGTTTCTCAGGATTGCAACATACCACAGTGATTGTAACTGTATTGGCCTTCTCATCATATACTTGGTCTCTAATTTCTGTTGCCCAAAAAAAATTTATATCACAAAAAAAAAAAAAAAAAAATTCTTCTCCATAATAATACAATTCTTGATCTTGTACTTTCCTTCATGAATAGAGACTTACGAGGGAATTTACAGAGAATTTTTTTAACCTTCTTGTAGCAGTTGCAACATTGAAGATCAACCTTGAGCACCATAATGGTGGGCTGTTATATTAAACGATAAATTAAAGTAAAGTGAGGTTATTAATTAGTACTGATCAAGTAATTATAAGCACACCATTATGAATCAAAGCTCTTATAGAAAGATTTCCTCAACAATATTATGCAAGGATGATCTAGTTTTTGGTGTGTAAGAGAAAAGACATAGGAAGAAAAAACAATTGTTTAAGAAGTTAAGAACAAAAGAAACATGTAGGCACGACTATATGATCAATCATATATGCAATCTTTATCAACCGTCATCTATTTATGATATATCTCTATCGAAATCTTTTTTAAATATTTAGTATTTTCTCACGAATTAGACCAGAGAGTTGTATATGGAAGAATCAAGAACATACCTTCCTAGTCTTTTCACCACCCATGGTTGATACTCTTGCGGAAAAATGAATTCTATGTTAAGAGAAGAGAGGAGGAAAAGAGAATAGTTTTAATTATAGTATGAAGAAAAAATTTGTTAAATGGAAGGAATAAAGTAGGAACTCGAATCGGATGGAAGTTGAAATTAAGGATATAATCTAAATTAGCAGCCACAAAAATGTGGGGGACCTAATTAAGGTTGCTGACTATATACTCTCCATTTGCAATTGCATGTACTGGCTTCACATCTCCTCTTCCCTTCGTTACCAAGCAAATATACATTATTTAACAGGGAATTAAATAAATTATAGTACTAGCTAGTTTATGAATTTATGTACTAAAAATACGCCATTATCAGAAGTTTTGCTACAAAATTTAAATTTATTTTTTTAAAATTTATTTAATATGTACAATATAAATTTAAAATTTAAAATCCGCACCCGACTAAACATTTTTAAAGTTATCAACTCATTAGTTACTATTGCATATATGTTGCTACCTCAATCTGCTTACAATTGTTTGAGTCTTGATTCAATTTTCTTTTTGTACTTTTTCTAAATGTCTCTCTTCTTAATCTCTAATAGAATTAATTCCCTGAATGATCACTTAAGTTTCGAAAATTGCTTTCAAATATCACTTTTATTTTTTAGGACAACACAGTCACTCAACTATCACTATTTTCCTCAAAATAGACTAAATACCTCAAAAGTTTTTTTCTTTGCTAGTTGGCATGCAATGTCATTAAAGCTACTTTTTTGAATAATATATTTATTTAACTCATCAAACTCATTTAACCAAATTCATATTTTATACTCAATCAAATATGACCCAATTAAAAAGCGCCACAGGAATTAAACTATTTTTTCTATTTAGCCACTTTTTTAAATCTAAGATCCTTTTATCTCAATCTAATAAATTAATATTTAAGTAGTTTTATCTTTCTATTCAAATTCAAATATTTTTAAATATCATATTTTGTTCACATTAAATGATATATTCTTTCCACATTAAAATGGAATTACATAGATAATACAAAAATTACTTCCGTATAAGTTTAACTTTTAGAAAATCTAGTTAAATCTTATATTTTAAGAAATAAAATGTTTGACGAATTCTCTCATCGACTTAAAAACAAGAATTTTTTTGGGCATATTCCACTAGTGGGAGAGTACTAAAAAAGTTTGAAGAAACAAATGAAAACTTAACAATGAAGAATAACTGAACAAACAAAAGGGGTATTATAGTTAAGGTACAAGATGACTCATAAAAAAAAGTATCTTGGTCATAGGTAGCAAAAAGTTGTGGTGGAAAATGAACTTGAATGAGAAATAGGACTCTCGCAAAATTTAGGGAGTCTTTTTGATAAAAAGTGACAAATTCAGGAGGGTTTCGATTTATTTTCTCTTATATTTAAAAAAACAAAACTAGTTTCTTGACACTTGCATGTACCATACAATGTTATAAAATAATAGGAAACATACATAAATTCTACTTTTATGTTATCTCCAAAACTTACTTTAGCAATTTAACTTTACGGGTTTTTTTTACCCCATTCTTGTTCATTTTTTTGCGCGGATTGCCCTTCTTTTGGGGTGGTCTTTAAATTTTGTGCTGGTCTTTAATATTTGCCCTTCGCATTGCAACCCTGTGCGTTCACGCAGAAATCATGAGGTTCTGGGTTCGAATCCCCGCTCAAGCATAAATTAAAAAAACAATTGCAAGGCAAGGTTTGGGTCGCGTGTATGCCGGACCCGGCATACACTTGTTAAGGAATTACCAAATTTATGTCGGACCCGGCATACTCATGTCTTATGGGCAGACTTGGCATAAGTATGCGTGGTCCGGCATAACTTTGGTAATTCCTTAACAAGTTTATACCGGTGGGGGCAGACTTATGGCAAACTTTTAATGAGCAAACTTTTAGTTAAGCCTTAACTAAAAGTCTTTTTCTAATTATGCCTTATGGGGCATACTTTTAGTTGTGCCACATAAGGAGGAATTTTTCCTTAAGGCATAACTAAATATTTGTCTTCTAAGACAATGTCTATGTCTCAAGGAAAAGTTATGTCTTATGGGGCATACTTTTAGTTATGCCTTAAACATAAGGCATAACTAGGAAAAAACTTTTAGTTAAGGCTTAACTAAAAGTTTGCCCATAAGTATGCCGGACCCGGCATAAACTTGTGAAGGAATTACCAAAGTTATGCCGAATCCGGCATACTTATGCCAAGTCTACCCATAAGGCATAAGTATGCCGGGTCTGGCATAACTTTGATTATTCCTTAACAAGTGTATGCCGGTGGGGGCATAGCGAAATTTAAACGCTGTCTTGCTATTTTTTAAAAAAAAATTTGACTGAATGGGGGTTCGAACTTGAAACCCATGGATTTTAGTCGAAGGGCAAAATTTAAAGATTTCAAATATGAGGGGCAAAATTTAAAGACCACCCCAAAAGAAGGGCAATTTTGCGAATTGCCCATTCTTGTTTGAAGTAAATTTAATTAGGGTGTCATGGCAAAAAATTACCATCAACTTCTCAAAAGCACGTGAAGAGGAAAAACAATCCAAACACTAATTCAAACTATATGCGTGTCATCATTTAATTGAATGGGAATTAATTTTCTTTATTTCCTTTTCATTTTAAATTTTCTTTATCTCTATACAATTTTCTTTCTTTTCTCCAAAAGACTACTCCCCAAGCCCCTAATTTTTCCCACCGTTTTATTCTGCTCTTTTTAGTTTTTTTTTTCTTTTTTCTTTGGCAGGAGGTTTGGCGTTAAACTTCGCCGACTCCATTTTCGGCGAATTGTTTCCGGCACCGAGAAAATTATCAGACCACTAGTTCAACATGTACATCACTGGCAAAGAAAAATCATGGGTTCTCTGCACGAACTCACTGAAAAACTAACATTTTCTACAAAAAATCTCTCGATCTCCGGAGGTGCGATGTAGTTTAGTGCTTCCGGCATATTTCGGGGACGACAACGGTGGGTGAATTTTGGTGTTGGAATAGATATGTTTATTTACGGGATTAATTAATGTGAAATGTTATTAATAAATAAATTTTTGAATTTATATTAATTGGTCGGGTTCTTTATTTGGGGTGGGTTGGGATTACTTACTTGCTTCTTAGTTTGGATGAAAATATAAAAAAAAAAAAATGACGTGACCGAATCAGAAAGGGTGTGGCTCAACAAAACCCAGCTTTCAACTTGTCTGGGCAAAGGCGGGTTGAAAAAATTCACTTGAAAGTTGTTAGGGGGTACATAAACTCTCGTGAAGTTAAATTGCTAAAGTGAGTTTTGAAGAAAAACTTGGGGAGGAGAGTGGGGTGGGGTTATGTATTTTTTCAAAATAATATAATATTATTAAAATTAAATTTTGGTTGAATAATTATCATGAAATAATAAAGTAAAAGTTTCTACGAATGATCAAGGTGGATTGTCATATTGTATTTTGTTTGTTCGAGATTTAAATAATTGGATATTATCCGAAACTACAGAGATGAAATATCTAAATTCAAATTAGGGAAAAAATATGCTTCTGTAATACTGGGTTTTCTATTTCTGGCACTGTTATATCTCTGTGTGTGTATTGTTAATATTGTGTTGCAGACAATGCAGAAATTAATGTTTTAGTGGTAACTGTTCTTCTAATGTATCAAATCACTACAACACAACACATATATTGCCACAAAGTACATTGTAATTGAATATGAAATTTTTCGTGGCTAAACACTTTGGCCACAATATTTTTTTCCGTAGCATTCACAGCAAAATGTAGCATAGCTAAAAGTTAGCTACAGACTTTACATGGTCCGTGGCTAAGGGCTTATACTTATTGCTACCGAATTTTTTATCTTGTAGCAATATTAGTAAAGCTTTGTGCCACGAAATATATGCTTATAGCAAATGAACTCATTCTTTTGCCACGACATATAAACTTTGTAGCGAACTTTATACTATAGCCACAAGCTGTTATGTTGTGACAAAAGATTTAATATATTTGCCACGAAAAATTAAATTTTATAGCTATTTTTATAGTTTAGTCTTGTGGCAGTAGTGCTTGTATTTAGCTACAAGTTTAACAAATTCATAGCTATAAGTTTGAGTATTTGCCACAAACATTTTCATATGTAGCTAAGGATCCATTCTTTTTGTCATGAAATATATAAAATTATAACTAAAGATTTTTTTTATATACTACAAAAAGTGAATTTAGCCATGTTCTTATTACGTAAACAATTAAATATATGTTTAGCTACAAAGTAAGAGATTATATACAAAGTCATGAATTTGCCACAAGCGAGTCACAATATTTTTTTTTCCAATGTAGCTAAGCATTAAAAAAGATCTTGATTCCAAAATAGAATTCAAATTGCATTTGTATGTTTAAATTTCAGAACATCCACTATGCATAATTTTTCTATAACACTAGCACTATCTTGCATGAGATCCAAAACGGTACAATCTTCTCCTTCCACGGTTTCTGACTGCATCTAAGTTTGATTGCTACTCTAATAATTCCACCAATCCACCTGTCAATTTAAGCAAATTAAGTTAATGCTAAGAAGAGAAAACAATTGATCACATAAATATTTCTAACAAGTATAACTTGATAGAAGGCATTATCGATTAATATTTCTAAGATAATCTTCATAGATTTTCATAATGAAGCTTTCAGTATAGCAAAGCTCCAAAAATTTCAGAAAACTCAATCTTTTGCACTAAAAAATTCTTTTAACAAAATGTCAATCAAGGAACAAGCATCTCCTGAATCACATTTCAAAAGTTTCAACCAAATATTAATATTATTACTGGATACCAATCTGATGGAGTAATAAGCATAAAGATACAAACGAAGACAAGTAAAGAGAAAGAATGAAGTACACAGTGAAAATAAGAATGAAGATGCTTGAAATTTAACATAAGATACAAACGAAAGATGAAGTACACAGTGAAAATAACAAAGAGGAAGGAAAAAAAAAAGTAAAGAAATGCAAAATTGTATACTACTACGAGTTTATGAAGCGACAGAGAGTGAGATTCAAAAAGAAAAAGAAATACCTGCTCCAAATTTATGATAACTCTCTCCATCCAACTCAAATTTTAGCAATGCTTTATACAATATCATTGATCTTGAGACCTATTCTCCACCTGAAGATAAGTTTAACAGAAGTATTATCCAGCAAATTTTAGAGATAGAAACGCCCATTTTTTGAAACTTCTTCACTGAATAAGGCATAAAAATTTAAAGCACAAAGAAAAATTCTGTGTTAGAGATACCAATTTTTCTTTCATCAATCTTTTCCAAGAAATACGGCAGAAGTGTCACGCCCCGAATCATGGTCTGGGTGTAACACGGCACTCGGTGCCTGACTGCATGTGACCGAGCGAACCACATGGCTTGCTGAATCATCATGAGGCATACATGAGCGGAAATATAACGTAAAGTGCATAATGAGCCTTTATAAAACATAGTAAGTCATAATATTAAACATAAGTACTTGGTTAAGTCATGAATGCGGACACTATCGTAAATGAGCCAAACCGGCTAACCAACTCTGGAAGTCTAACATGACACTTGTCTTGTCTATGAAACCTCTAACATGAGTCTGAAACACGTAACATACTTGCTGGGACAATGCCCCCAGCATGCCTTTAGATCCAAAACTAAATAAAGAAAGACAATGCCTAGACCCCGAATGAGATGGGGCTCACCAATAAGTTGGTACGTGCAGATCCTAATGAGCAGATGCGTCGTCCTGTAAATCCGTACCTGCATCGTGAAATGCAGGCCCCCGAGCAATAAAAGGGGACGTCAGCACATAGAAAGTACTGGTATGTAAAGCAACTGAAAGAAATAACATGGGACATGGAATAATATGATAAGAACTGAAACTGAAAACCTGGACATGAACATGAGCATGAGCATGAGCATGGATACATGTATATATAACAAAAGTAAAACATGATAAGTAGGGAGAGAATTTCATAAACCGACCATGTGATATCACCACGCAGGTACGTGGAGTCTGGTACCTCGCCGGACCAGCAGAGCCCTCATACCTTGCCAGGGTATAAGGTGGTAATGTGCCTGATGGATCCATTCAGTGTAAAATTAAGGAATTGTCCTAACTGGGGGGAGCGATCCTTGTCCTATGGTGGCTACGTAGTTTCAGGCTATCTGAGCCTTCTCGGTAATTCGTGCAACTCCCAAAAACATGAACATGATATAATTGGCTAAGAAGCCCATGATTTTCGTGAATTAACTTGTACTTGACTTGTAATCATGATTTCACGAAATAACTTGTAAACATGGCTTCATGAAATAACTTGTATTTAGCATGTATGTATCTTGAGTCATGGCATGAAGATAGTATAGTTATATAATACAATTGCATGAAAACTTGTAGACATGTAGGATATTCATGAAATAAGCATTTTTATTTAAAAACATGCATGCAAGAACCCATGGAATACAAGATATGGGTTTTCATTAATTACGAACGGATATTCAATAATCATAAAGAAATATTAAGAACTCAATGATGGAATTATAACAATTCATACATAATATAATCATAGACATGGATCTAGGGTTATTATGAGCGTGGTATAGAAACCCTAGTTTTAGTAGAGAATCAGAATTTATGGATTATGAGGCGTGGGGAAGAACAATAATGTTCCCACACGTAGATAGTAACTCTACATACCTGGTAATGCTCCAAACTTGAATTAAAGACTTTAACTTTGAAGAAGATATCCAAAATCTTGAATTCTTGAACTTTGAGATGGGTGTTCTTGAAAACCCTAGTTTTAGGAATGATGATTTCTTGTTTAGATTACAAGAATATGTATTAAAATTAACTTGGAATAATTAGAGTATGCTTACCTTGGTGTTCTTGATGATGGAAGAGGGTAGGAGGTCGTTCTAGGGCTTGAAGGAATGAAAAATAATGATTTGAACTGATATGGACAAATATATATTGTTCTGGAAAAGTGAATTTTACGCCTAATTAAATACTGGCCGTATTTTGAAAGACGGGTCGTATTTTGAAATACGGAAGGACTGCACTGCGTCTCTTCAGTAAAATGGCCATAACTCTTCGCACAAATGTCCGTTTGATCGCCATAATATACCGTTGGAAAGGTATTTCAAAGCTATACAACTTTCATCAAGGAAGTTTTTTCAAATTCCAAATATGTTTTGAAATACGGGCCGTATTTTGAAATACGGTCTGTATTTAACAATGTAACATCCTAATGCCAAATTCCAGAATGCTCAGAAATATTTGGTACCAGTTTACGTTTTGAAATACGGCCCGTATACTGAAATGGTCACTGTTCATGGGCGTAAACCCCCATCTTACAACTGAACAGGGAAATTCCAATTCTCACATTCTTTATCTGATTTTCTAAGTCTAGGATCATGGTCAAAGCTTAGATTAAAAGTACGAAGTATTACAATATCTCCCCCTTATGATCATTCGTCCTCGAATGATGGGTCATGGTTAAGAATATGGCTGGGCATGGCTTGAATACATGAATGTGAAGAAAACATGACATGAAATGATGTGATTACATGAAAACATGGATATTGAAGTATGAGACATGAAACATGAGCGTTGGATACATGACATGAGCGTGAAACATGAGACATAACATGACATGGGCTATGGAAAGTTACCTTGAGAGTTCCCTGCTTGCTGTTTAAACAAAAATAGGTACTTAGATTTCACATCCTCCTCGGCTTCCCATGTAGCTTCCTCAACCTTCTGGATCCTCTACAGGACTTTCACTGAGGCTACTTCCTTAGCTCTCAACTTGCGAACCTGACGGTCAAGAATGGCTACGGGGATCTCCTCATAAGTCAACCCATCCTTAACTGTTATAATATCAGCAACAATAACCAATGACGAGTCTCCTACACACTTCCTCAACATGGACACATGAAACAGGGGATGTACGGCAACCAAATCTTGTGGCAACTCAAGTTCATAAGCTACTAGACCGACCTTTCGTAGAATTCTGTAAGGTCCAATATATCTGGGACTGAGCTTCCCTTTCTTGCCAAATCTCATAACACCCTTCATAGGTGAGACTTTAAGGAAAACCCAATCATCAACTGAAAATTCTAAGTCCCTTCGCCTCACATCTGTATAAGACTTCTGGCGACTCTGAGCCATTTTCAAATGCTCTTGAATTAACTTGACTTTCTCCATCGCCTGATAGACCAAATCTGGCCCTAACAATTCTGCTTCACCAACTTCGAACCAACCAATTGGTGACCTACACCTTCGCCCATACAGAGCTTCAAAAGTGTGCCGACTTACTAAGCCGGTCAACGATCACCCAAATAGAGTCATGCCTCCTAGCTGAACGAGGTAGACCTGATACAAAGTCCATATTGATCATTTCCCATTTCCATACAGGAATATCAATATTCTGAGCTAAGACACCAGGCCTCTGGTGTTAGGCTTTCACGTGCTGACAATTCGGACACTTAGCTATAAAATCTGCTACATTCCTCTTCATATCATTCCACCAATAAATCTCCTTAAGATCATGGTACATCTTAGTGGAACTTGGGTGAATGGAATGCCTGGAGTTGTGAGCCTCTGACATGATTTGCTCTCTGAGCCCATCTACATCTGGAACACATAATCTGTCTCGATACCTCAAGGTACCATCATCTCCCCCTTGTTCAAAAGCCGTTGTTTTATGTTTGTGAATCCCCTGCTTCAGCTATTACAAATAGGGATCTGTATATTGTTTCTCTTTGACTTCAACGACTAAAGAGGAAAGAGCTCTATTCTAAACAACCACACTACCATCCTCGGAGTCCAAAAGTTGAACTCCAAGATTGGCCAAACGGTGAACTTCCCTGGTCATCACTCTTTTATCTTAATTCACGTAGGCTAAACTCCCCATGGAACGCCGACTAAGAGCATCAGCTACAACATTCACTTTTCCTGGATGATAGAGGATATCCACATCATAATTTTTAAGCAATTCGAGCCATCTCCTCTCCCTAAGATTCAGGTCCGTTCGCTTGAAGATATACTACAAGCTTTTATGATCAGTGAAAATAGCGACATGCACTCCATACAAATAATGATGCCATATCTTAAGTACAAAAACTACAGCTGCCAACTCTAGGTCATGAGTCGGATAATTCTTTTCGTGAACCTTGCGCTGACGAGATGCATAAGCTACAACCTTACCATGCTGCATTAAGACACATCTGAGACCAAATCCCGAAGTATCACAATAAACTACAAACCCTTCGGTTCCCTCTGGCAGCGTCAAAACTGGAGCAGAAGTCAATCTCTTCTTCAACTCTTCAAAGTTTCGCTCACAAGCATCTGACCATTGGAACTTAACCTTCTTCTGAGTCAACTTAGTCAACGGAGCAGAGATAGAAGAAAATCCTTCTATGAAGCGTCGATAATAGCCTGCTAGACCCAAAAAACTTCTTATATCAGAAATTGAGATGGGTCTGGGCCAACTCCTATAAATACATCTAGCTGTGACTGACTCCCCAACTGGGGTGGACACCTCAAAGGGTTTATACAATTTTTCAGGTTCAATACCAAACTTTTTAGCAACAAAAGGGGTTACATAAGATAAGGTGGATCCTGGGACAATAAGGGTGTTATATCTCGTATTTTGTACATTGGGATATTCCGAGCTAACTACGATAAGGCTATTTTCCGGTTTTGTCTTAATGCACAAATTGCTTGCAAGTATTATTAGTATGGAATATTAAGGAAGGCTAGGGGTAAAAAGGGAAATTTACAAGGTGGTTTATGGTAATATTGAGGAAGGCTAAGGGCAGAATTGGAATTAGGGAAATAATATTTCATGAATTGCAAAACAAAAAAAAAAATTAGTCTTGAAACAAATGGGCCAAGTGGCCGGCCAAGGTGGGTGGGCTTTGGCCCACATGGATAAATTATACATGTGCATAAAAGATGACTTAATAGTCATATTTTCCATCTTCATCATTTGGAAATTTCAAGAAACTTGGAGAAGGCAAAATACATTCGGCCATTCTTAACCAAACAAGAACCTTGGAAAGATTTGATCAAAAATTATTTTCTTCAAGCATTCCTACTAATTTGAAGGTCCTCTTTAACGTGGGATAGTTGTTGGAGCAATTAAACCACTCTTTGTTGCAAGTTCATAACCCTAGCCAAGTGAGAAGTTAAGGGAAAAAGGTAAGATTTAATCTTCTTTTATATGTTATAGATGGTTGTGTATGTTGTAGTATGTAGAAATGAATGAAATTTGTGATATTTTGTGTGTTGGGGGTTGAGCCGTGTGGTGTGAAGCTTGGCCGTGTATATGTGTGTTGTGTAGGAATGATGAACCAATTATTTTATCTAGTGTTTTGGTTGTTGTTGTTGTGGATTCTATGTTGATAATGAGAGTTTAATGATTCAAGTTGAAGTTGAAATTGTTGTGGGCTGTTTTAGAAGCCAATGCGATTTGAATATAGTCTCTTGTATTTGTGGAAAATAATGTTGTTAGTGTGCGAATTGTTGGTGTAGTTCGTGAATTTGAAGGAAGGAATTGTGTTGTTATTGTTCTTGTTGCATTTGGAAGGTTTCGGGTGGAGTGGCATATTGGTTAGATTATTTTGAATAATGTGCGGATTGTTTGAAGCGTTCTTGAATATTGTTTGAATGGTTTCGGATTAGTACTTGAATATGTGAGCAATTATGAATTGAACATAAATGAAACGCTGTCGAAGTTTGTAGAAAGAAGCTGCTAACGTTGGAATGCGTTTTGAATTAATTGTTGACATTGTTAGAATGACTGTTGGTATTGTTGTTGATACTTTGGCCGAGTTGAATTCTCGGATTTGTTGTTGATGATTTGGCCGAGTTGGATTCTCGGGGTTAGTTGTATTTACAGGGGAAATGCTGCCGAAATTTCTGTAAATAAAGTGTTGGTTGAGGATTGGACTTCTAAGTATCTATAGCTAATGTTTGGTATACACTAATATTGTTGTAGATCTTGCGAAGTCAAGGACTTAAGTTCGGATTAGCTTAGGAAGCGGGCAAGGTATGTAAGGCTTACCCTTTCTTTCTTTTGGCATGATCTTTGTGAAACAAACAGACAAAGTATATGTATGATTTCAAAGAAATTCCTATTCTTAGAGCCACTAGGATGGCTAATATTCTTGATCTCCATAAGCTACTTCATATGGCTTTGATACGTATCTATGATTTCCGAAGCTCTATTTGATATGTTTCCGAGTCTATCTATGATTCTCATTCACTTCTTGATATGAATATTCTCAGTATGATCGAGTTTATTATATGATTGGACAACGAGATGAGCATAAAGAGTTTTGTTTCTAAAAGAGTTTTGTAAGTTTTAATGTCCCTAACTTTTGCAAACGATCTCGGATTGCTTTGAAACGTTCGTAATGGTTTTTGTACTAAAATGTCCATAACTTTCTCATACTAAACCGGATTGACTTGAAACTTGTTTATGATCCTTCAAATGTCGGTAAGTGTACGTATCTATCGAGTCTTGATTTATGTGCATATGGTTTCGCACTACTCTGCTCGTGCAAGCCTCAGTATGTCCTTCACTGCGTCCCGGGCCAGGTTCTGTTATCGTGCGCCTCCTCTGCATTGTTCACCGCATCCCTCATTAGAGAGCCGGGATCTGTTATATGTATATCTGTATATGATGATATGATGATATGGGGATGGCGGCCAGGATGGCATGTGATGATTTATTCACCGCGTCTCTCCCTAGAGGTCTGGGATCTGTTATATGCATATATGATATATGATGTCGGCATATATGGTGACTCCATTCACCGCGTCCCTCACTAGAGGGCCGGGATCTGTTATATGTATATGTATATGATGACATATGATGTCGGCATGCATGGTCTGTGTTTGGAAAGTAAGCATTTTGGCACTCTGGATGATTTACTTATTTTCTGTACTTCTTCTGACATATGACATCAGTATGCATGATTTGCGTTCGGAAGATAAGTACCTTGGTATTCTGGCTAATGTACTTACTTTTTGTACCGTTGTTCCGATTATGGTTCTGTTTTCTGTATTTCATGCCTTACATACTCAGTACATATTCCGTACTGACCCCCTTTCTTCGGGGGCTGCGTTTCATGCCCGCAGGTATAGACGCTCGTTACGGTGATCCGTTAGCCTAGGACATCCGTTCTGCTGTTTTGAAGTGCTCCCTTGATCCGGAGCCCATACTTTTGGTACAGATCCATCCGTTGTATATATTTATGTATATGTGACTATTTAGGGGTACGGCGGGGCCCTGTCCCGTCATATGATTCTGTTGTCTTTGTTAGAGGCCTGTAGACATGTATGTGGGTCGTGGGTCGTGTTTGTTCAGTAATGTTTATATGGTTTGTGTTCGGCGTTCCCCTACACTACGATAACCTGATCGGTTTATGTGTTATATTATAAGTAACGATTTAAACGATATATTGTCTTGTATGCACGAAGTCCTTAATATGTTAAACGCAAGTAGATTTTGGCTAGTAGGTATGTACGACTGTCCATCTCGGGCACTAGTCGCGCCTACGGGGTTGGGTCGTGACAAAGGGCATATACTTCAAAAGTGAAAACTGTGAGTGTACCTGTGACAACATCTGCTCTAGCCTCTGTATCCTGACGCCGTGTCAGTGCATACAAACAATTCTGACCATCGCCTGTATTTCCAAACCTTGCCGTGCCACGCCCCTGCTGGGCATGATTATGAGGAGAAGCTGCTGAATTTATGGACTGCATCACATTACCTCCGGTACCCTGTCTGGCTGATGGACAGTCTTTCTGAAAATGGCCCTTCTGACTACATCTAAAGCAGGCATCAGTACCCACACGACACTCACCTGAGTGTCTCCTGTTACATTTGCCGCATATCGGATGAGTATAAGTCGACTGACCCGCACTAGCCTGAGAGTAAGAACTTGATGGCCTGAAATTCTGCTTCTTATCATTACGGAACTTAGGAAGTGGGGCACTTACTGTGGACGGAGCAGGTCCTGCTGACCTGTTCTTAAAAAATTTCCTATTTCTGTTCCCGCTGAACTGTCCGGTAGACTTGACCTTCTTGTTGAATTCCTTGTCTTTCTCTTTCTGCAAGGCTTCCTCCTCCTTTAGCCTTCTCTCATTACCCTGTACAAAAGCAACCATCTTAGATATGGTCATTCCCCTATTCTGTGCAGCAATATTGGCCCCATCATACAAATGGGAATCAAGTCCTCCAACAAACCTCCTCACTGTTGCCCTCATGTCACGCCCCAAAACCCACCCTAGACGTGACCGGCATCTAACATCATGAACAACATTGGAAGAACCTAAACAACACAATAACAATACTTGAACCCGCCAGGTTCAACATTCGCCTCCAACAGTTTAAAAAAAATAAATCAGCGGAAGTCTTTAATTATCTATACTTGTTAAACATAACAACGTGCCCAAGAGTTAATCAATAACTCAATAACTACCCACAAATGTATACTAGGGAGCTTCTAAGATAAAGGATTAATAGTCTGACTCATCGGGACGCAGCCCGGACAACTAATGTAATAAATAAGTAAATCAGCAGGGTGTCCCACGAATGAATGTGTGGGCTCACCAAATTAGCCGCAACAGCAAGTCCTTCCTAAGCACTGGGAGTATCAAGAACCTGCTCTTCTCCGTTACCTAACATACCATCAAAAACAAAAATGGTATGCCTGAGTACTTCGTACTCAGTGAGTGCCTCGGGGACAATGAATAATACGAAAATAAAGTAAAAATAATACATGAAGAAATCAGTCTTGAAAATCATATGAAATCAACGTAAGGACAGTTATTCCGTTTATGTATCTCAATAATAAGTATTAAAACCCATCTATAAAGCCTCTTGTCCAGTTACAACTTCAAATATACCTTTTTAATCAATTAAGATAATTATCAACAATTCCATAAGAGAATAAGAATGTCACACATGCCAATACAGGCCTAAGAATCAAGCATATCGCGCATAGCGCACCACACCGGAACATATAATTCTCGGTGGCTATCCTTCCTCCTGAATAGCTAGGCATAAATCACACCCCGGGTAGCGAACCCAGCGGTGGCCACTCTTCCTCCCGAATGGCTAGGCAATTACATACTAGGATCCATAGTGGCTACCCTTCCTCCCGAGTTGCTAGGCCAAACACAACAATAAAGTTCATAGCATAGAAGCCGATTCGCAATTTGTCTCACAGCAGTCACACCATATATAACATTAAAGTTCATTATGCCATATCGAAAGAATCAGTCATTCCAATCAATGTTTTGAAAACGTACAACTTCTTTACAAAGATTTCCATGTCCCAATTCACCAAAGAAAATGTCATTGCCAACTCTTAACTAACATTAATAAACATCTCTCGTAGAGGGAAACATTTATAATATCTTATACATATATATAGGGTTTGTTACAATCTAGGTTTAATGTGGGTTTGTCCCCTCACACACATTAACCACCTTATAGACATGAATTAGGGTTCAAGAAACCATGAAAAGATTACCCATTAAAGAATCTTGAATAAAACTTATACTTCCAAAAATAGTTTCAAGAAGTGATTTTCATCCAAAAATAAGTTTTTAAAAGAGAGACATACATTAGGGTTTTGTATGAGAAGTTCACCCTTTTTGTTCAATAAAGAACTTTCAAGAAAAGAAGTCATGCATTCCAAAATAAGGTTTTCAAAAGAGACATACCTTAATTTGTTAAACAAGGTTTAACAATTCACTTTTCTAATTAAGAACACCCAAACCCTAGCTTGAATCACTTTGGAAGGAATTATGTTGCAAACCCTAGTTTTTGGTCACAAGAATCATGTTAAGAATCATGAATTTGATGTTAGAATGAATTAGTAATGTTAAGGATGTCCTTACCTTTGATTTGAAGACTTGGGGGAATATTTTCGTCCTTAGGGTTGTTTAGAAAGTGGAGGAATAAACAAAACAAGGGTCCTTTTTATATTTTTCTGGTGAAAACGGGCCAAGGGACGCTCTGAATGATGGACCGTTCTTCGTGTTACGGACCGTTCTTTGGACCGTCCCTTAGTGGAAATTTCCAGCGAGTTTCTGGAAATTTTGGAGACGTTACGGTTCATGTTACGTCCCGTAACACGTGTTACGGTCCGTAACGTCTTATCGTTACACAGGCCAAATTTTCAGCGAGGACAGGCTTCAGTAAAATGGGCATAACTCTTTGTACGCAACTTTTTTTTGGCTGGGCGACCTACTGTTGGAAATCTATTTCAAATATCTACAACTTTAATCAAGGACGTTTTCCCAAATTCGCAACACATTTTCATGAACATCGCCCAAAAGACAGACCTACCAAAACTTTAGGCGAATTTAAGAGCCCTTAAGAACTTTACTAGTTGGTTTGACTTCAAAACGACCATCCTCCACCCAAATTCATCAAGAATGGATTCATATAGATATAATATCATCTTAATACTAGATTTTTACACATTCACACCTAGTTCAAGTTTGCGAGGTGTTACATTATCCCCCCCCCCCCCCCCCCCCCCCCCCCCCCCCTTAAGATCATTCGTCCTCGAATGAGGATAGTATTCTAGGAAGGTAAGTAACCAACACGAATTTAACCACATAATCACCTTGTGCACGAATAGTTCAAAACTTAACTCATACCTGAAATAGGGAACAAGTGCGGATATCTCTTGTTCATGTCCTCTTCCGCTTCCCAAGTAGCTTCCTCATTATTATGATTTCGCCACACACTTTGACCGACGCAACATCCTTTGTTCTCAACCTTCTAACTTGGCGATTTAAAATCTGAACTGGTTCTTCTTCATAAGATAAGGATTCATCAATCTCAACCTCTTCATAGTTCAACACATGAGAAGGGTCAAGTCTATATAACCTCAACATCGAAATGTGAAACACCGGATGAACCATGGACATCTCAGCCGGTAATCTCAACTCATAAGCTACCTTCCCAACTCTTCTAACAATCTCATAAGGACCAATGTAGCGAGGACTAAGCTTGCCCTTTCTGCCAAAACGCATTGCCGCCTTTATAGGTGACACCTTCAAGAAAACCTTATCACCAACAGCAAATTCCAAATTCCTACGCCTCGTGTCCGTATAAGACTTTTGTCTACTCTGAGCGGTCTTTAGTCGTTGCACAATAAGATTTACCTTTTCGATCGCCTCATGAATTGAATCAGGACCCAACAACTCTACTTCCGTTGGTTCAAACCAACCAATTGGAGACCAACAACGCCTCCCATAAAGAGCCTCATAAGGAGCCATCTGAATACTAGCTTGATAGCTATTATTGTAAGCAAATTCCACCAAAGGTAGGTGTTTATCCCAACTTCCTCCAAAATCGATTGCACAAGCACGCAACATATCCTCCAAAGTTTGAATAGTTCTCTCTGCTTGCCCGTCAGTTTGAGGATGAAAGGCAGTGCTCAATTTCACTCTAGTCCCCAAACCGTCTTGAAACGTCTTCCAAAAATGAGCAGTAAATTGCGTACCTCTGTCAGACATGATAGATGTCGGAACACCATGCAACCTAAAAATCTTCTTCAAATATAACTTGGCGGACTCTGCCGTGGCATATGACGTCTTTACAGGAAGAAAATGGGCAGACTTCGTGAGTCTATCCACGATCACCCAAATTGAATCATACTTGGCCCTTGTGCGAGGTAAACCTGCAACAAAGTCCATATTTATCATCTCCCACTTCCATTGAGGAATCTCAATGTTTTGAGCCAAGCCACCAGGCCTTTGATGTTCCGCTTTCACCTGTTGACAGTTCAAATACTTAGCCACAAAGTTAGAAATACCAACCTTCATGCTCTTCCACCAATAGTGTTGTTTCAAATCCTTATACATCTTGGTGCATCCCGGATGAACCGAATACTTGGAACTATGAGCTTCCATCATTAGTTCTTGTCGAAGACCATCAACATCGGGAACACACAATCATCCTTGCAATCGCAGAACACTATCGCCAGTCCCAACAGTAAATGAAGTGTACTCGCCCCTTTCCACTCCATCTCTCAGCTTTGCCAAAAGTTCATCATCATATTGCTTGAATTTAATCCTTTCTACAATATCAGACCGTGATGGAGTGATTCCCACTAACTCTCCATCTTCAGTTTCATCAAGCCTAACCCCAAGACTGGCGAGCCTTCGAATCTTTTTCCCCATGGGCATGTCATGAGCACGCAAATAAGCCAACGTGCCCATAGATTTTCTACTCAAAGCATTAGCAACCACATTAGCCTTACCAGGATGATACAGAATATTCAGGTCGTAGTCTTTTAACAACTCCAACCACCTCCTCTGCCTGAGGTTCAACTCTCACTGCTTATAGATATATTGCAGACTCTTGTGATCAGTAAAAACATCAATATGCTCACCCTACAGGTAATTATGCCAAATTTTCAAAGCAAATACCACAGCAGCCAACTCCAACTCATGAGTCGGATAGTTCTTCTCATGCTTCTTCAACTGACGCGAAGCATAAGCAATCACCTTACCGTTCTGCATCAACATACAACCCAAACCAATTCTAGAAGCATCACAATACACCACATATCCACCAGACCCCGAAGGTAACGTAAAAATAGGAGCCGAAGTCAACCTTGTCTTAAGCTCTTGGAAACTCCTTTCACAAGCTTCAGACCACTGAAACTTAGCAGTCTTCTGTGTCAATTTAGTCAGTGGAGAGGCTATTGACGAAAAACCTTCCACAAACTTTCGATAATAATTTGCCAAACCCAAGAAACTACGAATTTCAGTCGCACTAGTGGGTCTAGGCCAATCCTTCACCGCTGCAATTTTCTGAGGGTCTACTTTAATGCCGTCACCAGTCACCACATGGCCCAAGAAAGCCACAGAATCAAGCCAGAACTCACACTTAGAGAATTTTGCATAAAACTCGTTCTCCTCAAGTGTTGTCAAAGTTATCCTCAAATGATTAGCATGATCCTCACGATTCTTAGAGTACACCAAAATGTCATCAATAAACACAATAATGAATCGGTCTAGATACGGCTTAAAAACACGGTTCATCAAATCCATGAATGCAGCAGGCGCATTAGTCAAGCCAAATGACATGACTAAAAACTCAAAGTGCCCATAACGAGTACGGAAAGCAGTTTTCGAGATGTCCTCCTCCTTTATCTTCAATTGATGATATCCAGACCTCAGGTCAATCTTCAAAAAGAACTTAGCACCCTGAATTTGGTCGAACAAGTCATCTATCCTAGGCAAGGAATACTTATTCTTAATGGTCACTTTATTAAGCTGACGGTAGTCAACACACATTCTTAGGGAACCATCCTTCTTCCTAACAAACAAGACTGGAGCACTCCAAGGTGAGGAACTTGGTCGGATGAAACCCTTATCCAACAAGTCCTTCAATTCCCTTAGCTCCGCCGGAGCCATACGATAAGGTGGAATAGAAATAGGTTGGGTGTCGGGGATAACATCAATCCCAAAATCAATAACTTTATCAGGAGGAATACCAGGAAGATCTTCAGGAAATACTTTGGGGTAATCACTGACCATGGGAACAGATGCAAATTCGGGTACTACGGCTTTTGTATCATTAATAGCAACCAAATGGTAAATACACCCCTTAGTAATCATCTTATGAGCCTTAAGATAGGAAATAAATCTACCCTTTGGCTTAGCAATTTCACCCTCCCACACAATAACAGGCTCATCGGGAAAGGCAAAACGAAATAACTTATGGCGACAATCCACATTAGCATAACACGCAGACAACCATTCCATCCCCATAATTACATCAAAATCCACCATCTCAAGTTCATACAAATCAGCCATGGTCTCACGGCCTTTAATCACAACAACACAATTTCTATACACTCTAAAAGCAATAACAGGAACACCCGAAGGCGTATCAACAGCCAAGGGTTCCAACAAAGGTTCGGGTTTCATACCCATATCAAGAGCAAAATAAGGAGTCACATAGGATAAATTTGAACCCGGATCAATCAATGAGTAAGCATCATAAGAACTAATGTTAAGGATACCTGTAACCACAGCGTCAGAAGCCTCAGCTGCCTCCCTACGAGTCAGCCCATAAAGTCGAGTTGTCCCTCCACCAGAAGTATTAGCAACTTCCTTTCCTTTGTCGTTGGTACGAGCATTCTGATTGTTATTGTTAGCACTACTAGCAGGCGGATTCCTAGCAAATGCAGAAACAGGCGGAACATTCTTTTGGTCATTCATAGCAGCCACCTCACGTAGCCACTTTCTTCATTCCCTGTTGATGTGGCCTCTAATCCCACAATGATGACAAATATGCTCTTCCCACCCTGGCGGACGACTACTTTTTTGCGAAAACTTACTATTATTATTATTTTTCTGGCCTTGCCTACCAGAAGGCACACTAGCATGAGAATAAGCTCCAGACTGAGCAGGTGCATAATACCCTTTACTCTGCCCTCCCTTATAATTATTACCACTGAAACCACCCGCCGATCAGGCCTTCTTGTTTTGGTCTCGATCCATTCTCTCCTCATTTTTCAAACTCTCTTGTTGCTCAGCAAAACCCAACCAAAGACGAGAAAGTACAAATAGGAGACATAGCAACAGCAGCACATGCAGACTTGATACGTGGTACCAAGCCTTTCACAAAGCGAGTCAACTTATGCTTTTCAGTCGGAATCATGTATAAAGCATACTTTGACAGACGAGTGAACTCCAAACTATACTCACGAACCGACTTGTTACCCTGCTCTAGCTTTTCAAACTTCATAGCCATAGCAATTCTTTCCTCATCAGACAAAAACCTTTCCATGAACACCTCTTCAAATTCAGCCCACGTCGGAGCTAAAGTAGCGTCACCTCTCTCAGATTCCCACATCTCAAAACATACGTGAGCAACATCCTTCAACTGATACGAAGCAAGCCTCACAGCATCTGAATCCTGGGCATCCATTGCCCTCAATGCCTTAAAGGTCTCATCTAAGAAGAGTTGGGGGCCGTCCACCTCTCGTGACCCAAAGAACTCTGGTGGCTTTAAGTCTAGGAACTGCTTAAATCTGCCTCCACCATGAGGTCCCACACCTCCACGTTGTTGTTGAGCCGCAACCAAAGTAGCCAACATTTGAATAGCCGTTTGCATAGTATCAATCTCAGGCATACCCGCAAAGGAACAGCAGGAGCAGGCGGTGCTGAGAGTGGTGCTTGATTTCCAGCTTCATTTCCATTACCAGCATTCGCGCCCCCAAGATTTCGGTTAAATTTCGCGGGACGTCCTCGTTTACCATTTTTGGATCGCGTCAGAGTCATTTCTGCAAGGCACGAATTAACGAGCGAATTAGAACGATCCTAAAAAGGACTTTAAGCTTTACAGCACAATCTAGAATCAAGAAGGATAGGAAACACCTATAAATGTCATGTGAGTTTCTCGGTCATGCAGGTGATCAGGCTGCACAAGAAAAACTCCACGAGACACAGCTCCACAGACACCGACAATACTCCTAGGACATATTTAAACCTAGGCTCTGATACCAAGCTTGTCACGCCCAAAACCCACCCTAGGCGTGACCGGCATCCGACATCATGAACAAATCGGAAGAACCTAAACAACACAATAACAATACTTGAACCCGCCAGGTTCAACATTCTCCTCCAGCAGTTTATAAAATAAAGGTAAACGAATCACGCATATAATAATTAAATCAGCGGAAGTCTTTAATTATCTATACTTTTCAAACATAACAACGTGCCTAAGAGTTAATCAATAACTCAATAACTACCCACAAATGTATACTAGGGAGCTTCTAAGATAAAGGATTAATAGTCTGACTCATCGGGACGCAGCCCGGACAACTAATGTAATAAATAAGTAAATCAACAGGGTGTCCCACGAATGAATATGTGGGCTCACCAAATTAGTAGCAACAGCAAGTCCTTCCTAAGCACCGGGAGTATCAAGAACCTGCTCTTCTCCGTTACCTAACATACCATAAAAAATAACAATGGTATGCCTGAATACTTCGTACTCAGTGAGCGCCTCGGGGACAATGAATAATACGAAAATAAAGTAAAAATAATACATGAAGAAATCAGTCTTGAAAATCATATAAAATCAACGTAAGGACAGTTATTCAGTTTATGTATCTCAATAATAAGTATCAAAACCCATTTATAAAACCACTTGTCTAGTTACAACTTCAAATATACCTTTTTAATCAATTAAGATAATCAGCAACAATTCTATAAGAGAATAAGAATTTCACACATGCCAATACAGGCCCAAGAATCAAGCATATCGCGCATAGCGCACCACACCGGAACATATAATTCTCGGCGGCTATCCTTCCTCCCGAATAGCTAGGCATAAATCACACCGGACTATGTAGTACGCGGTTGCTATCCTTCCTCCCGAATAGCTAGGTATAAATCACACCCCGGGTAGCGAACCCAGCGGTGGCCACTCTTGTTATATCCCGCATTTTCATACGTCGAGTTATTTGCAAAAAGAATCGACTCAAGTTAAAGACGAGATCATTTTTGGACACGAAATAGAAATCTTTAATTTTCATTTTAATTAAAAAATAAATTGTTTATAAATTTTATTTAGTGTAAAAATATTATTGGGAATTAGGGATTAATTAATTGTGATTAGATTACTAAGTAATAATTAGTGATTAATTAAATTAATTAAGCCTAATTACTAAGTGGGCCCCACCCGATAAAAAATTAAAACAAATAATAAATAAATAAATAAATAATCCAAGAAGTGGATTTGTGACTCACTAAGGAGGGGGACACGTGTCCTTTTGAAGGCATCCATATATATATATAAATTTGATGAAAAAATTTTATCCTTTTCATCCATTTTCACAAAACAAAATCAAAGGAAAAAAAAAAGGATCAACCATGGCTGCTCTCGTCCAGCCATGGTGGTGAGAAAAACAATCAATCTTGGAATATTGTGATCAATTTCAAGTGCAATACAAATCCAAGGAGGTGATAGCAACATTTGATTTTAAGTTGGAGAAGAAGAAATTGAAAAATCGGAACAATTGAGCATACAAATTTCTCCGAGGAAATTGTGGTAAGATTTTCCTATTTTATGGTGTAGTTGTGTTAATGATGTTGTAATGAAATTACTAAAATTGAATTGGACAAAATTGGAAGTAAGAAAATACATGAAATTGTTATTATGTGAAATCGTGGGTTGAAATGGATTTAGAATTGTTATGAGCTGTGTTGTGAGAATTTTATGTGTATATCGCTGTTGTTAGTATTTCTGTGTTGACAGGAGGAGAATTGGAAATTCGGGTTAGGCGAATATATAGGGAAAATGCTGCCCGATTTTCGTTAAGTCTTTAACTAATGGAAAACCCTAAACGAGATTGTATAAGCTAAAAGGAAAAGTTCTATAAGAAATGGGCTACGGAATTATGAACTAGAAAGTATAGTTACTAACGATAACGTTACTCTTATATTAAATAGGCTAAAAGAGCGACAAAGCGAACGGATTTGCGAGTAGTCGTTAAACAGGTAAGTAAAGCTGTCCCTTCTTTCTTTGGCATGTCTTAGATCTAAGCGATGAATGATATGAACTTTGGGGTAATTCTATTCATAAGCTTTGGGTGTGATTTATGATTCTTGTTCACTTCCTGATGTTAGAACTCTTAAGTGATTGAGCTTCCCTCTTCAGTTTTCTGTACGTTGGATAATAGTCGATGTATATCAGTTCCTATTCTTAGGAACTCTATGATAACTAATGTCCAGACTTCTATAAGATTTTTCATATTATATTGACATATGACTATGATTCCTAAGGCTCTTGATATACCTTATGATGACATCCGTGGGATGTTTGATATGTTTCAGAGTGGCATACGAAAGGTATTTGATATGACTATTGTCTTGATTTTCAAATGATAGTTCGTGCTGATTATTCCATTGAGTCTTTGATATACCCCGATACGTATATATGATCCCATAAGTTCTATTCTGATATAATCCACAGTGACATCCGAAAGGTATTGGGTATGACTGTCGTCCTGATTTTCAAATGACAGTTCGTTTTGATTATTCCATTGAGTCTTTGAAAATGTTTTAATTTGCATATGGTTGCTCACTACTCCACTCGTGCGTGTCTCAATATGTCTTTCACTGAGTCCCGGGCCAGGATATGTTATCGTGCACAGTTCCACTGCATTGTTCACCGGGGTCCCTTACTAAAGGGCCGGAATATATATATGATGGAGTTATGATGTGTTATGGGGTGATGCTGTGTTTATGGAGTTATGCTGTGTTATGGTGTTATGCTGTGTTTATGGAGTTATGCTGTGTTATAGCGTTATGCTGTGTTTATGGAGTTATGTTGTGCTTATGGTGTTATGATGTGTTATGGCGCCAAAGACGGGGTGGCGACCATGTTTACTGGGTCCCATAGTAGGCCTGATATGATATATGATATTGACATGCATGATTTATGTTTCAAAGGCAAATGATTGGTATTCTGGACATTGTACTTGTTTTCTGTACACCTTATTTCAGTTATGATCCTTTTTACTATATTTCATGTTTTATATACTCAGTACATATTCCGTACTAACCCCCTTTCTTCGGGGGGCTGCGTTTCATGCCCGCAGGTGCAGATACTCGCTTTGGTGATCCGCCAGCTTAGGATTCCCTTTCTGCTATCTTGGAGAGCTCCGTTGTTCCGGAGCCTAGATTTTGTGTACAGACCTTCTGATGTATATATATATGTATGTTTGTCTAGGGGTACGACGGGGCCCTGTCCCGTCATATTTCACTGTTGAAACTCTTAGAGGTCTGTAGACATGTACGTGGGTTGCGTTCAGATTTGATCAGTTGTGTCTATATGGTTATTTTGGATGTTCTGTCGTTGTAGTAGCCTTTCCAGCTTGCATATATTATCGTTTCGTAGTGGCAGCCTTGTCGGCTTGCGTAATATACTGATATGTAGTGGCAGCCTTGTCGGCTTGCGTAGTATAATGATATATACGGTGGCAGCCTCGCCGGCTTGCGTATATTATTACGATGTGATTGATCGAGGACTTATAGTATCAGTCCGATTATGTCTGACAGGTACATATGGGTGTCCAGCTTGGGCACTAGTCATGGCCCACGGGGCGGGGTCGTGACAAAAGTGGTATCAGAGCAGTTCATCCTCGGAGTGTCTACAGACCGTGTCTAGTAGAGTCTTGTTTATCGGTGTGTTGTGCACCACATCTATAAACAGGAAGCTACAGGACATTTTGGATGTCATCTTTTCTTCTTATCCTAGATCGTGCGATAGAGCTATATTATCAGGATGATCCCTTTCTAACGAACTATTATGTTTACAGCTATGCCTCCAAAGAAAGCGACAGCAGCCCAGAAAGGAAAATTGGTAGCATGGGATACTAGCCAGACTCGGAGAGTTACTAGGGCCCTGTCACGACCCAACCCTGTGGGCCATGACTAGTGCCTGAACTTGACACCCATATACGAACCTGTTACATATAGTCAAACTGAATCTATGAACAATATAGAAACTTGCAAAAGAACTCCAACGGTTCATAACGTCATCATATATGTATATTCAGATAAACTGTCTCCTGAGGAGTCACAACTGATCAAGTCATAAAATGATACGCCAGCCAACAAGGCTGCCACTACAGACAGACATCATATCATAGCACATCGTATAGACACAGCTGAACAGAACTTATACACAACCCACACATATGTCTACAGACCTCTAAGAGTATCAACAGTGAAATATGACGGGACAGGGCCCCGCCGTACCCCTGGATAACCATACATATATATATCATAAGATCTGTACCAAAAGTCTAAACTCCGGAACAACGGAGCTCTCCGAGACAACTGAGTAGAAGTCCTATGCTGAAGGGTCACCAAACCGACTATTTGTACCTGCGGGCACGAAACGCAGCCCCCCTAAGAAAGGGGGGTCAGTACGGAATATGTACTGAGTATATAATGCATGAAATACAGTAGAGAGGATCATAACTGAAATAGAGATTATCAGAAACAAGTATGACTTTTTAAACATCAATACACTTGCCTTATGAAATGAAAATCATGCATATCAATATCATATATCATATATATATAACGTGTCCCGGCCCTCTAGTGAGGGACTCGGTGAATAAGGTCGCCACATACCATCCTTGGCGCCATAATCACATCATCACATCATATATATATATATATAACGTGTCCCGGCCCTCTAGTGAGGGACTCGGTGAACAATGCAGTGAAACTGTGCACGAAAACGTGTCCTGGCCCAGGACCCAGTGAGAGACATATTGAGGCATACACGAGCAGAGTAGTGAGCAACTATATGCAATTTAAATCATATCTGAGACTCAATGGAATAATCAAAACGAACCATCCCTTGCAAATCAAGACAATAGTCATATCAAATACCTTTCGAATGTCACTGTGAATTATATCAAAATAGAACTCTGGAACCATATGTACGTATCAAAACATAATAAAGTAAGTTCTGGGAATCAAGAACATTAGCCATCCTAGTGGCTCTAAGAATAGGAATTTCTTTGGAACCATATACACATCGTCTGTTCGTTTCATAAAGATCATGCCAAAAGAAAGAAGAGTTAACTTTACATACCTTGTCGCTTCTCAGGTTAACCATAACCAAGCTCGCTTCTTCGCCCCTTTAGCCTATTAATATGAGAGTGATACTATTGTTAATTATATAACGATTCTCTTAATCTTATAACGAAAATTAAATTTATCCTAAAAAAAAATGGGCAGCATCTCCCTTGTTCTTCTCATTTCCCCAAAATCCATACATCAACAACAACAACCAGAACAATCCGGTAAGTGTATACATCAATAACAAGATACCACGAAGCAACAACAAATCATAAACGTTACATAACGAGCGACAGGCCCAGATAAGATTATCAAACACACTTCTTCAATTTTTCTTTCCTTCAAAATACATACCAATGACAATAACCACAATATACTTAAGTTACTCCAATAATTTCCAGCCACAACACAACCCAAAAATATACCTCAAATCATCCCACATAACAACAATAATAACTTATCCAATTTCCCGCAATTAATTTCGTAGTTCTCATGTCACAATTTAGCTATTACCGGGATAAACTTAAATATATCAAGAATAATAGAATTCTTACCTTATATGCCGAGAACTACTCTTCCTCAATCTTACTTCACTTCGAAGAAATCTCCAATTTATTATCACTCGGAGGAAAATGACATGGATATAATCTTTATGTCGTCTTTTGAGTTTACCACAATCGTAGCGCTTCATATCTTTCTTTTGTTAAAGGGAACGAAATCTGTCCCCTTACTAAAAGAGAACGAAATATTGTTGCTTCCTCAAGAGTAAATCATAAGCTGCTCAATACAAAATAATGTTATACGAAATATATGTTTCAAATGACGTCTTAGTCATATAATATAATGATTCAAAGTTGATGTGTATCTTGTGTTCTACACGTGGTGCCCTTTGACGCACACACACAAAATGCTCATCAATACATGTTGCCACATCACCTCATATGTATGAAGACCATCCACTTGCTGCAACTCTCCATCATTTACGTGGAAATAATATTTATCCGATTTCCAATATAATTTTCGTATTTCTTTCATCTAGTAATGTAGATATGACTTGGATAAATCGAATACATCTTGGAGAGAGGATTTCTTACCGTATATGCAAAGAAGTACTCTTCTTCCACCTTACTTTACTTCGAAGAAAACCCGGATTCACCAACACGACAAAATGGAATAACGAGATCGAAGTGGTGCGCCAAAATCCGTATGTTATTCTTTGAGAAGGATTACACTTCTCTTCCATGAAATAAATAAAGCACAACATTTTTTTTTACAACATGAAACGTTGCTGCACACCAAATAAA
Organism: Lycium barbarum; assembly: GCF_019175385.1. Lineage (NCBI taxonomy): Eukaryota > Viridiplantae > Streptophyta > Magnoliopsida > Solanales > Solanaceae > Lycium > Lycium barbarum. The sequence goes on along the minus strand of NC_083338.1, from coordinate 146,425,233 downwards.
AATTCTATCGTACTATTCTTTATCTTATGCGAAATACCAAAGGCAAATGAACTTAAAACTTTAACTGATCTTTTGCCCTTTACACGTGCCACTTGTTGGCCAAACTTTTATAGTATTCACGCCTAGGCTGCCACAATAGCACTTTGTGCATGCCACAATTGAAGATACGACCCACTCCATAATAATATAGTGTAATAGGATTACACATAAGGCCCACTTCATGCTTACTATACGTATAATTCCCAAAACGTGTCCACCAATAGATCTAAGTAAAAATAATCATTTGTGTCTATATGTAATAGGATGCCACATAGACCTTCACTTGTCCACTTTATTTCCCAACATGATTAGACTTTAATATCTTGTCAAAAATTTAATTAAATATCAACCACTTTTAACATAATTCATATACTCATTATCATAATCATGTGGTAGATTTCTAGTCCATAGCCTCTTTGTACATGCACCGAGTACTTATTTCAGTACTCTACTTCTTGTATATACTGAATTCTTAATTTTCCTGCTTCAATATGACTAAATTCTCCAGGCTTGGGTAAATTTTCCCATGTTGGACGGTTAAATTTCCTGATCCAAAATTCAGGATATTATGGCTTGGACTGTATTTTATTCAAATAAATTTTCAAACCTCGACGAAACTTATTTTCTTCGATTTGTTAAACCTCAAATCCTTACGGTACATGTGTACCATCACTTTAACCACCTTATAAGCTTGGGGGATAATCTCGTGTCCGTTACTAATATCATTTAACTCGCACGCTTTCCGACGTACGAAAATACGGGATATAACAGGCCCGTTCCCAGATTATGCCTGAGGTTGTTCTCCAGTCCGCGAGTTCTGCTACACCACCACTTCCAGATGAACCTAGGGTAGCGACAGTTCCGAGTCAGGGGGCGGCTCCACCGCCAGTCCCTGAGGTTCCAGCACCTGAGCCTCGGAGCTCCTCAGCCAGGGGCGGAGGATAGAGCCATGAGAGATGCAGTTCAGTTACTCACCAGATTAGTGGCAGGGCAGGCTCGCAGGCATGGGTTAGGAGTTGACTCGGCTGATAGACATGATAGTTTGAGGGCTCATGACTTCTTAAGTTGTAAGCCTCCAGAGTTATTCGGGTCAAAGCCTGAGGATGATCCGTACGAGTTTATTCGGCAGATGCAGCGTACGTTGAGGATAATCAAGGCTTCTGAGACTGAGTCGTATGCAATATGAGTCGGGGTCGATCCCACAGGGAACAATATGCTAGGCGATTAAGAAAGTAAGGAACTTTCACCAACTAAGCTAAAGCCAAACGATAAATGATATTTTGGTTTTTGGAGAAAATTATAACTAATGCAAAAATATAAACTAACCTAGAAAGCGAGTAAAATGATCAATGGCCACAAGCATGGATAATAGGAGATTACACTCAAGTAACGATCCAACGTATTTTACGATTTTTCAACTAAGAGCGGGTTTATGTTAATAGATAATGGTTTCTACAATCTCATTGAAAGTCTTCCAACCAAATCAATGAATTTCACTCTAAGCTTTTCCAAGCCTTAGAGTGTGATATCAAGCACAACCAATTGAATCTCAAGTAACTATCCTCTTCCGAGCTCAAGTTATTAGATGGGTTTAATGACCCAAATTCTTGTTAACTAATCTTTCCCAAATTGACTTTCCTCTCTCGAGCTCAAATCAAATTAAATGGGTGAGTCCTAGGGTTAGCTAATCCCTTTGGAAACATTCAAGAACGAGATTAATTAAAGAAACAATAACCCACTTCATTAGGAATAAAAATCATTCAATACATAAGCATAACAAGAGTTTCAATCCAAACTTTAACAATGTATACTTCCATAAACAAGGTTCAAGTATAGAAATGAAATACTACACACTTAAATATTCAATACAAAACAGGGATTTGAAGAAAGGTTTAAGAATTATCTCATTAAAGTGCTCCAATCTTCTCCTCCAATGGTGTAGGTGAAACCCTAGCCTCCAAACTTGTATGAAAACTGCCAAAGATGAAAATGTTTTGCCCCAAGCCTCTCTTTTGTAGCTCCTCAATTTTTCCAAGTCCAAAAAATGACAAAATATGCCCCAGATTTTCGTTTTTGCAGTTCTGCCCATTTTTTACAAATCTGTCCCGTTTTTGCAAAACTGTCCACTTTTGACAGTTTTGCAAAACTGTGCAGTTTTTGTCCAATTTGGCCTCTTTTTGACTTTATTTTCACTTGGTTTCTTCCGATCACTTCTAAATCACATAAACCTATAAAATGGAAGTAAACGACATTAAATGCACTATTTTCTGAATCAAAACATAGCAAAAATCTAAGATTAAAGAAGAAATAAATTGGTAAAATACTAACTTATCACTAGACCTACGACGCCTACCGAGGTACGTAGTTTTCTGGGGCTATCAGGGTATTACAGAACGTTTGTAGAGAAGTTGACTCAATTTCAGCACCTTTACCAAGGCTAACACAGAAGGCAGCTAAGTTTCGATGGACCGATGCTTGTGAGCGAAGCTTCCAATTATTGAAGGATAAGTTGACTACAGCTCTAGTTCTAACACTTCCCGAGGGGCCAGAGGGCTATGTTATTTATTGTGATGCCTCAGGCGTCGGGCTGGGTTGTGTGTTGATACAGCATGGCAGAGTTGTAGCTTATGCCTCCCGACAGCTCAAAAAGCACGAAAGAAATTATCCCACCCATGATCTGGAGTTAGCAGCGGTGGTTCATGCCTTGAAGATATGGATACATTATTTATACGGCGTGCATGTGGATATTTATACAGATCATAAGAGTCTCCAATATATCTTTAAGTAGAAGGAGCTAAATTTGCGGCAAATGAGGTGGCTAGAGTTGCTGAAAGACTATGATGTTAACATTCTATACCACCCAGGGAAGGAAAATATTGTAGCAGATGCACTCAGCCGTAAATCTATGGGTAGCTTGGCGGATGTACAACCAGAACGGAAGGAGATAGTTCATGAGATTTGCCAGCTAGCTAATCTTGGAGTCTTTTTGGCTGATTCTGATAACGACAGAGCTTCGGTTTGAGAAATTATTGAGTCCTCTATCATAGAAGAGGTAAAGAGACACCAGTACGAGGACCCTATTCTTGTACATTATAGAGATGCAGTTGTCCAAAAGGAAGAGACCCCATTCGAAGTTGCACCTGATGGAGCGCTACGATACAGAGGCAGATTATGTGTACCTGAGGTTGCAGGGTTGTGACAACAGGTTATGGGAGAGGCACACTATGCCCGTTATTCTGTTCACCCAGGGTCAACGAAGATGTATCATGACCTCAGATGCTTGTATTGGTGGGATGGCATGAAGAAAGATATAGCAGAGTTTGTTACTCAGTGCCCGAATTGTCAACAGGTTAAGGTCGAGCATCAGAAGCCCGGTGGATTATTACAGGAGATGGAGATTCTAACCTGGGAATGGGAGGTAATCAATATGGACTTCGTCACAGGTTTACCTCGCACTCCACGAAAATATGACTCCATTTGGGTTATCGTTGATAGGTTGACAAAATCAGCCCACTTTCTTCCAGTCAGGACTACTTATTCAGCTGAGGACTATGCCAGATTATACCTCAAGGAGATAGTGAGGCTTCACGGGGTTGCCACGGCTATTATCTCCGATAGAGGAGCCCAATTTACAGCTAACTTCTGGAGATCCTTCCAGGAGGGATTGGGGACACAAGTGAGTCTTAGCACAGCATTCCATCCTCCGGCTGACGGGCAAGATGAGCGTACTATTCAGACACTAAAAGATATGTTACGGGCCTGTATTATTGATTTCAGGGGTAGCTGGGATGATCATCTGCCACTTATTGAGTTTGCTTATAATAACAGTTACCATTCGAGTATTCAGATGGCACCATATGAGGCCTTGTATGGGAGGAAGTGCAGGTCACCTATTGGATGGTTTGATGTTGGTGAGACTAAGTTACTAGGCCCAGTTATGGTTCAGCAAGCTGTTGACAAAGTGAAGCTTATTCAGGAGAGATTACTAGCAGCCCAGAGTCGAATGAAATCATATGCAGATAATCGACGTCGACACTTAGAATTTCAGGTTGGTGATTGGGTGTTCTTGAAGGTGTCACCCATGAAGGGTGTCACCCATGACGGGTGTCATGAGATTCGGCAAGAAAGGGAAGCTAAGCCCGAGGTACATTGGGCCTTATCAGATTATCCGTAGGGTAGGCCGGGTTGCCTACTAGTTGGACCTACCATCTGATTTGGAAGCAGTGCATCCAGTCTTTCACGTGTCAATGCTACGCAAATGTATAGGCGATCCTTCCAGAGTATTTCCCGTAGAGGATGTTCAGGTGACAGAGGAGTTATCCTACGAGGAGCAGCCTATAGCCATACTTGATCGGCAGATTAGGAAGCTGCGAACTAAGGACGTGGCTTCCGTTAAAGTACTATGGCGAAACAACAATAGAGAAGAGATGACCTGGGAAGCCGAGGAAGAGATGAAGAACAAGTACCCTTACTTGTTCCCTACACCTACAGGTAACTTAAACTCCTCGCTTGATTATATTGATTGCCCGATGTAACTATATGTTATAACGATAAGGGAGACTTGCCCAAAATTCTTATAGAACCTTACGGGACCAATTCAACATTCGAGGACGAATGTTCTAAAGGGGGGAAGGATGTTATATCCCGTATTTTCATACGTCGAGTTATTCGCAAAAAGAATCGACTCAAGTTAAAGACGAGATCATTTTTGGACACGAAATAGAAATCTTTAATTTTCATTTTAATTAAAACATAAATTGTTTATAAATTTTATTTAGTGTAAAAATATTATTGGGAATTAGGGATTAATTAATTGTGATTAGATTACTAAGTAATAATTAGTGATTAATTAAATTAATTAAGCCTAATTACTAAGTGGGCCCCACCCGATAAAAAAATAAAAATAAAAAATAAATAATCCAAGAAGTGGATTTGTGACTCACTAAGGAGGGGGACACGTGTCCTTTTGAAGTCATCCATATATATATATAAATTTGATGAACAAATTTTATCCTTTTCATCCATTTTCACAAAAACAAATCAAAGGAAAAAAAAAGGGATCAACCATGGCTGCTCTCGTCCAGCCATGGTGGTGAGCAAAAAAATCAATCTTGGAATATTGTGATCAATTTCAAGTGCAATACAAATCCAAGGAGGTGATAGCAACATTTGATTTTAAGTTGGAGAAGAAGAAATTGAAAAATCGGAACAATTGAGCGTACAAATTTCTCCGAGGAAATTGTGGTAAGATTTTCCTATTTTATGGTGTAGTTGTGTTAATGATGTTGTAATGAAATTACTAAAATTGAATTGGACAAAATTGGAAGTAAGAAAATACATGAAATTGTTATTATGTGAAATCGTGGGTTGAAATGGATTTAGAATTGTTATGAGCTGAGTTGTGAGAATTTTATGTGTATATCGTTGTTGTTGGTATTTCTGTGTTGACAGGAGGAGAATTGGAAATTCGGGTTAGGCGAATATATAGGGAAAATGCTGCCCGATTTTCGTTAAGTCTTTAACTAATGGAAAACCCTAAACGAGATTGTATAAGCTAAAAGGATAAGTTCTATAAGAAATGGGCTACGGAATTATGAACTAGAAAGTATAGTTACTAACGATAACGTTACTCTTATATTAAATAGGCTAAAAGAGCGACAAAGCGAACGGATTTGCGAGTAGTCGTTAAACAGGTATGTAAAGTCGTCCCTTCTTTCTTTGGCATGTCTTAGATCTAAGCGATGAATGATATGAACTTTGGGGTAATTCTATTCATAAGATTTGGGTGTGATTTATGATTCTTGTTCACTTCCTGATGTTAGAACTCTTAAGTGATTGAGCTTCCCTCTTCAGTTTTCTGTACGTTGGATAATAGTCGATGTATATCAGTTCCTATTCTTAGGAACTCTATGATAACTAATGTCCAGACTTCTATAAGATGTTTCATATTATATTGACATATGACTATGATTCCTAAGGCTCTTGATATACCTTATGATGACATCCGTGGGATGTTTGATATGTTTTCGAGTGGCATACGAAAGGTATTTGATATGACTATTGTCTTGATTTTCAAATGATAGTTCGTGATAATTATTCCATTGAGTCTTTGATATACCCTGATACGTATATATGATCCCAGACGTTCTATTCTGATATAATCCACAGTGACATCCGAAAGGTATTGGGTATGACTATCATCCTGATTTTCAAATGACAGTTCGTTTTGATTATTCCATTGAGTCTTTGAAAATGTTTTAATTTGCATATGGTTGCTCACTACTCCACTCGTGCGTGTCTCAATATGTCTTTCACTGAGTCCCGGGCCAGGATATGTTATCGCGCACAGTTCCACTTCATTGTTCACCGGGTCCCTTACTAAAGGGTCGGAATATGATATATATATATATATATATGATGGAGTTATGATGTGTTATGGAGTTATGTTGTGTTTATGGAGTTATGATGTGTTATGGAGTTATGCTGTGTTTATGGAGTTATGTTGTGTTATGGGGTGATGCTATGTTTATGGAGTTATGCTGTGTTATGGTGTTATGCTGTGTTATGGGGTGATGCTATGTTTATGGAGTTATGATGTGTTATGGTTTTATGTTGTGTTATGGCGTTATGCTGTGTTTATGGAGTTATGTTGTGCTTATGGTGTTATGCTGTGTTATGGCGCCAAAGACGGGGTGGCGACCATGTTTACCGGGTCCCATAGTGGGCCTGATATGATATATGATATTGGCATGCATGATTTATGTTTCAAAGGCAAATGCTTGGTATTCTGGACATTGTACTTGTTTTCTGTACACCTTATTTCAGTTATGATCCTTTTTACTGTATTTCATGTACATATTCTATACTGACCCCCATTCTTCGGGGGGTTGCGTTTCATGCCCGCAGGTGCAGATACTCGCTTTGGTGATCCGCCAGCTTAGGATTCCCTTTCTGCTGTCTTGGAGAGCTCCGTTGTTCCGGAGCCTAGATTTTGGGTACAGACCTTCTGATGTATATATATGTGTATGTTTGTCTAGGGGTACGACGGGGCCCTGTCCCGTCATATTTCACTGTTGAAACTCTTAGAGGTCTGTAGACATGTATGTGGGTTGCGTTCAGATTTGATCAGTTGTGTCTATATGGTTATTGTGGATGTTCTGTCGTTGTAGCAGCCTTGCCGACTTGCATGTATTATCGTTTCGTAGTGGTAGCCTTGTCGGCTTGCATAATATACTGATATGTAGTGGAAGCCTTGTCGGCTTGCGTAGTATAATGATATATACAGTGGCAGCCTCGCCAGCTTGCGTATGTTATTACGATGTGATTGATCGAGGACCTATAGTATCAATCCGATTCTGTCTGACAGGTACATATGGGTGTCCAGCTTGGGCACTAGTCATGGCCCACGGAGCGGGGTCGTGACAACTCTTCCTCCCGAATGGCTAGGCAATGACACACTAGGATCCATAGTGGTTACCCTTCCTCCCGAGTAGCTAGGCCAAACACAACAATAAAGTTCATAGCATAGAAGCCGATTCACAATTTGTCTCACAGCAGTCACACCATAAATAACATTAAAGTTCATTATGCCATATCGAAAGAATCAGTCATTCCAATCAATGTTTTGAAAACGTACAACTTCTTTACAAAGATTTCCATGTCCCAATTCACCAATGAAAATGTCATTACCAACTCTTAACTAACATTAATAAACATCTCTCGTAGAGGGAAACATTTATAATATCTTTTACATATATTTAGGGTTTGTTACAATCTAGGTTTAATGTGGGTTTGTCCCCTCACACACATTAACTATCATTTAGACATGAATTAGGGTTCAAGAAACCATGAAAAGATTACCCATTAAAGAATCTTGAATAAAACTTATACTTCCAACAATAGTTTCAAGAAGTGATTTTCATCCAAAAATAAGTTTTTAAAAGAGAGACATACATTAGGGTTTTGTATGAGAAGTTCACCCTTTTTGTTCAATAAAGAACTTTCAAGAAAAGAAGTCATGCATTCCAAAATAAGGTTTTCAAAAGAGACATACCTTAATTTGTTAAACAAGGTTTAACAATTCACTTTTCTAATGAAGAACACCCAAACCCTAGCTTGAATCACTTTGGAAGGAATTATGTTGCAAACCCTAGTTTTTTGTCACAAGAATCATGTTAAGAATCATGAATTTGATGTTAGAATGAATTAGTAATGTTAAGGATGTCCTTACCTTTGATTTGAAGACTTGGGGGAATGATTTTCGTCCTTAGGGTTATTTAGAAAGTGGAGGAATAAACAAAACAAGGGTCCTTTTTATATTTTTCTGGTGAAAACGGGCCAAGGGACGCTCTGAAGGACGAACCGTCCTTCGTGTTACGGACCGTTCTTTGGACCGTCCCTTAGTGGAAATTTCCAGAGAGTTTGTGGAAATTTGGAGACGTTACGGTTCATGTTACGGCTCGTAACACGTGTTACGGTCTGTAACGTCTTACCGTTACATAGGCCAAATTTCCAGCGAGGACAGGATTCAGTAAAACAGGCATAACTCTTTGTACGCAACTTTTTTTGGGCTGAGCGACCTACCGTTGGAAATCTATTTCAAAGATCTACAACTTTCATCAAGGAAGTTTTTCCAAATTCGCAACACATTTTCATGAAAATCGCCCAGAAGACAGACCTACCAAAACTTTAGGTGAATTTAAGAGCCCTTAAGAACTTCACTAGTTGGTTTGACTTCAAAACGACCATCCTCCACCCGAATTCATCAAGAATGGATTCATATAGATATAATATCATCTTAATACTAGATTTTTACACATTCACATCTAGTTCAAGTTTACGAAGTGTTACACCTCATATCCGGTACCATGTGTGGAGCATGCTTAGCCAGACTGACAAATTCCAAATAGTAGTCCTGAACTGACCTGCCATTCTGCTTAAGCTTCAAAAATTGCTCAGCCTTAGCCTCTCTGACTTCTATTGGCATGAAGTGGTCCAGGAATGCGCTTGTAAATTCATCCCATATAGCGTCAGGTGCATCCTCACCTTGAGATAATTCCCAAAATTCATACCAACTGTTAGCAATGCCCTGTAGCTGATGAGCTCCAAAAGTAGTTGCTTCGGTTTCTATAACTGTCATAATCCTGAAGATCTTTTTGAGAGCATCAATGTAGTCCTGAGGGTCCTCATTTTGGTTTGTCCCCGTAAAGACTAGGGGAATCATCCTGAGAAAGTCCTTAGTCTTAGAAGACTCCCCATTACCTCCTGAACTTGACCCAGATTTATGACATTGGGCCTGAGCTGCTACCAGTTGTGTGTGCATATTGATAGCATTCCTAACATCCCCATCCGAATCACTAGGAGGTGTAACTGTAGGAGCGATTGGGGTTGCTGTCTGAGTCGGAACGGTCTCTTCGCGAGTTGCTTCCGCAGTAGCCCCTTGGCTGGTGGTTGTAGCCTTTCTGGTGTATTTGCTTTTCGCAGGCATTTTCTGAAAATACGTACACACACGAATTAGAAAGACATCCTAAAAGTACTGCTCCTAACTGCATGATCTAGAATATGAAAGAAGTGAGACAATCCTGAATGTCTTGGTGGTCAACTATTTATATGTATGGGGCCCTCACACATAAAAAAGTGACCCCACTGGACACGGTTTCATAGACTCCCTAAAGGCACTTGAACTAGGCTCTGATACCGAGTTTTGTCACGCCCCGAACCATGGCTTGGGTGTAACACGGCACTCGGTGCCTGACTGCATGTGACCGAGCGAACCACATGGCTTGCTAAATCATCATGACGCATACATGAGCGGAAATATAAAATGAAGTGCATAATGAGCCTTTATAAAACATAGTAAGTCAAATACTAAACATAAGTATTTGGTTAAGTCATGAATGCGGACAATATCGTAAATGAGCCAAATCGGCTAACCAACTATGGAAGTCAAACATAACACTTGTCTTGTCTATGAAACCTCTAACATGAGTCTGAAACACGTAACATACTTGCTGGGACAAGGCCCCTAGCATACCTTTAGATGCAAAACTAAATAAAGAAAGACAATGCCTAGACCCCGAATGAGATGGAGCTCACCAATAAGCTGGTACGTGCAGATCCTAATGAGCAGAGGCGTCGTCCTGTAAATCCGTACCTGCATCCTGAAATGCAGGCCCCCGAGCAATAAAAGGGAACGTCAGCACATTGAATGTACTGGTATGTAAAGCAACTGAAAGAAATAACATGGGATATGGAATAACATGATAAGAACTGAAACTGAAAACCTGGACATGAACATGAGCATGATCATGGATATATATATATATATATATATATATATATATATATATATCCATGATCATGCTCATGTTCATGTCCAGGTTTTCAGTTTCAGTTCTTATCATGTTATTCCATATCCCATATCCCATATATATATATATATATATATAAAACATAAGTAAAACATGATAAGTAGGGAGAGCATTTCATAAACCGACCATGTGATATCACCACGTGGGTACGTGGAGCCTGGTACCTCGCCGAACTAGCAGAGCCCCCATACCTTGCCAGGATATAAAGTGGTAACGTGCCTGATGGATCCATTCAATATAAAATTAAGGAATCGTCCTAACTGGGCGGAGCGATCCTTGTCCTACGGTGGCTACGTAGTTTCAGGCTATCTGAGCTTTCTCGATAATTCGTGCAACTCCCAAAAATATGAACATGATATAATTGGCTAAGAAGCCCATGATTTTCGTGAATTAACTTGTACTTGACTTGTAATCATGATTTCACGAAATAACTTGTAAACATGCTTTCATAAAATAACTTGTATTTAGCATGTATGTATCTTGAGTCATGGCATGAAGATAGTATAGTTATACAATACAATTGCATGAAAACTTGTAGACATGTAGGATATTCATGAAATAAGCATTTTATTTAAAAACATGCATGCAAGAACCCATGGAATACAAGATATGGGTTTTCATGGATTACGGACGGATTCTCAATAATCATAAAGAAATATTAAGAACTCAATGATGGAATTATAACAATTCATACATAATATAATCATGGACATGGACCTAGGATTATCATGAGCATGGTATAGAAACCCTAGTTTTAGTAGAGAATCATAATTTATGGATTATGAGGCATGGGGAAGAACAATAATGTTCCCACACGTAGATAGTAACTCTACACACTTGGTAATGCTCCAAACTTGAATTACAGACTTTAACTTTGAAGAAGATTCTAAAATCTTGAATTCTTGAACCTTGAGATGGGTTTCTTGAAAACCCTAGTTTTAGGAATGATGATTTCTTGTCTAGATTACAAGGATATGTATTAGAATTGACTTGGAATAATTAGAGTAGACTTACCTTGGTGTTCTTGATGATGGAAGAGGTAGGAGGTCGTTCTAGGGCTTGAAGGAATGAAAAATAATGATTTGAACTGATATGGACGAATATATACTGTTCTGGAAAAGTGAATTTTACGCCCAGTTAAATACTGGCCGTATTTTGAAATACGGTCCCTATTCCGTATGGACTGCACTGCGTCTCTTCAGTAAAATGACCATAACTCTTCGCACAGATGTCCGTTTGACTGTCATAATATACCATTGGAAAGGTATTTCAAAGCTCTACAACTTTCATTAAGAAAGCTTTCTCAAATTCCAAATACGTTTTGAAATACGGGCCATATTTTAAAATACGATCCGTATTTAACAATGTAACATCCAAATGCCAAATTCCAGAATGCTCAGAAATCTTTGGTACCAGTTTACGTTTTGAAATATGGCCCGTATACTAAAATACGGTCACTATTCATGGACGTAAAATCCCATCTTACAACTGAACAGGGAAATTCCAATTCTCACATTTCTAGGATCATGGTCAAAGTTTAGGTTAAAGGTATGGGGTGTTACAAGAAGTACCATTCTTGAAACTATTTTATTGACAAGCGGAGAGAGGCGTGGCGGCTATGATGAAAAGAAAGCGAGGGCTAGGTTTTGGGATCTTTTTTCTTGGATAATTACCGTCCTTTTCTTGTTTATACTATACAGCATTTACTTGTTTTAACTGTGTATAATACATTATACAGCAATAAGTGTTAATTAACAAAGAATGGTTAATTGTTACTTATTAAAAAGCAAAATAGGATTATAACTATATAATTTACATTAATAAGGAATAAATCAATTGTTCTAATGAAAAAAATTGATATTTTGAAATATATTTGTCAAGTATTATATAGTCCAAAATATAAGTATTATTTAAAATAATCAAGATATTTAGCCAAAAAAAAAATCCAAAGTTTACCAACAATTATAACTAATTAATTTATTAAAAATTCACATGTAATACTTTTGAAAAATGGAATTATGATATTGTTAGTATTTTCATATGCTCCAATTTCAATTATATTACATTTTTAATGTTTAATTAGATTTATAATAATTATTCAGTTATTAAAATTTAAATAGACTAAAAATTATAACTTTTTATGCTTATTTAAACAAATATAATTAGTTTACCTTAATTATATACAAGCATACATTGTGATAAACACGTTATGAACTTTCTCGCTCACTCAAAACACCGAACCGAGTTTTTCTTGACCCGATGTTCACCGTGATCAACTCTAATCGAACGATAAACATCGATAATTACACTCAAAAGGTATTGTTTCGACTTTCGATATAAAAGGTTTGAGTCAAATAATGATTCTCGAAACACCTGATGAAGTTGAAGCTTGAGTTAGGATTAATGAAGATAATTTTGTTTAAATTTGATATAATTGATTATTCAAAGTTAATTAGATAAATCTCTTATTTATTTAAATAATATTTGAAGCTTACTACTTATATCTTGTAAAATTTAATTGAATGAAAATCAAACACTTCTAACTACACCAGGTCGATAAAGGCATTGTCCGATAGAATAGGTCTGAGTCAAATAATAATTCGCGACGCAAAACAAAGCACCTCAAGGCTTACACCTCGACCCGTATTAGGTAAAATGTCTCACCTTGTGTCCTCACCTTTTAAGAAACTGGTTCGATTATTCATAATAAATTTTATTCTTGTTGTCATATTTATTTTCTATATTATTAATTAATTTGGCAGGAATGGAATTTGAATAAAAGAAAATTACATATATTAATATGATGCCATATAAGAACTTGTTTTACGATTTTTTTTCTCCATTTAGATATTAATTTGATGAATATTTGATTTTATGATACCATATAAGAACTTATCTATGCAAGCAATTATACCTCTTAGAATGTAAAAATATCTTAGAAATTATAGTACATATACATATTTCTATAATTCTTTATCGCACTATAAAAAGTGGTTACAGCTCATTTATTGTGATTATATTAGTACTATTTTTATGATAACCTCAATTGTACGAAAAAAAATTGTTTAATGTCTAAAAGATACTATTTCTACAACAAATTTCAACTAGGGTTAAAAATAATGACTAGCTACGAAATTTTATCACAACAATAAAATTTTGGCTCTACTATTTTGTCATGACAAGTAATTGTAGCTATTAATCCAACTATTGTCACAACGTTTTAGTATTAGAAGTATAAATATTTATTTTGCTATAATATTTTATTTAAATGACTTTTTGTGGCTAAAAGGTTACTACTGCTACAATAAGCTTCAAGTCGTGGAAAAATTAATAATTAGCTACGAATTTTTGTTATATCAAAAAAATCAGTGGCTACATAATTTACTTATTGCCACAATATTTTTGTAACTTGAAGCAAACATGTTTATTTTATCTACATTCCAAAAAATTATGTAGCTACAACACTTTATTTTAAATAATTTATTGTGTCTAAAAGGATATTGTTGCTACAGTTAATTTCAACTCGTGGCAAAAATTAATAATTAGCTACGAAATTTTGCTATAGCAAAAAATTTGTGGCTATATCATTTAACTATTGCCACAAATTTTTATAGCTTGAAGCAAAAATATTTATTTAGCTACAACATTTTGTTTCAAATAATTTATAGTGGCTAAAAGGTGACTATTGCTTTAGTAAGTTTTAACTCATGGCAAAAAAATAATACAATTAGCAAAGAAATTTTGTTATAAACAACTATCCATGGCTATATCATTTATCTATTGCCATAATCTTTTATAAGTTGAAGCAAAAATATATATTTAGCTACAAAATGTTGTTTCAAATAATTTATTGTGACTAAAACATTACTATTGCTACAGTTTGTTTCAACTCGTAGCAAAAATTAGTAATTAGAGCAATAAAGTTGTACCTATTGAGGTAATTATTGCCATGACTTTTAGCAATTATAGCAAAAATGAAGAATTAGCTTTGTCAATTTAATTTTCGTAGCTAAGAAATTTTATGAATTAGTAAATAGTTACGAAATTTGAATTTTTGTAGCTATTAGTAGGTAATAGCTACGAATTTTAAATTCATAGCTTAGATTTCGTAGCTATAAATACACTGTGTTATAGTGAATATTCTGCTTGATTGTTTCCTATTTTTTAGATGCTTCAATAACATGGTTTACATATGAATATAAACAACAACGCCTATGCCTAAAAATGTTTCACGTGTTAAGTTTCGGTCTTATCTTTTAGAAACTGTAGCCTCTTCTGTTTTATCGTTACATACATATAAAGAACTTATCGTTGAATGAAAATATTACTTTGTAAAAGTTGTATCGAAATTCGATCAACATATGTCTTCCTTAAGATGGCTACTAAAGTATTATCGATTTCATGGTACATACCTACAAAAATGTAGTAATTATTTGGGATTGAAAAAAAAAAATAGATTAATACTATGTGAACATATACATATACATATACATGTACGAGCACAAATGTGGCAAAAATATAATATCGTAGATAACAAATAACTTTATTAGATTTACCAGATTTTACATGGACGTGTTTGTTATGATTTTTCATGTTTAATTTTTCTACATTCGATATGACGTAATTTTTCATTTTTCAGATATCGTGTCCGATTTCTTCTTCTCCCATACAAATAATTGACGTGATTATTTAATATAAAAATGATGATAGTCAAAGGACATAAAATAATAACTTTTATTACCCGTACATCTATTAGCCTTTTCTTTAAATCGAGATAGCCTACTTTACATTATAGAATTATTAATAGCAAGACTTGATATAATTATGAAAGGTTGATTACTTTCTCTCATTATAAAATAAATATATTTGTTGATGGTGTAGCGATACCTCAAATCCCATCAACTTCGTCGAACGAAAATTCGGCAACAAATCACACGACTCTACTATTATTTTGTTTAGAAAACACATGCGGAGAATAATTTAGAGGGGCGAAAAAAATCAGATTTTTGGTGTTTTAAATCTGAGGCCAAGCCTTTGAATTTATAGACAATGAAAGGGTGAGATGGATAGGTGCAATCCAAAATGTGTCTTTTGGGTGCACTCCAAAAGGTACATTTTTTCATTTTCATTCACGCCTTAAAATCCCTACAAGTTTATGTTATTATCTTGATCAACATATAATTAAAAGAAGATTTACATGCCAAATCAATATGAAGAATATGGAAAACTATTAATTCCACAAACCAAGTTTCTAATCATGTTATATCTTGACCGATGGAAAACTATTAATTTCACCAACACCAGTCTTGTATGTATCGTATAAAAGTTTTATTTACTATCGGAGAAATTTTTTATCATCTTTAAACAATAAGCTCATTAATAATGGAATGCATTTAATTTTTTTAATAAAAATTATGAGTTAAATTTGATCGAATCATTTAATTAGTTACCATCGATATTCTACCCAAAGTTTATATTTAATAATATCCATGTGAAATTTTTCATACAATAAATGTAAATTTGATTATACCGCCCTCTTCTCTTTAAAAGACAACTCTCTGATTTAAATGATTGGGTTATAAAAGGCTAACATATGGGTAGTAGCTGTGGTTATGTTTCTTCCTACCCTCATGAAAAAATTAAAATAATGATTTTTGTATTTGCAAGATGAAAAATAATTAGTTGATTTTTGTTATTTGTTCAAGTTTTGGTGGATAAAGTTATCCTATATTTATATTGGTGGAATATAGAGGTATCTTATGAAAGTAGTCAAGGTGTGTGCAAGCTGATCCGAACATTAAAAAAAGGTACAAATGATAGACACTTAACTACGACTTGTTTCAATTAAGCACTTGAACACACAATAAAGTATTCATTTTCACTTTGAATTCAGATTTGAATATTTTTTTTCTATCATACACATTCTCCTCAATAAGCCGTAAAAAATCTTAGGTTTGTTCCAATTCATGAGGTCAGGGGCGGTTTTACTCATGAAACAGTGATGCACGTGAATCCATGCTCTCTCCGCCAATTAGATATTTTATGTACATATTTTATAAAATTGATCTAATATTATTTGTTGGCACTTGCTCCAAAAGAACTTAAAGGTGCACTTAGTTCAATTAGGAGTCATTTATCCACAAAAGTATGAATCAATTCACGCTTAATAAATTCTTTAAGGTTTATTGTTTAAACCTTATAAAAGAGAACACACATTATCTTAGGCTTAAAATCCTAAGTAGTTCTGCAAAACACCAAACACTATTTTGCTTTGCCCATCTAATTGATTTCCCCTTTTCTTCAAGTTTTCTTTTCATTTATATAAACCCTGTTTTAACTCAACTCATTACCTATGGCTTCCTCATTCGAAGAGCCGATCTCCAATCCCCCATCCCCGACAACGATGACGAGGAAGACGATTACGATGAAATCGAGGATGAAGATGAATTATTCTAAGAGGATATTTTTTATCTTTAAATAATTTGATCTCTACATTATTGTATATGTATTCTTAGTCCATATTTAATCCTAATTAGGGTCTTTACACAAATAGACTACACAATTCATCGTTTACTTTTTCTAGTTGATATACATAAATTATACACTGATTATACACCGTTATACACATATTATACATGAATTATACATATATTATACATTCACTGGCTATTTTTAGCTTAAAAGGTATATAACTTAAGCGTGTATTGTTTAATATCGTGAACCAATGAGTGCAAAATCTAATTAAAGCTCATACGTGATGAAATCTTTTCATTCATGCTCGATAATAACATCAAATAGAAATAAAATATTTTATTTATTATTCGCATAACATCTTTTGGGGAAGTGATAAAAGAAATTAAAGTAATGCAAATTCTACAGAATCTTTAGCTGTGAACATTGCTGTTTTTTTATTCCTCCATAGGAGCTTTCTATTTGACCTCAAGGCTCAGTGGGCATGGATCATCAGTCTTGAAGATGCATGCACAAAAAACTGTATGTACTCTATTCTCCACACTTTGTACCAAGTAATTTTGGTCCAAACTGAATCAGACATCTATCTTCACAGAATGGATTTGTCGGATTACAAGGACCAGCCCATAGTTTTTGACATTTTCCTGTCTGAGTATTTGTCGAGAGAACCTGAGTCATTACCAAGATGACTACAAATAAAACAATACAAAAAAGGAGTTATAAAAGTATTACTATAATTCTGATATCATAAAAGGAGAAATGCAAAAATTCGAGTCAATGACATCAAACTTTATACATAGAGGGGGTATGCCTCTTCGTGTTTGCTTACCTATTCATTATCACAAATGTCATAACAAATAAAACAAAAAAGTGAAAAATAAATGGTTCACACGAGGAAAAAGTATTGTATGAACAAGTCGAAAAGTAAATAGCAATTATAATTTGCGGCTGTTCAAAACTGAACCGTTATCGACAACTCAATCGCAAAATTGGCTTACTGGTATTGGGTTATTGGATTAGTGGTTGGGGAACGAATACAAATTTTATTACTAACGGCTTATCAGTGCGGGGGCGGATTACTCAATTTTCTTATTGGGTAAACCGTTAACCCGTTAAGAATTTATCATAATTATATGTTTACCCCTAAACATATAAAATATGTATTGTAGACCTAAAGCACTAAAGTTTGAACCTTCAGTAACTGTTATTCACTTATTTCTTAGGAAATAACCCTAATTACCCTAAAGCGCAGAAACTACAAGTTCATAAGGCTGAAAGTTCTTCCTATGTGCAAGTTATCTGAAGGCTACATTTTCTTAAGTTGAGACTTGAGATTGTTCAACTGTACTTATCATTTGGTATGGTTATTGTGATTTGTGTTGAGCTTTTTAGGCTTCTTGCTCAATGTAATTTTTTTGGTAAACTCTTCCAATTAAGAAAGTGATGGAATGGTGCAAGTACCTGGGAAGCAGTAACTATATTGTTTGATGTTTTACATTTGACAACTACTATAATGTTCTCTTTTTCATTGAGTGAACCGGTGGATATATCTATCGGCTTAATACATAACTAGTGAATTTGATTGCGCTTCGCGCGGTAGTAAGAAACCTAAAATTAGATCTTTTAAATTAATCTTCAAATTCAAATATATTATTTTAAAGTTCTAACTGATTTTATTATTAACAAATCATTTTAGATTTCTCCCTACTTGTTATCATTTCAGGATTTTTTTAATTTTCAATAATGCTGAAACTATACACCTTTTCTCTCTTCTATCTCTTCCTCTTGTTCTTCCTATTTTAACTTTTTCTTCTTGCTTGCGTACCTAGTCATTTGTTTCTAAAATGTCAAATATCTCTTTTAATTCTTACTCTCTATGTTTTAAGCAATTTAAGTAGGTAACTAAAGAAATCAAAGGGCGCACACACACACATATATATATGAAAAAATTAGATATATATGATAAAATGACTCAGACAACGTATTGAATTTTTTATTACTGAATGAATCAGTTATGAACTATAGCACATGCATTAAAAATGTACAAGAGAAGCCTTGATACCTCTAACAATTGGCAACTATACAAAAAAATAAAAATAAAAAACTAATGTATATATAACATATTCATAAGAAAAACTTTTGAAGTTACCATTAGTAAATAAGCAATAATGGTAATCATTAGCTTCTCTTTTTAATTAATTGTCTAAAATACATACACCTTAAAAATAAAAATAAAAATTGGAGTGTTAAAAAGACACCCACCTTATTTGAATAGTACTCCTAATCAATTGTTCAGAAAATCCCTCGTTGACTAATTATTGAAGCAAAATTCTTACAAGTGTAAGTTACTTTTTTTTTTTGTCATGGTTCATACTGTAAACACTAAGCATAAGGCAAAAAATCTGAAAAGAAAAACTAAAAGAACAGCCATGGGATTATCAAGAATTCTTTTGGTTTACAATCATTCAAAACTCAAATATAAAATTTAAATATAATTCTCACAAAGTAGTCCAAAAAAGTTAAGCTACTAATATGTCGAATCTTAATGTGTTCAATTTCATAAAAGAACATGTAAAGCTCTTAATTTTTCGTTTGCCTGACATATATAACTGTATATTATTATTTTTTATGCGAAAAAATAATATGCAATATTAAAATGTTAAAAATACAAAAATAAAGAAGATAACAATTATTTAACTCACATGATGGCAAAAAAGTAAAAGATTCAAAGAAATATATATATACACAACTGAAAAGCCAGATTGAATGAAGATGGGGAAGACATTTGCAAGCAAAGAAACTGCATAGGACCTGAAATATAAAAGAAAAAAAATAATTAAGCCAAAGAGAACAGAGGCACAAAATTGCAGAGTAGCCCATATGCTAAATATATAGTATATAGTGATATGCATTTATATGCACTAATGATCACGTTTAATTACAGAAAAGAAACAACTTAGTCTCTTCAGATTACACTGTTTTTCAGTTTGTAATTTTAAATGACTCTCTCTTTTAATTGAGCAATGATTGTGGATAATTATAGTGATAGAGAAATTTTATTTTCAGCAAATATTTTGAGGTAAATATAAGAGGAAAAAGTCAAAAAAATGCGAAAAAAGATAAATAGAAATGGAGGCCATAGAGAGGTACCACATCACCTTGTTTATGCCTAACTTTATAATATGTATATATATAGATTTAACCTTTTGTGTTATCACTGCATTCAGCACATGAAAAGTCCTTTCTTTTGTAAGGGTAAATTTCATTGAAAAGGTAGGTATCGTGGAGGTATTATAAAGTGATAGTTGTTACATAATTTAACCGATACACCGTCCGATAATTGTTAATCCGATATCGAACCAACTGATATCTTATCGATTGGCTAGCGAATTAATATATTTAAAAGCCGATAACCGTTAAGCTGAACCATTAAGTGTAGTAATCCGCTCCATCCGCCCGATATTAAGCCCTACATACCACAAATGTAAGCAATGAGGAGAATGGAATTGCGAAAAGTTGTATTAAAATTTCCCATTGATAAAGAATTTAGTGAATAAAGTAGTAACTTTAGTTATCTTACTTACTACAACAAAAGTTTAAGGGATAATTTACAGGAACCTTTTGACGAAAATTCTAGTTATTATTTTGACCATTGACCAATACATAATTAAAAGAAGATTTTATTGCCAAATCAACATGAAAAATATAGAAAACAATTAATTCCACAAACAAAATTTCAAATCATGTTATTATCTTGACCAATGGAGAGCTATTAATTTCACCAACAACCTTGGTATAAAAGTTTCATTTACTTTCGGAGAAATTTATCATTTTTAAATAATATGCTTATTAGTAATAGTAATACATTCAATTTGGGGGTGTCAAATGAATTACAATTTTTTTTTTTTTGATGATTTAAATGGGATCGACTCATTTAATTAGTTATGATTGATATTTTACCCAAAGTTTAAATGAGTTACCATTCGGCCTTATATCTAATAATACATCCACCCCCTCTCTTTTGAAAAAAAAAATATATATTTGAAAATTAAATGATTGGGTCATAAAGGGCTAAAATACGGAGAGTAGCTATGGTTATATTTTCTCCTACCCTCAAGAAAAATTTTAAAAATGATTTTAGTATTTTGCAAGGTAGGAAAAAAAAATAGATGATTTTGTTTTTTTATTTGTTCAAGTTTTGGTGGACAGAGTTACTCAATATCTATATTGATGGGAGATAACAACGATCTTATGGAATTAGTCAAGATACGTGCAAGCTGCTCTGAACATTGAAAAAGATACAAATAGACACTTGAAGTAAGACTTGTTTCCAGTTAAGCACCCGAACACACAATATCAGATTCATATTAGAAACTTTGGATTAAAATATGATTTTTTTATGATTATTATTATACGCATTCTTCTCAATAAGTCGTAAAACCTTAGGCCTTTTTTAATTGAGGTCCGAGGCAGATTTACTCTTGAAATAGTGGTGCACGTAAACCCGTGATATCTCCGTCAAATTAGATATTTTTTTATGACAAGAGAACTCGCAACCGCTATCTTTCGGGTGTGTACAAGGTAAACCCCGCTCCTATGTAATAGCTTGCAAAACACACAGGAGAGATAACCATATGCGTTTTTTATTTAGTTGGGTCGGTTTTAAATAGAGCGGGTTTAAAAATGAAATCGGGTTATGTTGCGAATTTCCGTTAAGACAGGGGTATATTTGAAAATTTTAATGACAGGAGGGGTATTTTTGACCCAAAATTAGTTCGGAGGATATTTTTAGCCCTTTTCCCAAAGTAGAGGCGCATTTTTGACCCTTTTCCCTTAAATAAATTATTAAGTTTACTTTCGTTTATGCTACATTGAAAAAACTAAAAATAAATTCTTAGTACTCTCTCCGTCTCATATTACTTGCTCATTTTTCTTTTTTAAAACTATATAAATTTAATCAACATTTTGAGATATATCTTTTCATCATATTAATATGAGAAGAATTACAGCTTGTAATATTTTTCGTGTTGTCTTTGAATAGCTAAATTATGACTTTAATCGATTGAATAGATCTAATCAAACTTAGCTCCGAAGATTAGTCAATTTGACTCTCAAAAAGTGAAGCAGGACACTAATATAGAACGGAGGGAGGGAGTTGTATCTTTCGTAAGTGATAACTTAAGAATGCGAGGAAGATTAACTCCATTTACTTGAGGCGTCATTAGTAAATTTTCTTCTATGAAGTAATACCACGTTTGTTAGCTGGTTAGAAGATATGTTATTCATGTATAAAATTCATACGGTGTTTGATTTACAATTTAGAAATTCGCATAATTAACTAATACATGTCTAGAAGTTATGAGGGAATCTACTTATTATTTTATGCATTATAGAAGGTGGAATAATTGATATATGAATATCTCATCTCTCCATAAAATAAATACATAGATTCTCTCATAACTAATCTCTCCATAAAATAATACATAGATTCTCTCATAACTAATTAATCTTTGTATTACTAATATCCACATAACTCTAACCAGCTATCAAACGACTTTGAATTTTTTTAACCCCTTTATTTTGCTAATTTGAGATCTTGGTTGATGCTCCACGAATTTGTAATGAGACTTGAAGTAGACTTCATCTTGCGTTAATATCTCAATATCTACTTTTCTTTGGTTTTTGCTAAAAATTTCTCCAAAAGCTATATCTGCGATTTGAATCTTCATGCCGCTATCAATATTAAATTTCGGCTTTACTTGCATAAGGAGGAGCCCATTACTTTGACTTATTTATATACAGGGATTTGCATGCAGAATACTTCATTAATTTTCTTAGCATAAGTCTAATACAATTTGCTCGTATATAAATTCAATAGATAAGTCCTTCCATCATCCAAAATTTGATTTCACTCTTTTTATATATAGCACATAATTGACAATAAGTTATTTATCTAATTTTCAAGCCATTCAAGCATTGGTTTCTCATTAAAGTATCAATCAATAAATAGATGCTGCTAAAAAATATGTAGACCACAAAAAAATAAAGAATGGTCTGTTTACCCCGGATTCGGATAATCAATTAAATTTGTGAATGGGTATAGGATATGTGCTTTGTTCTTGATGTGTGTTAAGGGGGAAAAACAAGTATTTGGGAGCTCCTTAGTGAAACGGCTAATGACGATAGTTTGCTAGTGATACGAGCGTTAGTGAACAAAGTATGATATTAGATGGATGGAATGCAATAATAATAATAACTAGTGGCCTTGGCCGAATCAAACAATGAGAGAGATTGTATATATGAATTATTCTACTACAAGTGTTCTTGGAAAATAAAAGTGACCAACCCCCTTAAAGGAAGGGGGCATGCCCTATTTATTTTATAGTGGCACTCCCATGGTTCTCATACAATATGAGTTAATAAAATAATAATAAAAAGGACTGCTCTGCAAAGATTTGGTGGGATTAGACTGACGGCGCCGTCTGACACACGCATGGTAGGTAGTTGACCATAACTGGACGTTACTGGCGCGTGACCCGTCTGCAACGGCCACACGGACAAACGATCACTCGGGCTAACGGTCATGCGGACCAACGGCCATGAAAGCCCGAGTCCTCGGGCTTGGCCGTTTCAACGATGCAGAGGGCAGATCAGTCGGTGCCCTTGCTCAGCTTCGGCCCAGGCACTGTTTCGGTCAAGGGCGAGTAGCCTCGGGCGCATCATTGTTCCTTCCTCCGGTTCCCGTTCCACCGGTTTGGCTCACATCCGGTTTTTACCGTATACATAGTCCATGTAATGTATTTCATTTGTAGCAAAACAATAGGCTATGCCAATTAAGTTTCGTGCAAAATGGTTCAGAATATAATTTCATCACG
This sequence comes from Lycium barbarum, assembly GCF_019175385.1. Lineage (NCBI taxonomy): Eukaryota > Viridiplantae > Streptophyta > Magnoliopsida > Solanales > Solanaceae > Lycium > Lycium barbarum. Next base: position 146,401,478 of record NC_083338.1, on the reverse strand, counting down.
CTCATTGAATGGTTATACATTTGCCATCAGAGTTCTTAATTTGCATTTTGCAATCTAATGTATACATTATTTTGTAATCTTCATTATATTCTTTTATGTATTACAATTTGACCCTTAGTTTATTCTCTTTCTTTCTTGTATTTTGGCAAAACGACACTGTATTCCTGGTCCATATATTATCAGTAGTAAATACAAAATTCTTATACTTAACACGAGTATTGTTTAATATCGTGAACCCATGGGTGCAAAATCAAAAGCCCACATTTTCATCAGATAGGAATAAAACAAAATAATTTAGTTGCATAACATGATCAGTTAGGAGAGTACTGCAAATTCTACTGAATCTTTAGAGCTGGACATGGTTCATCACTTTGGTAGAAGCATGCACAAAAAATAACATGATTTATATTCTCCACACACTCTGTCTTAATAAGATTTGGTCCATGTAGAATCAAACAAGGACCTTCACAAAATGGATTTGTTGGATTACACGGGCCACGAACTAGCTATTCACATAATCTATTTGTTGGGAGAACTTGAGTCATTACCAACATGGCAACAAATAAAGCAATACAAAAGTGTTATAAAAGTATATAGATTTATTATAATTCAGAAATTGTAAGAGAGAATGCAAAAATAACATCAAATTTTGTCGAATAACTCATGCTCATAAGTGGGTCTTAATAATATAAGAAAACAAGATTATGGTTTGTAAATGTATTCTCTTCAATAATTGGTATTTACCCAAATACATGTACTCCCTCTGTTCACTTTTACTTGTCCACTTTAGACTTTTCACGCTGTTTAAGAAATAATAAATGGAGTACATAATTTATCAATGTACCCATATTAATTGATGCATATTTTTATTGGATTTGAAAAATAATTTGAAGTAAGTAATTAATATAATAGGTAAAACAGGAAAAAATAAATTGTCTTCTCTTGATATGGTAAAAATGACAAGTAAAAGTGAAAATCTATTTTTAGAATACTGGACAAGTAAAAGTGAACGGAGGGAGTATTTATTTTCTCAATTTGGTGTAATAAATGTGGTGTTTGAGTTTGTTTACTCGTTATCCGGATATATAATTCTATCCACCGAAACTTAAATATATGTGAACAAATTACACAACGCCTTTTTATCTCCGGTAATAGATGAATCCAATTTTTTTATGTATAATTTTATTCTTCTTTATTGACTATTGAGCGATATTTAAGAAAAAATTAGTACAAAATCTAAATACAAAAAAAAAAAAATGATATTCATCTCGGGAATGCATAGAGGGGGTAGTGACTCTTCCTGTTGCTCACCCATTCTCTATCACAAATATCATTAACAAATAAAACCAGAAAATAAAAAAGACATGCTTGGCATGGAAAAAATAGTGTATGTCCAAGTCGAAAAGTAAATAGGAGTAGCAATTAAAATTGCATATATGCCACAAATGCAAATAATGAGAAAACTGGAATAGCAGTTGCATTAAAATTTTCCATTGACGAAGAACTTGGTGAATAAATTGGTAACTTCAGTTATCTTTTATATTACAACAAAAGTTTAAGAGATAATTTATAGGTACCTTTTGATGAAAGTTGATGTTATTGTCTTGATCGACATATAAAATAAAAGAAGATTTACTTGCCAAATTAATCAATATGAAAAATATGGAAAACTATTAATTCCACAAACAAAGTTTCTAGTCATGTTATTATCTTGACCGATGGAAAGCTATTAATTTCACCAACACCAGTCTTATATGCATTGTATAAAAGTTTTATTTACTTTCGGAGAAATTTTTTATCATCTTTAAACAATAAGCTCATTAGTAATAGTAACACATTCAATTTTTTTTAAAAAAAATTATGAGTTAAATTTGATCGAATCATTTAATTGGTTACCACCGATATTCCAAAGTTTATTTGAGTTACCATTCGAGCTTATATCTAATAATATCCATGTGAAAATTTTCATAAAATAAATGTAAATCTGGTTATACCGCCTTCCTCTCTTTAAAAAAATAACTCTTCTACTTAAATGTTAAGGCTAAAATATAGGTAGTAGGTATGGTTTTGTTTCTTCCTACCCTCGTGAAAAAATTAAAATAATAATTTTTGTATTTGCAAGATGGAAAAATAATTACATGATTTTTCTTATTTGTTCAAGTTTTGGTGGACAGAGTTACTCTATCTTTGTGCTAGTAGATTATAGAGGTATCTTATGAAATTAGTCAAGGCGTGTGCAAGTTGATCTAAACATAAAAAAAGGGTACTAATGATAGACACTTGAACTACAACTTATTTCAATTAAGCACTCGAACACAAGATATAGTATTCATTTTGACACTTTGAATTCAGATTTGAATATTCTTTTTTATCATACACATTCTCCTCAATAAGCCGTAAAAAATCTTAGGTCTGTTCCAATTCATGAGGTCAGGGACAGTTTTACTGATGGAATAGTGATGCACGTGAACCCATGCTCTCTCCGCCAAATTAGATATTTTATGTACATATTTTATAAATTGATCTGATATTATTTATTGGCACTTGCTCCAAAAGAACTTAACGGTGCACTTAGTTCAATTATGAGTCATTTATCCACAAGAATATGAATCAATTCCCACTTAATATATTTTTTAAGATTTATGATTTAACCCTTATAAAAGAGAACACACATTATCATAGGCGTAAAACCCTAAGTAAGTCTGCAAAACACCCAACACTATTTTGCTTTGCCCATCTAATTTATTTCCCTTTTTTTCAAGTCTTCTCTTTCTTATATAAACCTACTTGTTTTAACTCAACTCATTACCTATGGCTTCCTCATGCGAAGAGCCGATCTCCAATCCCCCCATCCCCGACGATGACGACGAGGAAGATGATTACGATGAAATCGAAGATGAAGATGAATTATTCTAAGAGGATATTGTTTATCTTTAAATAATTTGATCTCTGCATTATTGTATATGTATTCTTAATCCATATTTAATCCTAAAAAAAATTCGTATAACTTAAGCCCGTATTGTTTAATATCGTGAACCAATGAGTGCAAAATCTAATTAAAACTCATGCGTGGTAAAGTCTTTTCATTCATGCTCGATAATAGCATTAGATAGAAATAAAATATTTTATTTATCATTTGCATAACATCTTTTGGGGAAGTGATAAAAGAAATTAAAGTAATGCAAATTCTACTGAATCTTTAGCTGTGGACATTACTCTTTTTTTTGTTCCTCCCTAGGAGCTTCCTGTTTGCTCTCTTGGTGATTCGAACTTACAACTTCAAGGTTCGGTGAACATGGATCATCAGTCTTGAAGATGCATGCACAAAAAACTGTATGTACTCTATTCTCCACATACTGTGTACCAATTAACTTCGGTCCAAACTGAATCACGCATCTATCTTCACAAAATGGATCCGTCGGATTACAAGGACTAGCCCATAGTTTTTGGCGTATTCCTGTCTGAGCATTATCGAGAGAACCTGAGTCATTACCAACGTGGCTACAAATAAAAAAAAATACAAAAAAAGAGTTATAAAAGTATTACTATAATTCTCATATCATAAAAGAGAAATGCAAAAATTCGATTCAATGACATCAAACTTTATACATAGAGGGGGGTGTGCCTCTTCGTGTTTGCTTACTCTATCCATTATCACAAATATCATAACAAATAAAACAAAAATGTGAAAAATAAATGGTTGACACCAGGAAAAAGTATTGTATGTCCAAGTCGAAAACTAAAGAGCAATTATAATTTGCATACATATCACAAATGTAAGTAACGAGGAGCATGGAACAGCGAAAAGTTGTATTAAAATTTCCCATTGACAAAGAATTTAGTGAATAAAGTAGTAACTTCAGTTATCTTTCATCCTACAGCTAAAGTTTATGGGATAATTTATAGGTACCTTTTGACGAAAAAAATTTGTTGTTATTTAGACCATTGACGAATATATAATTAAAAGAAGATTTTATTGCTAAATCAATATGAAGAATATGGAAAATTAACAATTAATTCCACAAACAAAATTTCAAATCATGTTATTATCTTGACCAATGGAGAGCTATTGACTTCACCAACACCCTGGTATAAAAGTTTCATTTACTTTCGGAGAAATTTATCATTTTTAAATAATATGCTTATTAGTAATAGTAGTACATTCAATTAGGGGTGTCAAATGAATTACAATTTTTTAATTTTTTTTTATGATTTAAATTTGATCGAATCATTTTATTAGTTATAACTAATATTTTACCCAAAGTTTAAATGAGTTACCATTCGGTCTTATATCTAATAATATATCCATGTGAAAATTTTCATATAGAGATGTAATTTAAATAATTATACCACCCTCTCTCTTTTGAAAAAAAAAACTATTTGAAAACTAAATGATTGGGTCATAAAAGGCTAAAATACGGATAATAGCTATGGTTATATTTTTTCCTACCCAAAAGAAAAAGTTAAAAAATGATTTTAGTATTTTTCAAGATAGGAAAAAAATAGATGATTTTTTTTTTATTTGTTCAAGTTTTGGTGGACAAAGTTACTCAATATTTATATTGGTGGAGATAACAAATATCTTATGGAATTAGTCGAGATATGTGCAAGTTGCTCTGAACATTAAAAAAGGTACAAATAGGCACTCGAGCTACGACTCGTTTCCAGTTAAGCACCTGAACACACGATAACGTATTCATATTAGAAACTTTGGATTAAAAGATGAATTTATTATTATTATACATACACATTCTGAACAATAAGTCGTAAAACCTTAGAGACCTTTTTCAATTTTGAGAATTCAAGAGAAGGTCATGGCGAGATGAGCCGTTTATCATTACGATAGGTGTCAAGTGGAAGTTTGAGGTCTAGGGCAGATTTACTCTTGAAATAGTGGTGCACGTAAACCCGTGATCTCTCCGTTAATTTTTTTTTTTTTTATGACAAAGGAACTTGCAGACGCTATCTTTCAGGTATGCACAAGGTAAATCCCGCTAGCTTGCAAACCACACAGGAGAGAGAACCCGCACTAGGCAAGCCCCATGAGATGAGCTCGACCCAGAAGGTAAATCCCCTATTGTCGTAGGCAGGGAGTTTCGAACCTGAAACTTCCTCAACCAACTGAGCCACCCTTGCAGTAAATATTAAATTAATTTTAAGAAATATGTAAATAATTTATCTAGTTTGACGGAGTCTAAGGTATTTATTCTATATTAAAAAGGTTCAGGAGGGTAATACGACCCGTAAGGATAAAGTGTGTCTCTAAAACTTCGGATATAACTTAAGTTAACCATGCTTTTTCCCTTCTGGAAATGCTGCCTCTAATTGTGGCTGGTGTATATAATTAAAAATAATGACACATTTTATGTGATCAACTTAGTTACACAATCCCTTGTCCCAAATTATCATTTTAGGCACAAAAAAAAAGAAGGTCCAAAATAAGTGTCGCTTCCAACTACATATAATTATATTAAAGAACTACTTTTACTTGATAGTGCTCAGTTCTCAAGAAACATCTAATAAATAGGGGTGATATAAATTATCCCTTGTATTTTTTTAATGACCGTGAAATAAGACAACTCCTAGAAAAAAAACATCCCTTAAAAATATACTAACTCCTAAAAAAATTAAGTATTTTAACTAAACTATTCTTAATTAATAAGAATCTTGCTTTTTATCGCCTCGAGTAAATAAGAGGCTTTGAGGAAGTAAAATTAATTCCTCCTTGATTTTATAAGTAGATACTTATTTTATATCAAAATAAAAAATTAAGCGAACACTTCTTATTTTAAATGGAAGCTGACTTTTTTTTTTTTTACATAATAATAGACGAGAATCGCACAATAGAACCAAACATTAGTGTAGGCGTAAAACCCAAAGAAGTGTGCAAAACCCCCCAACACCATTCAATTTATTTTTCTTTTTCTTCAAGTCTTGTCTTCTTTTATACTATAATAAACCCTGTTTTTTTAACTCAACTCAACTATGGCTTCCTCACGCGAAGAGCCGATCTCCAATCCCCCAACCAACAACAACGACGACGATGACGTGGCAGACGACGATTACGACGAAATCGAAGAAGAAGACGAACAACCAAACCGAAGACCAGTAACTGAAGAATCTCAAATGCGTTCCGATAGGGCTAAAATGGAGAACTTATTCCGTCGTTTATCATCCGAACAAGTACCTATTCGTGTCCATGACGTCATCATCAAAGGCAATACTAAGACTAAGGAATCCTTAATCGAAGCTGAAATATTGCAAGCCCTAAAAAGCGCTGCAACTGTTCAGGAATTGCTTAAGGCTGCTAGTATTGCTAATGCCAGGCTTCAGCAACTTGATATTTTTGATTCTGTTAGTATTACTCTGGATTCGGGACCACCGGAGTTGCCTGGAACTACTAATGTTGTTGTTGAGGTTGTTGAAAGTGAAAATCCACTTACTGGTAGTGTTGGCGTTTTCTCCAAGCCTGAGGTATTCTATCAATTATGATGGAGTTCATTGCGTTATGTTTGATTATATATATGTTTAAATTAACTAAAATTCTGTCTAGTTGATTGATTTGTGAATGTGCAACATTTAATTGGGGCATAACACATAACCAGGCCCTCAGCTGGCAAGTAGGCCCTCCAACTTTGGGTCACTTCAACTTGTCTCCACTTTTTCAGTTGAATACTCCAACTTACAAAATGATCATCTAGGCACCTCCAAAATTTATGTGCCACGTCATCATTTGTGTTTATGTGTTCAACGTTATACAAGTTGAGGTGCGTACTTGTACACACCCAAAGTTGGAGGGCATACTTGCCGGCTAAGGCCAAGTTTGAGGGCCTGTTTATGTATTATGCCTTTAATTGGCTGCACTACTATGGAAAATTTAGGAAAAATTATACTGATGTGCGTGTTCAATATTTGTCCCTTATTCAATCATTGTACTCTTAGGGGTCATTTGGTATGCTTGACAAACATAAATAGTCCTAAGATAAAATTTAGCACTGCCTTATCCCTTATTTGGTTACGGATCCTGGGATAAGTCATACCAGGATTAGAAATAGTAACGGGATAAGTTACTCCTGCCATATGGTGGAATAATAGTACCGGGATTAGTTATCCATTGATAAAACAATGAAAATGATAAAAATACTCCTGAGGTCCCTCAAACCCTTTGTCTACTGGGGGAGGGTATTTTTGTAAACAAACAATGTCTTCTTAGAAATTATACAATGCATGTTATTTTTAATACAACAAACCAAACAGTCAATAAGAAATGATACCAGAGTAACTAATCCCAGCATAACTTGTGTTCAAACCAAAGGACCTCTTATAACTCAGATATGTCACTTCCAAGTTTCATCTAATTTAAGCTTGGAATCACAACCAATTTAAACAGTCTAGGTAAATGGCTAATGGCTGCTTTATTCGTAGACTTGGACATCTATGTTTCGTGATTTGTTTTTGTAGTTGTAAGTTTACCGTTGTAAAACCTATTATCTGGCGTTGCTTTGTTGGCTTGTTCCCAAGTCCCAATTATTTCCGACCATGTGAGTGAACATGATATCCACGGACCTATCTCTTAGAGTCAGCTAAGGTTTTGTTGTTCATGTTATATGGAGATTTGAAAAATTATCCTCATGATTTGTGTCTTGATTCTATCGTTGATCTCCCTATCTTCGATCAGAACTTGTTGGAAATTTTTTTTTTTTTTTTTCGAAACAGGTAACATTTTGTATTATAGACCAGTAGTGGGGAAGTACTGAAAACCCCTTTACAAGAGAAAAAGGAGAAAAAAAAAAAAGATTAAACAAGAGTCACTGAAGCATAGCTGCAATCCTAAAATGAATCAAGAACATCTAGGATTGTCTCTGTATCTTCAGGGTATGCATTGGTACACCAAAAACAAAGTAGCCTAACGCAGGTGAGCTTGATCATCTGAATTGTACTACTTCTATTCTCAAAACATCTGGCATTCCTTTCTTTCCAGATTGTCCACCATATACATGCTAGGATGATCCTCCAATTTCTTCTACTCTTTGTCCCAATCCCAGCCTCCTCCCAGCTAAAAAGAGTCTCAACAATCTTGCTAGGCATTGTCCAAGAGATGCCCCTGAGATTGAGAAAAAACTTCCATAACTGGCTTGTGACCTTGCAATGTAGAAATAAGTGTCCTACAGTTTCAGCTTCAGTCCCACATAAGTAGCAGTTTGAGTCTATGGTGATGCCTCTCTTCATCAGGTTCTCATGTGTCAGCACAGCCTCCTTAGCTAGCAACCAAGTAAAGCAAGCAACCTTGTGTGGTATCTTTACTTTCCAGATGTGTTTCCAAGGCTAAATAAAGGTCTGTGGCGCTATTGTGTTCATAATCTTGTACCCAGATTTCACCATATACTGCCCTTTGGTATGTCCAGTCCACCACAAACAGTCCTCTCCATCTTTCACCCCTTGAAAAGTTTCCAGAACGCTAAAAAGTTCAGTCAACCTGGGAATTTCCCAGTTGTTCATCATTCTCCTGAAAATCAGCTCCCAACCTTGAGGTGACCACATCTCAGCCACTGTCTTATTCTGATGTTGAGCCAAAATAAACAGATCAGGAAAGGAGTCCTGCAAGCTCCTACTGCCAACCACTTGTCTTTCCAAAAGAGTGTTTTATTACCATTCTGAACTTTAATGACAGAGTGTCTCTTTAAGAAAGGCCACCAGGCTCTGATGGACCTCCATAAGGTCACACCATATGGATTATTTGCCTCCTTGGTGACCCAGCAATCCAGTTCCCCATACTTTATCGTGATAACATTTACCCAAAGAGATTGAGGCTCCTTAGAATACCTCCATAGCCACTTCAATTTTAATGTCTTACTATGATTCTTCAGATTTTTAATACCAAGACCACCCTGTTTTTTGCTAATAATCAGTTCTTTCCACTTTACTAAGTGGAAATTTCTTTTGTCACTGTCCCCTTGCCAGAAAAAGGATTTTCTAATCTTATGCAGTCGTTGAACCACTCCAGAAGGGATAGGGAATAGAGATAACATGTAAGTTGGTAGAGAATCAAGCACTGCATTAATCAAAGTAAGCCTGCCTCCCAGAGACAAATACTGAGATTTCCATCTGGACAACTTCTTTTCACATTTCTCCAAAACTGCATCCCATATCTCTTTGGATTTTGACTTTGCACCTAGTGGCATCCCAAGATAGACAGTAGGTAACTGACCCACTTCACCTCCCAAAATTGAGACCAACAACTCCAAATTAGGGACAGAGTTAATGGGATAAATTTTAGCTTCTCCCACAAAATTTTTGGATCCTCGTAGCTCTTCTAACTCCTTCGCTTCACATAAATGACCATCAGGTGGCTAGGGTGTGGCTTAGTATGATTTTCCAGTCCTTATATGTGTCTTATCCGTTGTTTTGGTAAGGATGAAGTCTAAGGCTTGTGTTTGGTCGAAACTGTTACTATATTATGTTATATGTCCTTGCAGATCTATCCTGATAATGTTCTGTTGGTCACTTTTGCATGTCTGGTACCACAACTATATCTCCACTTGTTTGGTCAAGACCGTTACTATATCTAGTTATATGTCCTCGCAGATCTCTCCCGATAAAGTTCTAATGGTCATTTGAATCCCCTGAATGAAGTTATACATATTCTCCCATAATTTAGTTAAATCTCATCATCTAATCGTATTTGAAGACCGTAGACACTAATGATACTGATTTTCTTCTTTCCCATAGTATTATTAACGGGATTGTGAAAATAGAAAAAGAAGGGAACTTGTCTTGAGTTGGTTCTTGAAGCTTTCTTCTTTTGTAGTCTTTTCATCTCCTTTAGGCTTTAGCTCCCTAAATACCGAGATTCCCAACTATGGAAGAATTGAATAAATATTCCAGATTACAAACCTAAACTAGGATTATTTGACTTGTAAAAAAATGGACCTAAACTAGGATGAATCTAGAGCAATCTAATTTATAACTATTTTAAATCTCTTGATTTTCATTACATCTCCTCAACTCCTCAAGCCAAGATAGTGAGCAACTTTAGTTTGCAAGGAAAAAATGGAAAGTCAAGCTGAGTATGTCGGAAAAGGTTATTGATTGAAGGGACAATCATTTTTTGATAAGGATGCTGGAAGGAACAACATTTTCATAATACAGTTGAAATAGTGTATCCGAAATAGTTTACAATCACCAAAAAGAAAAGGGGGCTGGGATTCTTTCTTTGAGAAATTTGTCGGTAACTGCAGAAGGAAAAAATGTGCTTCCTGCCCCCGTATGAGAAAAGTCTATTTGCCAGTTTCTGGAGAGAAGTATCTATTATACATCTCCAGGGCTTCATTAGTGTTGCTAGAATATGAGATTAAGAGTAATCAGAAAAGTGGTTGAAACAAAGATCAGGAATTCAACATATAGAGGAGGGATTCTTTGCACAAATTGTAATCTCGTGAAACAAAATAAGGGGAGATATTTACCCGCGAGGGTGGCTAAGTTGGTTGAGCATGGGACTTTCATAATGGAGGTCTCGGGTTCGAAATCCCCTACCTACAAAAGTAGGGGATTTGCCTTCTGGGTCGAGCTCGTCGCACATGGCTTGCCTAGTGCAGGTTATCTCTCCTGTGTGATTTGCGGGCTATTGCACAGGAGCGGGGTTTACCTTGTGCGCACCCAAAGGGTAGCGGTTGTGGGTTCCCTTGTCATCAAAATAAATAAATAAGGGGAGATATTTTAGGCACGAGTTTTGACTGGAAATTCAAATTGAGATAAGGGCCTCAGAAGCAAACTCTGATAATTTGAAGGAAAAAGAATAGAAGAAGAGTTTCTTAGGATATTTGCCAAAGACCTAACCAAACATTGATACGATGGAGAAAAGACACAATAGCCTAACACTGATACCACAGAGAAAGACAAAAAGAATTTTGAAAAATGTTTTTTGTTAAAATTAAAAAAAAATTGGTCAACTTATGAATTGAAGGAAAACTTCAATCAGGCAGCGTAAGGCCGCCCTTGCGTGCACAAGAATCACTTAGGTGTACCTGGATTGTAAAGGTCCTGATTATGTGAAAAAACGAAGAAGAGAGAACTGGACTTGAATTGGGCCTTGTAGCTTTCTTCTCCTTTTTCGACTTTTTCCTCCTTTTTGTCGCATTTTTTCTTTTTGGGCACCCTAATTACTGAGATCTTAACATGATAGAATTATCAAGAATATTCTATACTATTAACTTAATCCGATAAAATGAATCAAGATAATTAATTCTCTCGACTTTCACTAGAGGCAAAGCAAAAATATGGGTTTGAACAACTAGTCCTATCACCAATACTTTTACGTTTACAACTCTCTTCATAAGCCCTGATTCTACAATGATGTCAATCTTGTTGATTTTTTTTATTTAGCCTACAGCACCACAAGTTATAGTCTGTATTGCTTATCTCTAACGAAACCCTTATCCACTTTGTGTGTTGGAGACATGCAATATTTGCTCTCCTCTTTAGGGTACTGGGTATCTACTAATTTTATTGATTTTCTCAAATGAAACTACTCTATGTCTCAACTACTGATCCAAATTTCGAAATTTGGACTTTTCTCTTTACCCTCATTTGTCTGGTAAGATTAGAGATCCTTCCCCTATTTAGCGCCAAAATTGGGCGCCGATGTCGGGGAACAAACTCCTTTGTTCACACCTCTCCATTGATGTTGTCGAAGGTGAAAAACATCAAAATGTGCCAAATGTTTGTTAAGACTCATTACAAAGCGTGATTAAGGCGTGCACACTTCAATGAAGAAAGCGCACAAAGCAAAATAATTACAGCAAACAGTAAATGCAACCAAAATTTTATTTCTTATTTAGATAAATAACTCAGCCAAAATTAATATGAACCAGGATGTTACCTGTTTCAAAAAATAAAAAATAAAAAAAATTAACCAGATTAAAGATATTTCGTTCACCTGGTATAACACTGGAAAAAATATTGCAAAAATATCTACAAGAGTTCTCTGTGGAAAACAGTCAAGCCATAGTTATAGTAAGTGGATTACTATCCATTAACTGTTAAAAAGTTAGCACATACCCCAAAGGTGAAGAAAAGGCAAAGCTCCTAGCCTCCTACTGAAATTCACCTTCCACTGGCTGCATAAAAAAAAAAAAAAACACAAATGAGCTTAGGGTTAAAAAATTGATATTTATTGTGAATTGTCATCTACATAGAAGGCTAAACGGTTTCTATCTAGTAAAAGTTAACACTGTTTTAAGTTGGAAAAAGAAAATGCACCTGGAACAATTAAGCTTGTCTTTAGCTGTGTTTAAAGATAAATTAGGAAAAGAAGAGAAGATTGGCAGTATTGTCGTTGGGGCTGTAGTAGTGACTAGCTAATTGCAATGACTGTTGAGGATGTTCAAGCAGACATAGTTGCGTGTGACACTATGTGCTATAAAGGGGCAAAATTCCCTAGGTTTGTTGTGATTCAGAAAAAGGAGAAAATATGTTCATTGAACTTAAAGGATAGATGAAGATGAACATCTTTCTTATTAACTGTTCTTTTTTTTTTTCTTTTTTTTTTCTTTTTCTGGGTTGATAAATCAATCTTTTCCTATGAAGTTTCCCCTTCTACTGTGTAGCGAAACAGGGTATCCAGCCCCACCTTGGAGTGAAATATTTTTGTAGAGAGAGATAGCTTTCCTGATTTGAAACCTGCGAGTTCTTAAGCTGTTATGTCTTTTTCTTTCAGTTTGCATTTGTAACTAAGAACTGGCATAAAGACTATGTTTTGTGACCCTGCTATTGATGAACAATTTATTGGGTTCTCTCACGTGGTGCTGTAAATGTGCTTCGGATTTGTAGAAGCAACATGCTTATATTAGTGCTGTTTTTTTTCCTTGGATTTTGATTATAACTTTAATATGCTTCTGTAGGCTAGAACTTGGTCACTTGAAGGTTCATTGAAGCTGAAAAACTTGTTTGGTTATGGGGATATATGGGATGGGTCTTTGGCTTATGGCTGGGACCTGACTTCGGAAGTTAGTGCTGGTGTGTCTCTACCCAAATTCAAAAAATTGATGACCCCTGTGACAGCTCGATTATCTCTTCTTTCTCAAGATTGGCTGAAGTTCTCCTCTTATAAAGAACGAGCTTTGGGACTTTCTCTTGGCCTACTGTCATCCAGAAGCCATGATTTGGCATATAGTCTCTCTTGGCGAACCTTGGCTGACCCATCACAAATGTCATCAAGAGCAGTGAGGAGGCAGCTTGGACATAGCTTAATTTCAGCTCTGAAGTATACATTTAAAATTGATAGGAGAAATTCTCCATTCAGACCAACCCGAGGATATGCCTTTCTTTCGTCCTCTCAAATTGGTGGCCTCCTACCAGATCATCGGGGTTTGCGCTTTCTCCGTCAGGTTCGTACAGTTCACTGTGTTATTTTGTGTCTTTTATCTCTTTCTCTTTTTTCCCAAAAGTAGATTTGCCATCTGTGTGACTGAAACCTCTTTTAAGTTTTTTTTAGAAGCTTCTGTTACTAGTTCCTTTTGGTGCACTTATGAGGTCCCTATTTGTATAGAGGATTGGACCTCTTTTGTTGAGAATCATATTTTGGTGTAGATTCTCTTCTTTTGGTATAGGCTTGTATGCGGGGACTTCCCCATTTGTTAATAAAATACTTACCTTATCAAAAAAAAAAAAAAAAAAAAAAAAAGAGAAGCTTCCCGTTACTAGTGTGATATCTCGGTTTCTATTGATGTTGGACAGTTACATTTAACTGCAGTTTTCCTTTCACCATTCTGTTTTAATATTTTAGATGTAATCTGTATTTCACTGTCATTTCTGACCGACTGCTAGTGGCAGTAGAAGTTTTGTAACTCGTTCTGGCTATCTGCCTGGTATCTATTTATACCTTAGAGTCATATATTTCCCACCATTATGACAGTCTGATTCTGAACCTATATATTCTTCTGAATAGCAAAATGACAGTTTAACCATTATGGATTTCTATGCAGGAGTTTGACTTCCGCTACGCTTTACCTCTGGGATTTTATAATGCTGCTCTCAACATTGGAGTTTCTGCTGGTGTAACTGTCCCATGGGGAAGTGGGTTCTTACGTCTTCCCACCTATTTACCTGAGAAATATTTCCTCGGTGGTAATTCTTCTCCAGTTTGTGCACTGGGAGGCCCATCATCTTTGTTGGGCTTTAAGACCAGGGGTTTGGGCCCTGCTGAACCTAGAAGGCAAGTTACAGAAAATTCCGCTGATGAGAGCTCTGATGCATCTTCTACAATGGATTTTGTGGGAGGAGACCTTGCGGTTACTGCTTTTGCGGACCTTTCTTTTGATCTACCATTGCGGGTATTGAGAGAAGCTGGAATTCATGGCCATGCTTTTGCTTGTACCGGAAGCTTGAACAAATTAACGGAAAATGCGTATAAAGATCTATCTTTACAGAAATTCAAAGAATCATTCCGAGCTTCGGCTGGATTTGGTGTCATTGTACCGACCAAGCTCTTCCGAATGGAGGTAAGTAATCCATGTTAAGATCTGCTTGTGGATTTTTCTTCTTCGCTATAAAATTTGTTTTCAGGTGCTAAAATTTCGTCTTCTCGATATATGCTTCTGAACTTTCATTTTACCATGCAATAGAAGCTTTTTTCCTCATTTTATCATTCACATATATACTTTTTATTTGCTCATTTGCGCCTTTCTCCACTAAAGCATCCTTAGTAGAGCATGCCCTTCCAAAGTGTCTCACCCTTTGAGCAATAAGCCCATTTGGCAGTTTTTTTTTTGGCTTCTTGCCTTGGCCAATACTTGGACTCATAATTATCTAAATCTGAATTTGGTATCAGATGTTCAGACGCATAAATGTAGTATGTGGGAGTCGAAATTACAGGATGATAGTGGACATTAATTTTTTCAACTGTTCTGTCTCCAGTCCATACTAGTTTCCCGGGCATTTCTGACTTTAATTCCATCCATCAGGTTAATTACTGCTACATACTGAAGCAGCAAGAGCATGACCGAGGGAAGACTGGTGTGCAGTTCAGCTTCTCCTCATCTTTCTAGAAACTCAACATTGCATGTTTTGTTCCTTTTTGTGAATTGATAAGGGCATGATTTCCTTCTGGTAAAATTAACACAGTTTTATCCCCCCGTTTCTCTGTTTTGTCTGAGATGCGAATTTAGCCAGCCCCATGAAGTGCACTTCAGTTGCAAACTCTGGATAATTTTCAATCCACTGTTAACAGGCAAATAATCTTCGGCAAGTATTACTATACATGGTTTCCTTTGGACTGGAATTTTAAGGACAATGGATGCATTGATTTTCATGTGGGTGAAAAGATCCGCTGCTCCTAGTTCCCATTTGTTATTGCTAATTCACTTTTTATTCATTGATGTTTTCGATGTGCTATAGTCTTGTATCAAGAGACTCATTCAATGCGGAGGACCATTACAATTTCCTTAACGGGCAACCTTACAATTTATTTGCAGTAGTCCGAAGAGATTTGCTACTGCATGTGTTCATCCTAAGTTGTTTCTGAAGCTTTTGGAATGATGATTTATCTACTATAAATCATTGGCAAATCTGAAGCTTTTGAGATTTAGTTAGTACTTAATGTTATGGCAGCATTGGCAAGTCCATAAAATTCATGGACTACTTTGAAGTGACGAGCAACGAGTGAATAAATTGTGAGGGAAGAGGGCACTAATGTAGATCAGCTTTATCGAACAAAACTCTGTGAAGGTTAACCTTTTTGTAGTCAAAATGGAAGTACCTGAATACTTGAGTGTATAAATATTTAAATCTCTATTTCCATTTTTTAGAAATCTTGTAGCCTACTGCTCTTTTTGATAATAGAAAAAAGAAAAATATAATTAGAGAAATTAATATGTAGTGTACAGACAAGTGAGGGATGGCTTAGTGGTTAAGCACCTCCACCCACGACCGGTAGGTCCTGGGTTCGAGTCACACTGGAGGGGAAGTGTGGAAACACTATAAATCCTCCTAAATGGGAGAGGGAAAAAAAACAAAAAAAAAAAATAAAAAAAAATATGTAGTGTACAAATACATATCTATGGGAAATCAAGAAAATACAAGAAGAGGAACGACCCAATAACGGGCAATTACATAGTGTACAGCTCATCCAGCTTGACACTCATATATGCCAGTCGCGGCACTAAAAATTTGATTTGGATCAGAAAGTATAAATTTAGAGAGTTAATGATCGTACACTTAAAATTTGAATATAAGAAAATGGTTTCCACAAAGTTTTTTTAAGATTTCCTAAGTTATTTTCTAATAACTTTAGATGCACCTTAATGAAGTTTTAAAAACTTCGGACATATGCTGGTGTGCATATGAAGTTGGACTTGTCAAAGCCTAATTCCAGACAATCTCGTAGCAAGCAAACTTCCGACTTATGTGTATGAAATTGTAAGATTATTGGCAAGGAAAAATTGGATGACTGAACATTAGACATATAAGACCGGAAAATTTAGGGCCCCTTTGGCCATGGAATTTTTCCACTTTTTTCCGGAAAATTATTTCACTTTATTTGGAAATCAGCGTTTGGCCATGAAATTCCAAATACAACTTGTATTTGGATTTTAGAAAACAACTAAACTTTGTTTTCACTTTTTTTCACTTTCAATACATTCAAACAACCAAATATTCTTTGCAAAAACTATGACCAAACACAACTCCATCTTCAACTCCAAAATTTCAAATAAAGTGAAAAATATTCGTTTTTCATGGCCAAACTCCTACTTAGACATTTATGCATGAAGTTTAGGCATATGTGACTCAACTTCAGATATTTACACTCAAAGTTGAGACATATATATCACCGAACTTAAGCATGTATAAGTGGACTAAAGGCATCTGTAGAGTGGGTCTTCATCTAAATAATCCTATTCCCTGGCAGTATGTAGTACGAGCCTTCACGGTCTATGAGATTGTATCAATCAATGTTGACAAATATGAAATTGCATGCTTTCGATTCTAAAAAGTTTTGTCTTCAAACAGTCTTCTAATGGATTGCATGCAGTCTACTGTTTTTCAATAAGATTGCTTGGTATTTACGGGGTTTACTTTGTAAAAAATTATCAAACATGCTTTATGCTATCAAACATAAAAACTAACATAAAGTCTAGATAAACATAACAACGATAAAGACCCTTCACTGGCTACAAATATAGGTCTGTTTTTATAAAAAGTGACTACACCTTAAAAGGCGTTGTGCAAATAAGCTACCCCGCAAACGTTTGGCTAGGTAGGTAAGTTCCAGGGCCAATCCGGCAATCCCCATCTAAGCAGGTGATGTTTACTCCAATAAATAAGCTTGTACTGATGGGGAAAATAATTCATACTCGTGTACCTCATCTTCTTTGACAAAGATTTTCTAATAAGATAAAGAAATAGCAAAACTTCTGATGTGGTTCAAGTGAGGTATAAAAAATGCATCTTTCACTCTTCTACTTGGAAAATCATTGGTTTGCGATAGTATTATCAATTATAAGGTGACATTGTTTTATGTGTTTAGTTTTTGTTACTTAAATTAAGTATTGGTTTTATGTGCTTCCTTTCACACGCTAACTGTTCTTATTCGGAAGAAGAAAGCATCGTTTCGAAGAGGAAAAGTAAGCTTTCAATTTTTAATTTAAACTCATTTCTTTCACGATAAGAAATACTTAGTCTTACAAAATTAGAGAAAAAGATAAGATTAAGAAGGCGGCAAATAATCTCGCAAGATTTGACAAATCAAATTAACTCGCAAAAGATAATAGTTCCATGTGCAAATTATAACTCTTTTTTTTTTTATCCTTAATAAAATAAGAAAAAGTGTATACTTACTATGAGACGGGACGTGCAAATTAAACTCTTTTTCGTGTGTAGTATACTTCTTAAAACTGCAACGTCATTTAGTAAGATATAAGAATAATAACAACTGCATCTCAATTTTAAATTCGACACAAGTTAATCTACTATAAAATCCTACATAGAGAATATAACAAATGAAAAATATATATCATTAATATTCATGTTGTGTGTATGTGCTGCTGTGTTATGAATGAAAGGAAAAATGATCGAACTAGCACATGTACTTTTTGAAATTAAGTAGCTTTAATTAATTTGTCATCCCTTAAACGTCTGGTCTAACATTACTCCACCCTTAAGATTAAGGCTAGCTTTTTCCCCTGACCAGTAATCGAGTTCAAAAATTAAGGTAATTTTAAATCATAGTAAAAAACTGACGAGGTAAATTTGGGCCTTTTTTCTCGAAAACTTGGACATGTGGATAGTTACGAGATGATGCAAACGTATGAACAGACCAAAAGTACAAGGGGAAGACAATATTGAACAGTTTTAGATAATACAAAAATAAGTTTACACAATTTTTCTATAAAAAATGTTGTGATAAGAAATCGGCGCTTTGTTACATTCTGTCACATACTTCTAGATTTGATGAATGAAAGAAAAAACTTTTGAGGTTATAAATATACTATATTATATTATGAATGTTCATTTAAATACACGATTTCCTGGATAAGCTTGCAATTGGATGAATTTGTAATTAAGCATGCAACTTACAAGTAGCTCATGCAGGCAAGTTGCAAGTAACTCCCTGAAAAGCCTTGCAGCATCTTCCTCAGGCTTGCAATCAAGCAGGCAGCTTGCGAGTAGCTCAAGCACGTAGCTCAAACAAACAACTTGTCAGCAGCTTCCTGAAAAGCCTTGGAGCTGCTTCTTTTCTTCTATAAATAGGAAGTTAATTTAGTTCATTTGTACATTAACTGAAAGAGCAATAAAATCTCTCACTCTCTCCCAACTTCTTTGGCTATGCTTTTTGCTGTCGTGTACTTTTATTATTATTATTATTATTATTATTATTATTATTATTATTATTATTATTATTATTATTATTTCATAACACGTTATCAACACGAGACTCTGTCATCTTGAGCAAATACTTTGAAAGCCTCGAAGATATAGAATTTCTTTTTCTTAATTCATGCCAAATAGTTTAAAATGATCACGGCGACACGGTTCAAAGATTCGTAGAATGGTAAGATTACCATTCCTAAACCAATTTCCAGGGAAGTAATTATGGTCGACTTTTGAATTCATGTTTTTAAGTGGAATGTTATATCAAAATAGACGAAGGACATCATCATCAATTAATTGTGTTAAGATATATATGTAAATATATATTCTGTTATTGTTTTAGGATTGTATATATTTAGTAGCCTTAGATTAAGCCTAATTATATGCAATGTATACTGTATATATTCCAAGGTTTCAATGGAAAACGTTGAGGAAAATATTCTATTATGGTATCAGATTTCTAGGGCATTTTTTTTCACGAACGTCTTTCTCTTCCGCAGTGCCCTAGCAGTCCCTTTCTTCTTCAAACATCGAAGCGAAAATGCATACTATGTCTCTCAATCCACCCGATCCGTCATGGTACATGGACACCAGAGCTACTTCTCATATGACATCTTCCAATGGTAATTTCTCGTCTTATTTTGATTTGAGCAATCATAACAGTGGTATTATTGTCGGTAATGGTCATTCTATTCCAATTCGTGGTTATGGTCATACTTGTTTTCCTTCCCCTAGTCCTCCCTTATCCCTAAATAATGTTCTTCATGCTCCCAAAATTATCAAAAATCTCATTTCAGTTAGAAAATTCACTACTGATAATAATATGACTGTTGAGTTTGATCCTTTTGGATTTTCTGTGAAGGATTTTTGGACGGGGATGCCAATAATGAGGTGTGATAGCCGGGGTGACCTTTATCCTCTTACCACTTCTATCAACAATCAAACTCTCCACTCAACTTTTGCAGCCATCTCTCCTACACTTTGGCATGATCGATTGGGTCATCCGGGTGCTCCTATCTTAGATGCTCTTAGGCTCAATAAAAGAATTGATTGTAATCGGATTTCTAGTTCTAGTATTTGTCAATCTTGTGTTTTCGGAAAACATATTAAGTTGCCATTTGGTTCTTCTAATTCAAGCACTTCTATGCCTTTTGATATTATTCATAGTGATCTTTGGACATCACCTATTTTGAGTTCTATGGGACATCGATATTATGTTTTATTATTGGATGATTATTCTAATTATTTGTGGACTTTTCCGTTGGCTAGAAAATCGGATGTTTTTGAGAAATTCGTAATTTTTAAAGCCCACATACTCACCCAATTTGAACGTAATATCAAAAATGTGCAATGTGACAACGGGAGGGAGTTTGACAATGGTCCTCTTTGGGATTTTTGTAAAACTAATGGCATGTCCTTC
The DNA here is from genome assembly GCF_019175385.1 of Lycium barbarum. NCBI lineage: Eukaryota > Viridiplantae > Streptophyta > Magnoliopsida > Solanales > Solanaceae > Lycium > Lycium barbarum. The sequence goes on along the minus strand of NC_083338.1, from coordinate 146,381,194 downwards.
CGTCTTTCTTGCCCTCATACTTCTTCTCAATAAAGCCGAACGGAAAATTCGGACTATAAATAATATCACTCGTACTCTTCTTGCTCATGCATCTCTTCCTCCTTCTTTTTGGCTTCATGCTTTACAAATGGCTACGTATCTTCTTAATATTCTTCCGAGCAACCTTTTGGGAAATCTATCTCCTCTACAAATTCTATACCAAAGGGTTCCCTCATATTCTCACATTCGGGTATTTGGTTGCTTATGTTATCCCTTAATTCCGTCAACTACTATCAATAAATTGCAACCCCGGTCTACTCCATGTGTATTTTTGGGTTATCTTTCGAATCATCGTGGCTACAATTGTTATGATTTATCTTCCAATAAAATTATTATTTGTCGTCATGTGTTATTTGATGAGCATGTTTTCCCATTTGCAAAGTTGCATACCCCTTCTTATGATTTTTTGTGTGATAACATTTCTCCTTATACTCTTCATCACATACAAAATCAATCTAATGCTTTGGACAGTCACCAGTCAACCCAACAGCCTGAAGAAATGGCCCAAACTCAACTCGGTGGCCAAGATCCCACCAACTCACCTCCTCCTTTGAGCCCAGTCAGCCCATCAACTTCCCATGTTGATCGGACCCAGCCTGGTGGCCCAGATCCCGCCAGCTGCCCATCTCCAACAAGGCCGGTCAGCCCACCTTCACAAAATGCTAACCGTCCTTCCTCTGGCAGCACAGATTCCACCATTTTTCCTTCCTCAACAAGCCAAACCAGCTCCCCTATCTCTCTAAGCCCAAATCCTACTCCTCTACATGCATCAGTGACCCAACAGCCAATATCTACTTCATCCCACACAATTCAGCCGTCCATGGTAACCCGAAGTCAAATGGACATTTTTAAGCCAAATAAAAAATATGCTACGCAGGCTTCGGTTACTCGTTCTCCCTTGCCCCGTAACCCGGTTGAGGCCCTTCATGACTTGAATTGGAAAATGGCCATGGATGATGAATATGATGCTCTTATTAAAAATAAGATGTGGGAGTTGGTGCCCTGTCCACCTGATGTTAATGTTATTCGTTCTATGTGGATTTTTGCTCATAAAGAAAAATCTCATGGTGTTTTTGAGAGGCATAAAACCCGTCTTGTAGGTGATGGGAAAACTTAGCAGGTTGGCATTGATTGTGGCGAAACGTTTAGCCCAGTGGTGAAACCGGCTACGATTCGTACGGTTCTTTCTCTCTCTCTCTTTCAAAAGCATGGCCAATTCATAAATTGGATGTGAAAAATGCTTTTCTTCATGGTGAGCTACAAGAAACAGTGTATATGCATCAACCATTGGGTTATCAGGATCGTAAACATCCGGATTATGTATGTCTTTTGCGAAAGTCATTATATGGTCTTAAGCAGGCACCCCGTGCATGGTATAAGCGGTTTGCTGACTATGTCATTTCTCTTGGTTTCTCAAATAGCAAATGTGATAACTCATTGTTTATTTATCGCAAGGGGACTGACATGGCTTATATCTTGTTGTATGTTGATGATATAATCCTGATTGCTTCTTCTAATGCTCTCCGTTTGCCTATAATGGGTCTTCTTAGCTCAGAATTTGCTATGAAAGATCTTGGTCCTTTAAATTACTTTCTTGGCAATGCAGTGTCCCGACATAAGGGTGGTATGTTTCTTTCACAGCGCAAGTATGCCGAACAAATAATTGAGCGGGCCGGAATGTCCTCTTGCAAGTCATCTCCTACTCCTGTTGACACAAAGGAAAAGGTTAGTGCTACTTCTAGTGCTACCTATGAGGATCCCACTCTTTATAGGAGTCTTGCCGGGGCTCTACAGTATCTTACATTCACCGGACTGGATATTTCTTATGCTTTTCAACAATGTGCTTACATATGCATGATCCGAGAGTTGACCATATGCAAGCTCTAAAGCGCATTATCCGATACATTCAAGGTACGCTTGATCATGGCCTCCATCTCTATTCATCTTCGATATCATCCCTTGTCTCTTATACTGATGCTGATTAGGGTGGTTGCCCGGATACAAGACGTTATACCTCTGGTTATTGTGTATTTTTGGGTGATAATTTGATTTCTTGGTCTTCCAAAGACAACCTACTATTTCTCGGTCGAGTGCTGAGGCTGAGTATCAGGGTGTAGCAAATGCAGTATCCGAATCCTGTTGGTTACGAAACTTGCTATTGGAGCTACATTGTCCGATTAAAAAGGCTACAATTGTTTATTGTGACAATTTTAGTGCAATTTATTTATCAGGTAATCCGGTGCAACATCAACATACCAAGCATATTGAGATGGATATTCACTTTGTACGGGAAAAGGTTGCCCGTGGACAAGTTCGAGTTCTTCATGTTCCATCACGATATCAAATCGCGGATATTTTTACTAAGGGTCTTCCGCGTGTTCTGTTTGAAGATTTTCGCGACAGTCTCAGTGTTTGTCAACCTCCCGCTTCGATTGTGGGGGTGTGTTATGATATATATGTAAATATATATTCTGTTATTGTTTTTAGGATTGTATATATTTAGTTGCCTATTTAGTAGCCTTAGATTAAGCCTAATTATATGCAATGTATACTGTATATATTCCAAGGTTTCAATGGACAACGTTGAGGAAAATATTCTATTAAATTGGTAGTGATAATCATCAAAATAGTGTTACTTATTTATTAATCCTAGTGATATTACTAATAAGTAGATCACTGTGGTGTTCAGAGAATGGTAGTTTGATACCTTGGAAATATTATTAAGCTACAAGCATAGAATCCATTCATGGATATTACTCCTCGTTCCCCGTTTCTTGAAATTTTTGCGCTAACCTCCATAATTATTGGAGATTAATTTAATGGTTCTTTGATTGCCTTCAAGTATCAGCAAAAGGGTTAGTATGCAGTAAATATTTTAAATTATTTAATTCATGCTTCACATGATAAGGATGGCCTCACGAGAAGTATATATGGCTATCACAAGTCGTTGGATTTATCGGGTCGATGGGAAACTAATTGGTTCTGGATTATTTATACCTTAAATATGTTCCTAAAGAACAATAATGTTAAGAGGGATTATGATGTTAATTTCATATCCCTTAATGGCTAACTGAGAATTTGCGAGAAATATATGATCACCAGAAGTGATAATATTTCCTATGTGTTGTTGTGGCTACAATTGAAGATGTGGTAGAGAAGAATTCTCTACATCATAGGTATGTCTCGATTTGCTCATGAAGTAAGCAATATCTTAAAAAATAATCCTAAGCTATCACGGTTTGATATGCTTAAGGCACGTTCAGATGATTGTGTTCCATTCCTGAAGAATGAGAACTCTTGATAAATGTTATAAATATAGATCCTTTCCCTAAAGTGAATGTGATAATATTTAGTAAAGCTTATCAATACAGAGATGCATGGTTGTGAAAGTTTCACCACTCACCTCCAAACAGGGGCGGACCCACGTGTACCTTTATGGGTGCTTAAGCACCCACTAACTTCAATTAAAAATTTGTTAATTATGTAGAGGTTTCGTACAATTAAGTATATAGAATGAGTTAGCACCCATTGACCAAGAGAGCGCTGGGTGCTATGGTCCAAAGGTCTTTCTTTGGTTCCATGATTGAGTGTTCGATCGTCCTTTTCAATATATCTATTTATTTATTTTTTACTTTTAGCGTATTTAACTTGATAATATAATACCTCTATTTCCCCTTCATTTTCAGCCCCACTTTCACATCAATCTTTCTTTCCTTTTATTCATCTTATTAATTCCTTGTTTTCTCTCTCTCTCTTTTTTCTCTTCTACTTTCTCCCAGTTTAAGTTAAATTAAGCCAAAATAGATTTATCTCTCTCTCATCTTCTTTTCCACTTCCTAACAAGTTTGTGCAGAGACAAGAACAAAATTCACTAATGATATCAAACTTATGAGAAAACGCTTCTGAAAATAGGTCAACAATTTTATACCTATGAATTCTTTTGTTTATCATATATAGAGCCTGTTTGGATTGACTTATAAGTGGTCAAACAAGCTTATAAGCTGTTTTTTTGGTTTTTTAGGTATATAGCTAACCCGCTTGTAAGCTAAAAAAGTTCTTAGAATAAGCCCAAAAAAATAAGTTGGATAGCTTATTTTCACGTTTTTTTCTTCATGTAGCTTATTAATTATGCTGAAGGGTTTTTAGAATAATTTTAAAATATTTTATTTTTTAAAGTGAATGATAAATTCAAATTGCTTTTAAAATTAAATTAACTAATAGGTGAAATAATAATAAAATATATTAAAGCATGACGTTAATTTAAGATAGTTTGAAATGTTATTAATCAGATGTAGGGATTTTTGCTATGATGATTTTGTTATTAGTTTTAGGTTTATGCCCTAACGCAGAAGAGCACCCGTTAACTTTAAATCCTGCATTCGCCACTGCTCCAAAAGAGATAGAATATTTGAAAAGAAATATTCTGAATATTTTATGCATTACTACTGAAGTATTAAGGCTTTGAAATTTACTCCTGAAGTAGTAAATACTATGCAGTTTACTCCCGAAGTAGTAAAACTCTGCAACTTACTCTCGAAGTACTAAGACTCTGAATTCTACTCCTGAAGCAGTAGGACTCTTGAAATCTACTCCAAAAATAGTAGATATCTGAAATTGAAGTCTCTTGAAGAGGTTATATATGATAGCACCATTTATACTGGATCGTAGCAATTGTTGTGATCAGAAATAAATTGTAGTAAACACATGAAGTTTACTAGCAATAAAAATGGTTATCATATTGAGACTACAAATGATGGGAAGAATAAATATCTCCAAGTTATTTACGGGTAGGAAACACATATGTGAAACGTTACCCGAGCATGATGAGGTCACATGCCACAATAAACCAGAATTTTATTGATATAAAGATTCATGTTATAGTAAACCAAAAGTTTACTAAAATAAATAACACTCGTTATGGTAAACCTGAAGTTTACTACTACAGATAATTTATCAGTGGACATGACCGTTTTGGTCGTCCTAATTCAATCTGATGTGCTAATTGAGTATTCATAATAAATTGAAGAACTAGAAGATTCTTCGATTTTTTTTTTGTGTGTTGCTTGTTCTCCCGATATCTGATCATACCAGCTAATGTTGGGACTGAATCCCCTAAATTTTGAAAAATATAAAAAAGTAAATATGGGCCCGGTCACCTGCAATGTGAATAAATAGATGCATCTATGAGACAGTCACATGAACGTTTATTGTTTACTGGCAGTTTGACATTTGCGAAGTTGCTTACTCAAAATCATTGAGTTGGAAGCACAATTTTTAGAATATATAATCAAGACAATTCATCTTGATAATGCCGGTTTATATCTAAGCTGGTTTGCATTGGATGCCTCCATAATATAGCTAAACCATTGCTTATGAGAACAGAGCTTCAGATATCGGTCTGAGATATGATATATTGCATACAATGACACTTGTATGCTTCAAACCAATAAATTATGATAAATTCTCCCCTCATAATTAGTTCAGGGTCAGAAACTAGATATTTCCATCTTATAGCTTTTGATGTGCGGTATATGATTAATGAGTATACCATGATGCACGCAGATGAATTTCCCTAAAAAAAAATGGGGATATGTGTTTGTTTTTCTAACATAAGGGGGAGAGAATATGCAGCTAACAAATATATTGTGAGTTATCATCAGTATGATCCTCAGATAATTCAAGTCAAATGCTGGAAGCATTTTTTACCTAATTATTTCATATTTCATCTGCAAAATGCTCATAATGTCCCTGAAGGACACAGTCTACAACATGCGTGGAGCATGGTAGACCAATCGGTTCCAAATGTAATAACCAATGGAAAGGTAAGGAGCAATGATGTGCCGCGGATTTGTGGCACATTCGACGCCTTTTTACTATGAATTTTGGTTGTTTTCAAGTAATTCTGGTTCTCTTTAATATGTTTTTGTTGTGTTTTAGGAAAACGGTGGCCCAAAAGCAAAAAAAGCAAAGAACAACAGAAGAATTGGCCAGAAATGAGAATCGACAGTCCGTCGATCAATCGACGAACCGTCCTTTGAATCATCAAAAAGGATAATTTTCCAGAGAGGACAAAGTTGAAGACGACAAAGGACGGAGGCTTCGACGAAGCGTCGAACAGATCGACGGTTCGTCGTTTGTGTCATCAAGCAGGACCTCTCAACAGAGGAGAAAACGACGGATTACTCGACGAAGCGTCGAACTGATCAACGACACCATCGAATGGTACACAGGGCTGAAGTTACAAAAGACGAAGAAATCGACGGACCATCGAACGATCGACGGTCCGTCGACCTTGCTATCGGGGGGACAATTTTGTCAGTTTTTGCTGTGTGTTTTTGGAGCCTACTTAAAGAACATTTTAGGTCATTTCAATTATTCAGATTTTATGGTACTCAACTAAAAAGTCCCATTGGTTGGTGATCATTGAATACTCTCCCTTTGGAGTTTAGTGAAGACACAAGATTCTATATTCCACCATATTTATCACATTTGTAAGCTTTATGTCTCATTTATTGCTTAACACTTTTGAGATCAAAATGTGTGAGTAGTCTCTTTAATCAGAGTTGTGGACCCAAAATGATGGGTGCTATGTAATGGGTATCTAACATTGTATATATATATATATATATAACGGAGTGTGATGTATTTTATTATTTCTCTTATTCATTGTTCTACAAGTGGTTGCAAACACTTGTTCATGCACAAACCCTAGTTTATTTGGAAAGATGAACTAGGGTGTGATTTGAAATAATATAACAAGGACTCGGGGCGCTAACCCTCGTTTAATGAGCTCGCTTAGGAATAAGATGGGTTATACTTGGCATATTTAATCAACCTTATTTATAACTTTTCTGCATTTGGGAAAATCATGAAAAAAATACTTTCTAACTGTTGGGAAATATTAGAAAGTGTATTAGAGATTAAGTGCATGCACAACCGCGCCCATTGGAAATATATCATATTGACACTCATAGCATAGCATCTAATCATTGCGGTGACACAACTTTGGTTCTTCCAATCCAAACAAATTTTAATTACTTCAAATTAGCGAATACAAACCAAATCTCCTTTTTAAAATGCTTGGAATAGGATTAAAGCCTTTAAAGACGAGTATCGCATACAATTAGTACCTTCTTCTCTCCATATTCCCTGTCAGATTCGACCCCAACCTTGTTTGGGTTATTGTATTTGACAACGTCCGTTTTACGCCACTAACATGTGTAATTTGAGCGTATCAAGCAAATGATTTAAAAGATCATAATAAGGAGGAAATGTGCTCTTGAAGAGCCTACGACATAACACTTTATGAAATCTTATGCGAGGTTCAGGTGCCTGAAACTAATAAAGTGATGAGATTTCAGTAAGTTATGTCAAATTGCGAACCGATACAAAATAATCTCTCGTCAACGATATATTTGATACAATATGGCGCGCAATACTGTATAACATCGTGAGGATCTGAGTTCTACGTCTCTTAAAGCATGCTGACGTAGAAATAACTACCAAGTGATATGATACATCTTGGTAAGTGTAAACTTTATTGGACCTGCAGTCCAGATATTACATGTTCTTGGGGAACTTGGTCACAATCCTTATATGGATTAAATCAGATAAGATGAATATGATTTAATCACCTTAGTTAATATTCATTGACGAAGGGAACAAAGATAATCATGTTTACCCTTGTCTCTTTATGATAATCAGAACCTTTCATATTATTGTGCAAGTTGATAACTTGAATATTATTGGAGCTCTTGAAGGGTTTCCAAAAGTAGTAGATTATCTGCTAAAAGATGTTGAAATGAGAAAATTATATTGGTCCTGAAGTACCATATATTTGTGCAAATGATGCATTTAAATATCTTACTATGACTATGGGCATGATATAGTTTCACTCCTACGTGGAGATATTTGTTACACCTCAGAAAAATTTTCCGTTGGTACGTAAGTGAACGAACTAGTGATAAGTATGAGTGCATGATGTCCATGAGCAAGAAACGACGTTTGACGACCTTAGGCGAGATTTCGAAGGTATCCGATGTGAGATGAGAAAGTTGGCTAAATTAAGATGAGATATAAGGTGAGAAATGCATGTGCATGGACGTGGGTGATTAAAATGAGAAGTCTAAGAAATATGGAAAGTTGTAGCATTGCAACTGCCCAGTGGTCGTAAAGTGCTAGGACGGACCGTAAACTGGTATACGGTCCGTAAACTAGCAGGTCGTAAACTGCCATGCAAGACTTCAACTTTCTGCTCAGTCGAGAAATGGTAAAATACGACCAGGAGGACGGACCGTAAAGTGATTTACGGCCCGTAAACCATGGTCGTAAATCACCATGCATGCAGCCAAAGTTTCTGGTTCTGGAAATGGTTAAAGACGACCACGAGGGACGGTCCGTAAAGTGGGATACGGACCGTAAACCTCCATGGACGACCACTGTTCACCCAGCCCAGATTTTTGCAAGTCATTAAATAAAGGGACCAACACTTGTTTTAATTAATTACAACATTACACCACTTCTCTCTAAAACCTCTCTCTATATTTATTATACAAGTTTTCAAGGATATTTGAGGATCAACAACATAAAACAAGGTGAATCAAGAGTAAGAATATCATCAAAGATCATCTAGGTCAAGAAATCCAAATGGAGAAAAACTAGGGTTTTGCTCAAAGTGGAGTATTATTAACCAAAGCTTGTTCCTACAACTTCTAAGGTAAGATTCATGATTTTTACATGATGTTTAAGGTATTGAAGAGTTGAAATACATGGATTGTAGAAAATATGGTCAAGTAGGTCATGAATGATGAATAGTGACATTTTGAGGAATAGTTTGAATTGAATCATGAATGTTGTTGTGTTGTGAGATGAATGTATTATAAATGGTACTAAGATCATGAACTAGACACTTTAGACGAATGGACGAAGTTGGATGTTATGACCATAAATATGAGTGAATTAGAGGCAAATTAAGGAATCTAGATAATGTGGATAATGTGAATGACTAATGGCCATTGTTATGATATTAATGAAGGTATAGACGCTAGCATTGGAAGGAAGCGTGCAAGTTTAGAATAGTCCGACGAAAAGGTATGTAAGGCTAACCCTTCTTTCATAAGGCATGGTTCCTTGGCCAAACTCTTAAATCCTCTATATGAGTATGTTGTATTCAAATGATTGACACTCCGAGCTCATAAGCTCACAATCCTCGATATGTGCTACGATTGTACTACGCACCCCATATGACGAGTAAGCATAAGATATAGATGTAGCGAAAATGATGATGATAGTGATGACGATGATAATAATAATGATGTTAAAGGTGCCTACGGGCTATTATACTTACATGTGCCTATGAAGGGCTATAATGACACCCCGATCTTATAATGCCGGGTAGGATATATGTATATGAATATGTATCAAGTATGTATACGATTACGAAACGCGCGCACACGATTGACACCCAATTTTGTCCCACCTTTCCTCCGAAATACCTATTTTTCGCTTCCAATATTTTGGCAGCTTTAAAAAATAATTATTTGCATTTTTTACTATAATTATTAGATTTTATTAATACCGGCATTTCATTATCCTGTCATTATCTTTTACTACCGTCACTACTACCATTATTATTATTACTATTATTATTATTATTATTATTAGTATTATTATTATTATTATTTGTTATTATTATTATTACCAGTATTATCATAATTTGCGTTTCAGCATTTTTACCACCTTATGCATACGCATTGCATTTATTTGGCACAATTAAATGATAGCGTTTATTTGTTTTCAAAATATTATTACACGGCTATTACAACGTCATATGATTTTATTACCTGAGCACTAATAATTACATATTTTATATTTTAGCACACTTAGTATATAGTAAATAAAATGGGTCTTTTATTTAAATTTAGAAGTCAAACTGTTTCTTTCACTCAACCCATATTTTAATTCATCTGGCCCAAATCAAAGCCCAATCGACAACATTATTTTTCGGACTAGCCCAGTATCACTTAAAATAATTACCAGCCCATTCATTTTAATACCCAGCCCAAAAGAAAAATCGACCCAGTCCATTAAATCATTTGACCCGACCCAATTCTATTTGAACAAAAGGAACCACTAGGGTTCCCTCATTCTCATAAGCGCCGCACACCCCCTTTCTCTCTCTCTCTCTCTCTCTCTCTCTCTCTCTCCTCCTTATTCTCTCTCTCCTGCTCCTCTTCCCCCCACTTCGCCCTGTTCCCCACGCTTCTGCCCCCTCCACTTCCCTTTGTCCCCCGCTTTTCTCTCTCTCCAGCTCCTCCTTCTCTCTACTTCTTCAACACAAAGCAAAAAAAAAAAACATATAAATAGGGGGCTAGTTGAATCGAAAGAGACAGGTTTTTCAGTGGCCAAAATTCCCCCTAAGCAATATTAGTACATCAGCTTTACTTCTGCATATCGGGACAAGAATACCCAAATCAATTTTTGTTTTTCGTTTGCTTTGGTACTGCTTTGAATCCGAGCATCGCAAGCTCGGATTTGATAGTGTTCGAGTAGATTGGAAACCCTCCGCACCCACTTCGTTGCACCCGAAGAAGGTCAGTGAATCTTCTCTTTGTAGTTAACTTGAATTTATAGCTGTTTGTGTTCTAGGATGGTATGGTGGTAGCTTTTAATTACAAGTTCAATATCTGCTTATGTGTGTTGGTTGTCATTCTTATTTAGTTATGTTCGTTAATGGTTGCAAGCATGTTTAGGCGCATTAGATTTTTTTAGCATTGTTTCGGGTTCAGCCGTATTGTATTGTTTAGTTGGTAATCTTCATCTCCTTTTATTTTTATTGTTTTCTTATGTGTGTTTTAATTCTTGCTCGTTTGTTTTGATTTCTCACATAATATAGTTGGTTAGTATTCAACAATATGATCTCATGTTAGCTGCTTAAATGGTTTGCCTCCATGTTTCGTGTTAATGTTTTAAGGTAGTTTGAAATGTTAGTTTCATGTATATTTAGCTGCTAGTCTTTATCCCATTATGTCTATGATTCAAGTATAGTAGTGTAGTTCAGAGCAGCTTGAACTATTAATCTGTTATTTGTTTGAAGTATTAATCTGTCAGGAAGTAGATCTCTGTAGCATGTTCTGTGTCTATCGTTAGCCATATTTATCGATTACATACTAATCTTTTTCCTTTCGTTTTTATGCATGGCCACCGCGTGCGAGTCCGAGGAACTCGTCTTCTTCCACATTCGATGTTGGGGCAAAGCCCAACAAAACATTCTATCGATTCAGCCCCTGTCAGCTATGTAAAACGATTCTGGGCCGAGGCCCTTAACAGCAGCAACAGTGCACAACAATCGACCTGAAATGGGCCGATCCATTTAATTCCTTTCCTCCTCTATTTTATGCTCCGTTGTGCATTTTTGTTTTGGTATTGAATGACTAACGCTTTGCCTTGTTTCGTTTTCTTAACATTAGATGAATCCTAGCGGATTAGTGGGGATAATGTTAGTAGTAACGGGTAGTTAAAATTAAAGGAGAAACCAATAGTTAATTCCCTAGGTTTGAGTTCTTATGTTAAAATTATTCAAAGTCTTCTTTTATGCAAATTATTATATTTTCTCTAAATCTTATTTTAAGCAACATTCTTATATTTTCCTTAAAACCTTAACAACCTTTCTTAGCCCTTTTCTTAAAATTCAAAGCACCTTATTTAGCATTAATTAATTAACCTAAGTTTGGCCGGATAACCGTAGTTAACGGATTCTAAAGGATGCCTAACCCCTTCCCTTTAGGATAATATAGAACCCTTACCTAGAATCACACTGATTAAGCAAACTATTAACGGAGGTTTAGTTAGCTTTACCTTAGTTAATAATTAGGTGCCCTAATTCACCTTAAATCAATTAGGTGGCGACTCCTTAAAAAAAACAAATAGGAATCACCAATATGTTGTACTCTAATTTAACTCGGTTAAAATGGGGTATAACACACACCTCTGCAGATGGTACGGATAACCCTGAAGCCTTGGTAGGGCCAGGTATGAGTAACCTTGAGCCTTGGTTGGCCAAGTATGTATGAAACACCGATCCTATGAGGTCGGGTATACTATGTAAATACTATGTATATGAAATGACTATGTATATAATATGAATATGAATGTGATAAGACTAGGTATAAGAATACGAATAAGGACATGTATACGAATATGAGCACAAGTATGGTACGTGTACTAGTATGGAATACGGATGATGACGTAGGTGTACAAATACGTGTGAAAAATGGAAAGTCCTACGAAAGGCAGGTAAGTGCTATGACGATGATATTATTGTCTCCCCCTCCTATGCTATTTCATATGTTGTTCATGATGCTTATTTATTGATGTTGCTCATGCTTTACATACTCAGTACATTCTTCGTACTAACGTCCTTTTGTTTGTGGACGCTGCGTCATGCCCGCAGGTGCACAGGGAGACAGACTTGATCCATAGCTGCCTATTCGGAGATTACATAGAGAGCTCCATTTCCTTCGGAGCCATATCTTTTGGGTACTCATTCTTTTGTTTATATAATTATGGGCATAGCGGGGTCCTGTCCCGCTAATGTGATATGTTATACTCTTAGAGGCTCGTAGACAAGTGTGTGTGTGTGGGTAGATGTGTTTGGCCTTGCCTGCCTATGTTTTGCATATCATTTTGTCGGCCACGTTGGCCCATGTACATTGATGTGGCATAGATGCCTATGATGATATAAATGCGTTGTTGTCTAAATGGGACTAGTTGACGAATGAATGGAAATGCATGTATAATTATGCGACTCACCTAGATGTAAGCATGCGAGTAAGCTAAGAGGATGCCCGGGTGGGCTAGCACCGGGTGCTCGTCGCGGCCCCGGGTCGGGTCGTGACAATATTGAAGTAAGATCAATTGCATATTGCAAATAAAAGCCCTAACATGAATGTGTTTATCCTAACAAATATTGTCAAGTTTTTTGGATATGCAAGGAATTCATCTGATCGACATAAGAGTTTGATCCAGATATGTTATTTATTTTCATTAAGGATTACTGTCATACCATGTTATCTTACATGTCAGTCAAATCATAGAGAGATAACAACAGTTTATAAAGCAAGTCGAGAATGTACTTGGTGGACCTGTAAAAACACTATATGACATAATGAAACTCTATTTAAGGAATGAAGATATAGATCATCAACTAGTTCATTGAATGATCATTTGACATATCTGATCACAAATGCTCTACCGACCTCAAAATATGATAAGTTGCTATACAAGATCGGAGTGTATCCTCTTCAAGAGCTATGTAATGCTTTAATCAGGGATAGTAAAATCCGCGTTGTACTCTTTCTTCCTAGCCAAGGTTTTGTCCCATTTGGGTTTTCATGGTAAGGTTTTTAATGAGGCAACTAGTAAAGCATATTACCAGATATGTGTACTCTTTTTCCTTGTAGGATTTTTCCCACTGGGTTTTTCCTAGTAAGGTTTTAATGAGGCGCATTATTTATTAATAAACATCCAAGGGGGAGTGTTATAAATACACTGTATTAGGGATGTCCATTCAAATACACGATTTCCTAGATAAGCTTGCAATTGGATAAACTTGCAATTAAGCAGGCAGGTTGCTAGCAGCTCCCTGAAAAGCCTTGTAGCAACTTCCTTGGGCTTGCAATTAAGCAGACAACTTGAGAGTAGCTCAAGTAGGTAGCTTGCAAGTAGCTCGAACAAGTAGCTTGTCAGCAGCTTATGAAAATCCTCACAACAGCTTCCTGAAAAGCCTCACACTGCTTCTTTTCTTCTATAAATAAGAAGTTAATTCAGTTCATTTGTACATTAAATGAAAGAGCAATAAAATTTCTCTCACTCTACCCCAACTTCTTTGGTTGTATTTTTTGTTATCGTGTATTTTTATTATTATTTCATAACATGATCTGGTTCAGCAGAGGAACTTAAATTAAAGAAGTATAATAAAAAAGCATCTTTTATTCTTCTAGTTGGAAAATCATTGGTAGGGCGGCTCAATGATTTCTATGGCCTAAAGCGAGACTTCGCCCATAGGCCTCTAATAGGACAAAAGAGTGGAAATCCCTTTAAGTTTTTCGGTGAAAGAAAAATATTCATATATAACTTTATTCCAAATTAATATTTTTGCTTTTTGAAATGTAAAATTATTAAAAATTTGTTTATAATCTCTTTCTTCGAATAGTTCGTTGTTGATAATATATTTAATCTATTGATTTTCTTGAAGATATCTGTAGATTTCTCACCAACTGCTTCTTCTTCTTCTTCTTCTTCTTCTTCTTCTTGAATTTTATTATTGTCTAACTCAATCATATCACTAATTTGTTCATCTATAATAAATTCTCTCATATTTTTTATTGTAGAATTTTATTTTTTCTTGAAAGTTATCAAGGGCTTCATTTTAAGATCATATCAAAGTTTAATTTTATTTTTTTTGGAGTTTTAAATATCCGGATTTCATACTTTCTTAGTTGACATATTTAAACTCTAAAAAATAACTAAAATAACAAATTTGAATTGAAAATAACAAAATATAGCACAATCAAACCTGGTTCGGCAAATGTAAAACTTGATATTATTTCACTGCTTGAGTACTCTTGATGCAACGCTAGAATTTAAGAAAAGAATAAAAGAACTGGCAATTGACAACTTTTCAATGAAAAACAAGACTTGAAATCTGGGTAATTAGAGAATGAAGAAACACCAAATTGAAATATAAAAAAAGTAAAAGTGAATACAATTAGAAAGAAAAAAAGTAATAACGGATACAATTAATGGGGCTTGTGTTAATTACTCTCTTTGTTCATTTTTACTTGTCATGTTTTCACTTTCACACTGTTTAAGAAATAATGATTAAGAAAAGTATTTTATCACAATACTCCTATTAAATGGTGTATAATTGTATTGGAGTTGGGAAAATAATTGAAAATAAGTAATAAATGCCAAGGGTAAAACGTGAAAAAAAAATTGTCTTACATTAATATGTAAAAATTGACAAGTAAAAAATGAAAATCTATAAGGACAAGTAAAAGTGAACGAAGGGAGTATGATTGAACATAAATGAGGAAAGCGGACTATTTACACGTAAAGTTAGGAGCAGTGTTTTAAAAGGCGGGGGCGTAAGGCGGGGCGTTTTACATACGCCTCGACGAGGCGTAAGCCTCGAGGCACGGGGCGTAAGCCCCATGGGTATTTAATTTTTAGTATTTCTTAAAATAATATAATTACAATAAATATTTTTAAATAGGTAAAATTACATAAAAAAAATAAAAGAAAACTGTAAATAAATGATATGTATATATATATATATATATATATATGTATCTGTGTGTGTGTGTGTGTGTGTGTGAGCACGCGCGCACGCTTGATCCTCACAAAAAAATGATCAAAGCAATCCATTATACACCGCTTATAACTTGTAATTATATATAACATAATTTTACAAGTATAAACAATACAATGAAATAAAAGCTATTATGAAATGAAAAACAATTCTAACATTTTAACTTTCAAACATGGAAAAAAACACAGTTTCTTAAAACACTATTAGTATCATACTATTCATTTTATCTCCCTATAAGCAAATAATCAATAAAATTTATCAATATTACAATTAAAATATAAATTCTTCATGAACAAAAAATAAAATTATATGATAATTCTGATACATAGGACTTATGACCAATGACAAGTGAAAATGTACAATTCCGCTATGTGTTTTTTTAAAAAAATTAAGTGATATTCACTCTCACGACGTTCTCAAATAGTAAATATCCAATACTGCGACTTGTTATATGAGTTACACAAAATCTTCTATTTCTATAGATGAAAAACTATTAAGTATCATTATTTTGTTAAACAATTATGAGGGTGAATGATTTTAATTAAGGAATTTAAAATATAATTTGTGTAAGAACTGTTAGGCGAGCCCTGGGCGTTGGGCGTTAGGCGTGTTTAGGGCGTACGGTTGGGCGCTTAGGGCGTAAGCCTCATAGGAACTAAGCCCCGCACGTTAGCCCCAGGGCGTTTTGTCACTGCCCTGCCCCGAGGCGAGTCCTGACACTGCCTTTTAAAACAATGGTTAGGAGACAGATATCCAAAAATCTATTTTACTTCCCAATTATACTTTTAATTGTTTTTTTTTAATAACACGTATTACCTATTACAGGAAAATTTGGGGCCCCTATAATGATGAGGCCCAAAGCGGCTGCTTTGGCTGCTTTACTATTGGGCCGGACCTGATCATTGGTTTTGCAATATACTATGGGGTCGTTTGGTTTAAGGACTCATTAGTCCCAGGATTATAATCCCGGGATTAATTTATCCCATCTATTAAGATTATTTTATACCATCTAAAAGATAGTATAAAATAATTCCAATATAAGTGGGTTAAGAAGGTATAAGCTGGGTTATCCCAGCACTAATTTTTATACCATGTTTGGTACAAGGTATAAATTTATTCCAGCAATAATTTATACCTTATACCAAATATGGTATAAAAATTAGTGCTGGAATAACCCAGCTTATACCTTAAACCAAACGACCCTATATGTATAATGTGACTTTGTTTTATGTGTTCTCTTATACGCTAATCTGTTGTTATTTGAAAGAAGAAAGCATTTTTTCGACGTTGAATTGTAAACTTATGCCAAGTTTCCCATTGAACCAATTATTAAAGCTTTGAAAATTCAACCCCAGTGACGATATTTGACCACTTCTCTCAATTTTAACTCATTTCTCTCACGTTAAGAAAATATTTATACTAAAAAATTAAAGAAGATAACAATAAAAACAAAGGTATTTAAAATTTCAGATGGTTGACAAATCAAATTTAAGAAAATGAGTTTAACTTAGAATATATACTGACACAATTTTACAATATCATATCACCGAAAAACACACACATATTTATATACACTAAATCTTCGCAAAAGTGAAATTTGTAATTTTAAAATAAGATGAATTACGTAAAAAAAAATAAAAAATTACACTGTTCGAGCACGACTAGTTCCATAGCTTGGCCGGGTCCATTCCATTACATCGCAAAACTTTACGAGTATTACTACTTTTCTCTAGCTGCGGTTGCATGCTGAGCAAGAAAAAAATAATATTCAATGCAAGAAAATTTCAAATGTTTTTTGCTGCTCTGAAGTCCAATTTAATTGGATAGAGACATATTTTTCAGGCGTGTTTAATTTTCATGACTTGATTAAACTCTGTCCTTGTTACTTGTTTCCCAAAAAAAAATTCAATTTTTTCATTGAATCTTTCTTCATTTAATAAGTCAATTCTTTAATTTGACCGTTTAAGTCACCAAGTCTCTAAAACTGAGGCCTATAAATATGTTATCTTCTACATTGCAATGGCATATCATAAAACTAGTTCAATATTCTCCTACAATACCTTTACAAGTTAAACAACTTTGTCCAAGCCTTCTAGCTCTTCAATAGTAAGATTATTGATTTAGAATCAGTTTCCAATACCATCTATTTGGTTATAGTGTCGATTATTTTAGAATTATTTTATTAGAATAAGTCATCAAAAAATGGAGAGAAAAACATCTCAAATCCAACCTCCAACCTATGGAGATTTGATCACTATTCTTAGCATTGACGGAGGTGGCATTCGAGGAGTTATTCCGGCTACCATTCTCAGTTTTCTTGAATCCCAACTTCAGGTCAATTTTCTTTTATACACATAAATATTATACATCATGATCCATCGGTTCCTCTTTTACGACTTTAATTTTTGCATGCATGGCAAATAAAATAGCTAGTATTAAATTTGCAGGAGTTGGATGGAAAAGATGCAAGACTGGCAGATTACTTTGACGTGATTGCTGGAACGAGTACCGGTGGCCTTGTGACGGCCATGCTAACGGCTCCCGACGAAAATAATCGTCCACTTTATGCAGCCAAAGATATTACTCCATTCTACTTAGATCACTGTCCAAAGATTTTCCCCCAAAAGAAGTGGTACGTACATATTTATATAATTTTCGCTTTAATTTGAGTTTTATATGCAACAATATACAAGTTCTTCACTGTTACAACAATATTAACTCTTTATGTAGTCGGTTAAATTGAATTGATCGTGTACAAACATAAACCAAATTATACAATTTAAATTGCTGAATTCACAAACATGCAGTGGTTGGTTTGCTTCTATTGGAAACATGCTGCAAGCTCTAGTAGGACCAAAATATGATGGTAAGTACCTGCATGAGGTTGTCAAGGAGAAGCTGAAAGATACTCGTCTTAGCAACACTGTAACCAACGTTGTCATTCCCACTTTTGATATCAAGAAATTGCAACCTACCATTTTCTCCACTTATGAGGTATACATAAATTCAATTTATATATACTAACAGTAAAAAATTCTTTTACACTTTCATTAGTTAACGTGTACTTCGTAATTTTATTTTCAAGTTTTATTACCAAATGGCATGTAATCTCGATTTTTGGATACAGACGAAACGATCTGCATGTTATGATGCAAAGATGTCCGATGTTTGTATCAGTACTTCAGCAGCTCCAACTTATCTTCCTGCTCATTATTTCAAAGTTGAAGATGGCAAAGGCAATGTTAGAGAACATCATCTCATTGATGGTGGCGTTGCTGCAAATAATCCTGTAAGAATTTAACTTATACATATATATTGATATTTAAAAAAAAAAAACTATATCAGTTTATTTTAATTTGACATATGTTTAGCAAGTTACGTGTCATGAGTCATGACGTTACTAATTTTGAGAAAACACTAAAAATATATTGGCATATGTATTTTTCAGGGTTTGGTTGCACTATCAGAAGTGAGCAAAGAAATTTTAAAGGACAATCCAGATTTCTTCCCTATAAAACCCATGGATTATGGGCGTTTCCTTGTAATATCAATAGGGACAGGATCTGCAAAATGTGAACAAAAATATAATTCATCCATGGCAGGCAAATGGGGTATTGTTGATTGGTTATTTCACAAAGGTTCCACACCATTAGTCGAAGTATTCACACAGTCAAGTGCTGATATGGTGGATTATCATAATTCTGTTGTTTTTCAAGCTCTTCACTGTGAAAATAGTTACCTTCGAATTCAAGTACGTATTTTTTTTTGTCTTGTCGTCTTTTTTTTTTTTTTTTTTGATGGGTAGTGGTTGATTAATAAAACATTTTCTTTATTGAAACTAATTAACAGGATGATGGATTGAGTGGAACAGAAGCTTCAGTGGATGTAGCTACAAAGGAAAATTTGAAGAGGCTAGTGGAAATAGGGACAAATTTATTGAAGAAGCCACTTTCAAGGGTAAATTTGGAAACAGGTTTGACAGAACCAATTCCTAAAGGAGGAAATAACGAGGAAGCCCTTAAAAGGTATATCATCAGAATTTTAATTTGATATTACGTTGGCTCTTTGAGAAAAAAGTTAAATGTATGTGAAACTTTTTAGACAAAATGGTGTTAGAAAAGTCCTCCCTTGTTCTTTTGTGACTATGTTGATATATTAAAGACGATAGAACCATATATACATTAAAAGTTTAATTTTTTTTTGTATTATCAATGTATTTTAGCTAGTCTTACTGTCATATTGTCTAAGTTGTTAGAAGTTAGACATTGTTATGTTTATGTCATAAGTTAACTCATTAAAATGTTTCGTTTAATTTGTGACAGGTTTGCAACAATATTGGTCAATGAAAGAAGACTTCGTGAGTCAAGGTCGCCACTTGTCACGAAAGTCTCGAAGTAATGCAGTCATCAAGAAGATCCTAATTCCTACATAGACAAATTAAGTTTAAGTAAATGTAATATATATTATCAGTGTAAATTTCCTAGCTATATTCCCGACGAAATTTCTTATTTTAGGAGGAATATTAGGTATAGGGAAGTACTTTATGAAATTCGATTTATTTATTTGTTGTACTAGTACTAGTGTAAAATGTATTCATCATCATTCATATATACACATATGTGATTTATATAAATTATCCGTTCTTTAATAGTATCTACGTAATTCTTTGTATAAAAATAAAGTCTTACTCGCAACATTCTTTATTGTCTGCTAAAAGTTCAGTAATTAAAAATTGTTTACCCCAAATTTGGATAATCAATTAAATTTATGAATGACATATAGGGTATATGGTAAAACTTTAATCTATTTTTTGATTGAGAGAAAATGGAATGTAATTAACTATGAATAAACTAGATGGTAGTTGATGGTCTGTGCTAACGTATATGCTAATATGTTGAATATTGTTTTGATTACACAAATCTAAAGATGAACACAATAAATTCGAACCAAAATCTGATATTGAGAGAGAGAGAATTCGTATATATTTGCTATTACAAATGTTATAGAGTTCAAGAAGTCAACCCCCAAAAGTAAGATAATGACCCCTATTTATAATTTTGCCTCATGGGCTTCATACAACATAAGGCCCTAAAGAGTAAAGAAAAACCCTAAAATGGATAAGGTTGGTCGTACGGTCTGACACCCGTATGATTGGCAGTACAATGTGGCAGAACGGTATTGACGCGTGACAATTGTGTAACGGATCACCCGGACCAACGGCCAAGATCAAACGGTCCAACGGCCACGATCAAACGGACTAACGGCCACGATCAAACGGACCAACCGCCACGACCAAACGGCTATGGAGAACCCGGAAAAATGATGCCCTTCCTTTTCTTCGGCTCAAGCACTCCTCCGGTCCAGAAAGAAAGTCTTCGTGCACGTACTTGTCCCTTTCTTCCCTCGGTCTCCTGTCTTACCGGTTTAACATATATCCGATTTTTACCGTATAAAAAACTCATGTTAAAATCACGTTTTCGTAATGGGTATAAAACTTTCAGGTAAAATGTACATGTGACGTGTTTTTTGTTTTTTCCTCCCTACATTTTCGAAACTCAACATTGAAACGTTTATTATTGTAAAATTTAAATAATTAGCTCACTACTAGAAATTAGACTTCTAGCGGCAGCTAAAGTCATTATAGAAACGGGAAAAGTCAGCCAACATTAGAACTAGATCTACCGTTGAAGTTATGAGTTTACTGAAACTTAATGGTTTTGATCAAATTATATATTTATGTTAAGAAATTTACTTAATATGTATAAATTATAACAAATCTGAACCCAATAAAGAAACAAAATTGTGATTCATATTTCATAAAATTAAATTTTGAATTCGTCCCGGTGAAATGTAGTGACAGAAACTCATTTTTGTGCTAACTCTAGCTAGTCGCAACAAAAGGGGATAGAAGTTTTGAACCAGTACTACAACTAATAATGACTTGTTTCACTTCCTCTGTTGTAGATAAATAAAGCTTCAAAACGTCACCCCATTCCAAGGTAAAATAATAGTGAATTTTTTACCAAAGTAAGCTATTATTTGAGCCAATTTTCCAAAATAATACGTTTTTTTGAAAGTTAACTGAACTAGCATAAACGTATTCCTGAGTAACGAATTAGGTATTATTTTATTCAAAAATTCCAACGGACAAAAAAGTCACCGGTTAACAGCGTTAAAATATAATTCGTTACTGACAATAACGTATTATGGCTAATACGTTACTGACAGTAACGAATTTAGAAATTCTAGGTACAAACAATCTTTCTATGAAATCTGACATTGATTGATCCTAAAGTCGTAACCCGCAATTACGACTTCAGCATAAAACGTAACTGACAGTAACGTTTCTTCTGAAACTAGGCACGCGCATTCTCTTGCAGAGAATCCTCACTACAAGAAAGTAAAGATACGACGACATTTATTTAGTGACATTTGAAATAAATGTCGGGGAAAAAGGAATTTCTCGACATTTATGAAAAAATGTCATAAAAATAATGACATGTGATGTAAAATGTCGTAAATATAGTGACATTTGACGAAAAATGTCACTAAAATAATGACATTTGGCATAAAATATAGCTAAACAACGATTTTTGGCGTAAAATGTCGTTAAAATAACGACATTTGATACAAATGTCGAAAATATTATGACATTTATTTCAAATGTCATATTATTAGTCGCTAATTACTGACTTTTACACCTAATGTTGGAAATCTAAATCTTTTTAAATTATGTCATCACTCTTTATATTTAATTCTAGGGAAAGAATTAGTGGATGCATAAAGTAGTAATTATATATATATATATATATATATATATATATATATATATATATATATATATATATATATATATATATATATAACGAATGAGTTTGGAACTAA
Organism: Lycium barbarum; assembly: GCF_019175385.1. Classification (NCBI taxonomy): domain Eukaryota; kingdom Viridiplantae; phylum Streptophyta; class Magnoliopsida; order Solanales; family Solanaceae; genus Lycium; species Lycium barbarum. The sequence continues at coordinate 146,358,900 of NC_083338.1, read as the reverse complement.
AAATATGGCTAAATTACAAACAACAACAACACATCCAGTGTAGTCCCACACGTGACTAAATTATTTGTGTAAATTAGTTAAAATTAAATTATACAATTATAACAATAGAGCTATTGAATATTTCTACCAATTAAAGAAAACTATCGCACATATGACTTTTTAAAAAGTATTTAACTAGTAGTATTAGAATAGGTGTCATTGCGGATAATATTTAAAGAATATTAATTATTTTCAGAATATGACTTGGCTTTTTTATCCATTATTGATCTTTTCATTATTGTTATGGCCAGATTCTATTATGAATTTTTACAACATTCTTCGTAGGGCACTCTTATTTTTTTCTTGTTCGAACTCTTGTAATGGAGGAAAGAACCGAGAAAAAGGCATCGACGACAATCGATTTTACTACGGGACAATTCGTGTCATATTTATTTTATTTATATGCATTTGAACTTTATTTAAGCTCTTATTAAAGTAATTGATTTTGCAAGGAATACTATTTGCTACTACTAATAAAAAAAAGCTTATGAAATTATAGTAGTTATAGAAATAGGAGCAGTATTTTTTTTTATTTTGGTTCTATGTACTTTAATACTCTTTTTCATTTGGACCCAGACTTTCCCCCCAAAAAATTAAAAAATCCCCAAAGACTAAATCTTCCCCCCAATAATTTTGTGGTCACTAGTCAATATTAGATTTTATTTATAGCATTCTCAGCTTAGGAGAAAATTTTGTATTCTTCGGGAACCATATATTTAATGGTGTTCACGAGATTTTTCAAAAGTTTGTCGAAGTGACTCTTTTGTTTAATTCAAAGTTCTATTGTAGTGTATAACTTGTGTACTGGAATTATATGATTCATCGTGGCATTAAATTAGATTTTTTCAGTATATAAAAAAGAAAAATGATGCTATTGACTAGAGATGATTTTCCGACATTTCTATGTATGCGTAGTAAGGATGGTATGATTTGATGACATTTCGTTATATGTCGCAATTAAATTAATTTCAAAATCGGTGACATTTAATAAAAGTTGCAAATAAATGTCGCTAATTATTTTGCCGACATTAATCTAAATGTTGGAAATTTTGTTGTGACGTTTTTAAAAAGTTGTAAATAAATGTCGTAAATTATGTACCGACATTAATATAAATGTCGGAAAATTCCCGGACCCCATGGCACTTACTAAATGTAAAATAAATGTCGCTAAGTGATTTTGCGACACTTATGGCACTTAATATGACATTTATAAAATGTCGTCGTAAGCCTAATTTCTTGTAGTGCCTGTAAATTGGGAATCCTTCTGACTGATTTGACTATAAAACGTTATCTGTAGTTACGTTTTATTTGTAAAACGTGACACACAATAAGATTGTACACTTACAATTCTTCTGACTGATTTGACTATAAAACGTTATCTGTAGTTACGTTTTATTTGTAAAACGTGACACACAATAAAATTGTACACTTACCTTTAATAGTTGTTATCTGTTATGTCAATGTCATTTCCATGCTGACAACATTTTCTTACACAATTTAGTGTGCAAGTTATGTGATTATTTTATTCACATAGAAAGAAAAAAAATTGGATATTGTTACCCACGTGATTAGATGGCAGAGTCAGAGCCAAGAGTTCAACTTTATGTTTTTAGATTTTAGAACGACGATTTCAGATTTAATACTTATGTTCTAAACTTATTATTTATACATATTTAATAAATTTCTTAACACAAATATATTATTTGTGCAAAAATTATTGAGTTTGGCGAAACCCGTGTCCAGGCTTCTAGTTTCGCTCTTCCAACAAAAAAAAATGTTACAAAACTACCTTTAGCGCAATAAAATACTGCGTTATAGAAACAGTACCAAAAAGCAAAAAAAATTGGCCAAACTTTATTTTTTGCAACACTTAGTGTTTTTTTCCATACTTTGACCAACGATTAGTCGTGTGTCATGACTCCGAAACGTCAATATTTTATATAGAACCTGATATTTTTTTCTGCGTACAATAATGTAGGCCCAATACATCAAGGATACGTAGACGTTCAGATCGTCATTTTAGGGGCTGAAAAGGTGCCCGAAGTAAGTTTTGTTTGAAAAAACTTAGTGTTTTTTTCATACTTTGACCAACGATTAGCCGTGGGTCAAGACTCCGAAACGTCAATATTTTATGTAGAACCTGATATTTTTTCTGCGTACAATAATGTAGGCCCAATACATCAAGGATACGTAGACGTTCGGATCGTCATTTTAGGGGTTGAGAAGGTGCCCGAAGTAAGTTTTGTTTGAAAAAACTTAGTGTTTTTTCCATACTTTGACCAACGATTAGTCGTGGATCAAGACTCCGAAACGTCAATATTTTATATAGAACCTGATATTTTTTTCTGCGTACAATAATGTAGGCCCAATACATCAAGGATACGTAGACGTTCGGATCGTCATTTTAGGGGTTGAAAAGGTGCCCGAAGTAAGTTTTGTTTGAAAAAAACTTAGTGTATTTAAGTATCACTATCTTTGTAAGGCCTCACAGGCTAAGCAACATGAGATAGCGGGATTTCTACCACTACTACAGGTATACCTAAAAATATTAATAAAAGTATTAACTGTATTTATAAAAAAAAACTTGTTCAATTCCGAGATGAGGCTGACTAGCCATAGCAAATCCATAATTTTGAGCCAACAAATTCATGTGATAACCATGCTGACCACTCATTTGAAATATATTATTTTGATTTGCTGGTTTGGTCTTTACATAAATCTCCAAAATATTTATATCGATCTTATCCGCAAATTTTTGCCGTATGGAGAAAAATTGTAGCAAGGACTGGTCATTCTCAATTTTAAACTCAATGAACCTTGTATTGTTACCTTGAAATGAGCATGGATATTTTCCAGAAATATCAATTTGAATATTTTCACTATTTGTCCCTATCTTCTCATGCAATAGTTCAACCAATTCAGCATAGTTCGTTGAAATAAACATGCTGACAATCATTTTGGCACCTTCAGTGTACCTGAATCTGTTCATTTCAGTAATTATTTCGCCACCCCAATACAAAGCAACCATCACATTATGTTCAAATTGGCCATCTTTACTCCTACACACGAAAATAAGACACTTATTATTATTAATATAACAGAAAAATAAATTAAAACTATAGTATTATTTTAACATATTACGAAATATTTGACTTAATTAACTTATACCTGTTGAGTTTTTTAATGATGTTCCGACAATAGGCCACACAAGTAGAAGCTTTGATGAAAATTGTTCGAATGTGTTTGAACATTCGTTTCATACACTATATTTTATAATGATATGTGGTTTGTTCAAAAAGTATGAGGAAGAGGGACTTTAGCAGTGTGTCGTTATTGTGTGTCACGTTTTACAATTAAAACGTAACTATTAATCACGTTTTATAGTCAAATCAATCAGAAAGATTCCCAATTTGCAGGATTCTCGGCAAGATTTGCGCATGCCTAGTTTGAGTAGAAACGTAACTGTCAGTTACGTTTTATGCTAAAATCGTAACTCCTAGTTACGGCTTTAACATCAGTCAATGTCAAATTACATAAAAGGATTGTTCGTATTTGGATTCTCTAAAGTCGTTACTGACAGTAACGTATTAGGAATGATACGTTACTAACAGTCACGAATTAGCTTTTAACACCGTTAACCCGACCTAATTTTTTCCGTTAGAATTTTTGAATAAAATAATGCCTAATACGTTACTCAGGAATACGTTTATGCTAGTTTCGTAAAAAAAATAAAAAACGTATTACTTTGATAAATTGATTTAAAAAATAGCTTATTTTGGTCAAAGGCTCAATAATAGCTAAAGAACTTTGGTTTTCTCTATTTTCGATGTGTTTATTGAGATAACATGTTCTCCTTACTTCACAAAGAATATGTTCTGCTAATTACATTACAAACACAAGAAAATAAATAAATAATTATTTAAGAATATTTTAAAAAAAATATTTTCCTTCGTACTAATCACACAAACTAATCACACCCTTACTGAGAAATGCGTGTGGGACATGCAAATTAAACTTTTGTCTTGTGCAAATATACTTAAATAGATTGCGTCATAAGATTAACAGTGATTATGTTTCAATTACTGGAATCAGCGACAAAATGCTATATTAAAAATATATAACAAATGAAAATATGCCCAAGTCATAATTGTAATGTATATTCTGCAGTGTTACAGAAGAAAATATTGGGAATAAACATTTGGTGCTCGTAACAAATCCTGTTACTATTTTATATAGTTTAACTACGATAAAAAAAGAAATTGAGATAGCAAAAGTTCTGATGCATGTGATTCAAGATATCAGGAAATTTAAGAGGTACATTAAAAACCTATTTTACGCTTCTACTTGGAAACTTATCGTGTTTGTATTAATATTATTCAATATAATATGTCAATATAACGCTGTTTCGTGTATTTCTCTTAGGAAAATCTCTTTCGACCTTGAATAGTAAACTTATGCCAAACTTCCGACTTAACCAATTAAAGAAGCTTGAAAAATTCAGCTCCAATAATATAAGGAGTACAAGAGACTAGTATTACTCGTAGCATGCAGGAAGAAATGTTTTACTTTGACTATTTCTCTCAATTTATACTCATTTCTTTCACAACAAGAAATAATATTGCACTTAAAATAAAGAAGACTAAGAATAAGATATAACTAGCGTTACAAGTTTACCTCAAGGAATGTGGTCAAATAGATGAATAAGATCCATCTACTATTAGTTAGATATCTCGGGCTCAAGCCTTGGGAAGTAGAGAAATTTCTAGCAAAGAGCGCTTCTCCTTAATGGGTCATTTACGATAAATTTAAATTAGGAATAAATTAGAAAAGAAAATATCTTCGGAAGTGTTCCATAGTACATAGATGTGGTCCATACCATAACCGCACAAGCTTTACGAGTACAAGAAGTACTTTTCAATGGAAGAAAATTCAAATGTTTTTTTTTTAGTATGTTGTTCTGAGTCCAGTTTAATTGAATAAAACCTATATAAAGCGTGTTTAATTTTCACTTCATGATACTCTGTCCTTACTGCTACATGTTTCCGAGAATTTTCCATAACTTTTCATTGAAACTTTCTTGATTTAATAAGTCAATCTTTGACCCATTAAGTTACTAAGTTTCTCGAGAGCGAGGCCTATAAATATGCTTCCTTATACACTGCATATGATATCATAAACTAGTTCTATAATATTCTCATAGTACACACAATTCATAAGTTCAACAGCTTTGTCGACAAGATTTTTAGCTCTTATATTATTCATCTAGAATCAGATTTGTTACCTTCTTTTGATTAGAATATCAGTTTAGAAGATTAAATCATCAGAAATGGAGAGAAAAGCATCTCAAATCCAACCTCCAACTTACGGAGATTTGATCACTGTTCTTAGTATTGATGGAGGTGGCATTCGAGGAATTATTCCAGCTACTATCCTAAGTTTTCTTGAATCCCAACTTCAGGTCAATTTTCTTTTATATATTATATATAATGATGCGGATGCTCCTCTTTTATCCTAATTTTTGTACGCACGACAAATAAAACTGATAGTATTAAATTTGCAGGAGTTGGATGGAAAAGATGCAAGACTTGCAGATTACTTTGACGTGATTGCTGGAACGAGCACCGGTGGCCTTGTAACGGCCATGCTAACGGCTCCCGACGAAAATAATCGTCCACTTTATGCTGCCAGAGATATTACTCCATTCTACTTAGAGCACTGTCCAAATATTTTTCCACAAAACAAGTGGTATACATTTGCATAATTTATTCTCTAGTGTTTCCTTTTATTTGTACTAAGGCTGCTAAACTACAATTTTAATTTGTTGAACTCACAAACATGCAGTGGTTTATTTGCTCCAATTGGGAATATAGTGCAAACTCTAATAGGACCAAAATACGATGGCAAGTACCTGCATGACGTCATCAGGGAAAAATTGAAAGATACTCGCCTTAGTAACACTATCACTAACGTTGTTATTCCTACATTTGATATCAAGAAGTTGCAACCTACCATTTTCTCCACTTATGAGGTACATCTTCCTAAGTCCATCTTAATTGATCAGTACTTAATCATATTAATTAGTTTGACGCAAACGTGTATACGTGTTTCCTTTAAAGTGCTACTCCAATATTCACTACAATTTTAGGAATTAGCTACAGATTTCATCGTCGATCTGTCGCTAGATTGCTGATAGCTAACAGAATTTAATAATAATCCGTTACTAATCCATCACTATAAATAGGATTAGCAGCCGATTTTGTTGTTTAGCTACAAAATTTGCATGTCGCTAATTCTGTTTTTTTAGTAGTGATTTAGTTCTTAACCAAATGGGAACTTGATTATTTGGTTGCAGACGAAACAATCTGCATGTTATGATGCAAAGATGTCCGATGTTTGTATTAGTACCTCAGCAGCTCCTACTTATCTTCCTGCTCATTCTTTCAAAGTTGAAGATAGCAAAGGCAACGTTAGAGAACACCATCTCATTGATGGCGGTGTTGCTGCAAATAATCCGGTACTACAATTTATGAATACAAAAAAAATAACTTGTATATACTTTTAATGTAAGTTTTTAATTATAATATTTTAATATTTTTAAAAATATGTTGGCATGTTGTTTTTCAGTGTTTGGTTGCAATATCGGAAGTAAGCAAAGAAATTTTAAAGGACAACCTAGATTTCTTCCCAATAAACCCCCTGGATTATGGGCGTTTCCTTGTAATATCAATAGGAACAGGAGCTGCAAAATGTGAACAAAAATATAATTCATCCATGGCAGCCAAATGGGGTATTGTCGATTGGTTATTTCACAAAGGTTCCACACCACTGGTCGAAGTATTCACTCAATCAAGTGCTGATATGGTTGATTACCATAATTCTGTTGTTTTTCAAGCTTTTCATAGTGAAAATAGTTACCTTCGAATTCAAGTACGTATCATTTTCTTGTGTCTTATTATTATCCTTCTTTTCTTTTTGGAAGGATTTTAATAGGTAATGGTTGATTAATAAATTTTTTAATCGTTGAAATTAATAACAGGAGGATGAATTGAGTGGGACAGAAGCTTCAGTGGATGTGGCTACAAAGGAAAATTTGGAGAGGCTAGTAGAAATAGGAGAAAATTTATTGAAGAAGCCACTTTCAAGGGTAAATTTGGAAACAGGTTTGACAGAACCAATTCCTAAAGGAGGCACTAATGAGGAAGCCCTTAAGAGGTATATTAACACAACTTTGAGAAAATAAAATGGGAAGTATGTCAAATATTTGAAAACAAAATTACGCTATTATTGGACAACAAAAAAATGTGTTAGAAAAGGCCCTTTGTTCTTTGTGACTAAATTAATATATTAAGCATCGATTTTAACCATGTATTCATTAATAGCATAATATATTTTTGTGTCTTACTACTATGTTGTAGTATCTAAATATAAGAAATTGAAATTATGCATTAAAGCATTAAAATATTTTTTGGTGACAGGTTTGCAACATTATTGGTCAACGAAAGAAGACTTCGTGAGTCAAGATCGCCACTTATCAAAAAAGTCTCAAAATAAAAGTTCCTATATTTTGGGGAATATTAGGCATAGGGGACTAACTTCGTAAAATTCGATTTATTACTTTGTATATAGACTATATAGTACTAGTATAGAAGTGTATTCATCATCATTCATATTCATGACCTCTATGTAAGAAATGCTCTGTAGATAGGTATATATTGTCTGTACTTTGTACAAAATTCGTCTTTCTTATTAATATTCTCTATTGTCTGGCCAAAGTCTTAAAACTATTTTGGAACAATCAGCAGCATTTTTAAACCATATGCTATGGTGTCCCAGTTGAGTTTCCAATAGATTACTTAAAGTAGTAAAAACAAAATTTAACTTTTTCTTAAAGCTAGCATACAATGGGAGACGTATGTCACCACTTCAATTACAATAGTATGGGTTTGATTACCAGTTACCAAACTAGTTATTCCTAAATATGTATCTTCTACCATATTAAAGGGTAGTTTTATGCTAAATTCCCACTTAATATACAAATATTAGCTTGATTAAAAAAAAATCAACTTTCTGAGGCTCTATTTTAACTAGCATATCAATTTTAGTAGATTAAACACATATGGAGGGAATATTATCTCAAACCAATCTCCAACTTATGGAGACTTATCATCGTTCTTAGCATCTATAGAGGCAGTGGGAAAGTTAGGAATTTATACAAGGAGATTTTAAAAATAAATAAAATATTACATATGAATTTGAACTTGTTATCTAAAGTAATTTTTGAATTCTTTGCCATTTCACTGAGCTTTTTCTTCGTATCAAGAGAACTCAACAACTATATATAGTAGTAAAAAGTATTTCGATTTTGTTCTCTTTGCTCAATACTATAATTATTTTAACGAAGGAGATTATGAAATATTTTGGCCTTCAATATTTTCGCTCCAAATAATACACATATCCACTAATTATTCTACTTGTGGCACACAAGTACCAGAATTCAACGCCAAATATATTAATTTAAATACTTAAGAAAAATCAACTTTTTGAATAAGCAGTTACAGTATTGTGGAGACGTGAATCATATCCATCGTGATCATATCTTATAAATTTTAAATATTGCTTCAAGTTAAAGGATACACAAAATTAATGTTGCAGTATTGAAGAACATTCTTGATTATTGACCGATGATTTCTCAAGTCAACAAGAAAACCTCGCACTTATCACTATGGATCAAATTTCGAGCCATTTTGATTTTTTAAATTAACAAATTAAGCCTCAACCGTGCAATAAGTATAATAAACAATACTGTTTAATATTTCTTGCTTGTTTTGACTATGACTTCTTTCTATATATTCAAATGATATGGCGGACTACTCTTTCAAATTCTCTTTACTTATTATACTTTCCTATTGGCTATTATACTACTGAACTACTATAGTATAAATTTTTAAGGAAAGTCATGAGGTTGACTTCTGATGTACTTCAGATGCTTTGACTAAATTCAGATCCATCCCTTTCTTTTTCCCTTTTTTTTTTTTTTTGGTGGTGTAATTGCTTTTCTTTTCGTTTCCTTATCATGAATTGTGGGCCGTCTTTATTTTGTTCTAGTGGGCCGTCTTTATTTTGTTCCTCTATGGTACTAAATGTGGGCTTTTGGGATTTATTCAAGAGAGTGACAAATGGGCCATAGATGCCTTTGAGTGAATAACATGAGAATTCACTAGTAATGGGCCCATCCGTTTTATAATATTCACCCTAGCCTTAGTTATCTGTAACTCATATTTCAATGACTTAGAGGAAAGCACTGTAGTCGTGCAAAGTGGAGCAAACCGTCATAGTTTCTACTGGTTTCTTTAATTCCAGGTATGGATCTCAATCAAAATTTATTCTTTTCATGAGCAATGAGTCAATTTAGGTAGACTACAACTATATCCTGTAAAAGAAGAAAATAGTTCGGTAATGTTTAACTGTAGTACCTCCGAAACTTTTGTACGCAGTAGCAACATCATTGTCCATTTTGATTATTGTTTCGGTAAAGTTGAATCTTAACAGAAAGGTGTTATAATTTGAGACAAATTAGTATTGAGACACAATTTTCACTTTTTAAAAGAATTATGATATCAAGGTATGGAATGTTGAGATTTAGTTCTAACCTAAAATTAAAGGATTAGTTTCCCTAGACTAATTTGGACCATTTATTTATGTTATTGGATAGATTGAGGCTATTGGAGATTGTTTGAAGAGAATTTGGCATTTCAAGAGAGGTTGCGTTACGGTTATAAGGCAAGTGAGGCTTAAACTCTTAGTTTGCTTGTTTTTCATAAAAAGCATATGGTTTGTGTTTTATGTATGCATTTAAACCGTTTAGTTCGTGTGAGTGGGCAAGCATGATCTAAATTGGATAATTTTCAAGTTTCTAAAGTAATGACCGTATGAGTCCTTTAGCGTAAATTCGCTTAAATAGATACTATTTATATAAATGTAAAGTCTAGAAGTGGTATTGATTGGATGTATGTTCCACTTATCGGATCTTCAGAGGGGCACACTTCCATAGGTCCCATTGATGTTCAGTGAGAGATAGATGCTAGAATCTTAAGTGACCCGGGTAAGATGGGGGTAAATAATGCCCTCTCCGGAAGACGGGGTAAGACATAGACAAATACGTACTATGTCCTGTGAGCATAGATTCAGATTCAGTGTAGTGCATCTATTGCTTGTCCGGGTAAGATGGGGGTAAATAATGCCCTCTCCGGAAGACGGGGTAAGACATAGACAAATACGTACTATGTCCCGTAAGCATACATTCAGATTCAGTGTATTTCATGTAATGCTCGTCCGGGTAAGATGGGGGTAAATAATGCCCTCTCCAGAAGACGGGGTAAGACATAGGTAAATACGTACTATGTCCCGTGAGCATAGATTCAGATTTAGAGTATTCCATGTTTTGCTTGTTTATGCTTCATGATTTCAGCTTCAGCTTCAGTGTTTGTATATATTTAATATACTTGTACCGTGTAATTGCTTCTATGCATTATCAGGGATTTCAAAGACTTGCCCCAGGGGTAAGCTGAGAGTGTCGATGATCTTGCTGGGTCTTTTAGACTCACGCTTGTTGATGTTGTATGTGTGCAGGTGTGGTTAACGGTGACCAGGTAGCCGGTACTTGATTCATTCCAACTTTGTTCAGTCTAGTTCAGTCGAGGTGAGCCACCATTGGATCATGGCGGCCTTTCTTTTTTAGTTGACTTAGTAGTATTCTGAGCTACATCTCGTACTTTTATATTCAGACTAGTAGTTCCATGACTTAGACATTTTTATGGGGTTTATGGGCAAGACTAATTATTTGTATTTCGCTTCCGCACTTTTCTTTATATTATGAGACTTTGCGTATTATTAATTTTATTCGTTAATTTTCACATGATTAGCTTAGAGGGTTCGCCTTATGGGTAGAAGCTTGACGGGTGCCCGGTCACGACCTGAGTGTTAGATTTGGGTCGTGACAATTCAATTGGTAGTATATTTTGAAAGAGTTGTCTATATTCCGAAAAATATCTCCATTAGTCATAATTGAAAAAAAAATGAAATATTAAAATAGGAAGAGAGAGAAAATATTTTAATATATTAATGGATAAGTTATTAATTATATAAACTATGGTTGAAATCTTGCTTTAGTCAACTAAATCTTAGCCATTAATTCTAATACATGTCATGTGTCTCTAATCTAAGATAGAACTTGGGGAAAATGGTGAGATGGAAAATGAACATGTATATTGCTTAAAAAAGGTACACGTTGTGGAGGACGACATAAACCAAGCCTCCACTACATAAAGAAGGATGATGCATTTCCCTATACACTTAGACTGATCACTGGCAAAAAATATGGTTAGGATCGACCTGTATAAGGTGTGCATATTATTTGGCAAAAGGACGGTTACTATACAAAGTGAGACCCTATGGAACATGGTTAGGATCAACTTGGATGTGAAGTTTTGGCTTTCCTCATTCTGATCAAACTAGGCATTTGGACCTTGTCCATCTTGTAAGCTCCAAAAGCTTCCTTGGATATACTTTTCTGCTTTAAATTGATTTCTGAAGCTTCAAGATATACTCGTTGATAAATAAATCTCAAGAATTAAAGACTTTTTGCCCCTTCAAAGTAACAACATTTTAAAACTACAATAATGAGTTTACTAATTCAAATTAAAATAACTTAAATAAGGAAAATTCCCCTTCAACCCAATTATTGCGGAAAGAAAAATAATAATGGGGGAGCACATTATTAGCTACTTCCGATATCTAAGGCATTTGCTTGTCAATAGAGAGACGTTTACAACTTTTATATTAGCGATGTATGATTTAATTTGACATTGTAACAAGTCCCTCAGCTCGTCTTATTTTTCATTACTACTTACATTTATTATACTAAACAATTATCTAAAACGCTTCAGGATAGTATGAAAAAAAACTGTTTAAATCTTGCAAGATAACTATACTTTCGTTTTACGAATCAAAATTTGCTAGTGTTGTGCAAATAAAGTGATATTGATAAACAATTCGTATTATATAGTAATTAATATGAGTCTCAAAAAAATTCTTGTTACGTGAAAGTTTCGGTTCTAGCCCTTAATTATAGGTCGTCTTTGAATGGTTCTAGATATATATATATATATATATATATATTCGTGGTCATCACTCTTGATTTTTTTTGAGAAGTAAAAGGTTATATCCAAAACATATCGAGGATAAAGAAGCAACTTGATGGGTATTGAGGACTATAAATAGATGATTCGGCTTTTGCTGGATATATCAATAAAAAGTATAAGCATTGTTCTGGAATATACTTGTTTCATAAACTCATCAATATTATTTCCATCTAAAGTATTAAATATATCCATCAAATTAAAACAAAGTAGGAAAAATGAAGAGGGCAATAATGTCATCAGGTGGTTCATTCAAGGTGCAGCCTCCAACTTATGGTAAACTCATAACAATTCTGAGCATCGATGGAGGTGGCATTAGGGGAATTATTGCTGCCACCATTCTTGAGTACCTTGAGTCTCAACTCCAGGTGAAATCAATTTCATTATGTAACACACTTTTCTTTTTAGTATGTTAAAAAAAGAATGACATCTTTCTATATTAAAAATAATTTAAACTCTATGTGTAGACAAACACCTTCACATAAATTGATCAAACGGAGTGAGTCGTTCACAATGTTACCATCTATATTAATTTTATGGATATTTATTCACTATGTAAGTGATTCTACCTCCTTTTAGTCTGTTAAAAAAAAAATGACACTCTTCTATATTAAGAAACAATCTGAACACTATGTGTCGTCAAACACCGTCACACTTCTCTTTTGAACATGTTTTAGTAGGTTGGTTTTCTTATTTTTTTGGTTACTAGTCTCGCTTATTATAAACGATTAATTAACTGATGTATCTTTTATTGATCTGATAGTAAAAATTTCTTTTTCACCGCCACTTTATAGAAATTAAGTATGTATGTGAACAACTATATATATGCTAATTACCTTTTTTATGCTAAGTACTTTGAACTTATAGTTAACAAGTTTAAACTTTGGATCAATATAGGAATTGGATGGTGAGGATGCGAGACTTGCAGATTACTTCGACATAATTGCAGGAACAAGCACAGGCGGTCTTGTCACGGCCATGCTAATAACTCCAAACAAAGAAAAACGTCCTTTGTTTGCTGCTAAAGACATAAAGCCCTTCTATCTTGAGCATGGTCCTAAGATATTCCCACAAAAAAATTAACCCTTTTTTTTTTTGGAATTCTTGTTTAAGAACTAAAAATATTTGTCTTATTAGGACTGAAACCTTAATTAAACACTTTTACAGGATGGTACTGTTTGGATCAATAATGAAGACATTGAAATCTCTAATAGGACCAAAGTATAATGGGAAGTATCTTCACCAAGTCATAGAGGCGAAATTAAGGGAGACTCATTTGCATGAGACATTAACTAATGTGGTTATTCCAACTTTTGATATCAAGAATTTACAACCAACTATTTTCTCGACTTTTGAGGTTTCTCTCTCTCTCTCTCTCTCCCTTTACTGCGCTATGTTTATGTGAATAATAGTAGTTGTAATATTTTTGCCTGTAATTTTGATCCTTCAAGAACACTAATTTGCATCCTTCTTCCATGATTTTGTTAAAAAAAATAGACCAGTAATAATAATAATGACTCGTTCAAGTTAGGATTTTTATTACAACGTCAAATTTATCCCCTGAAAATAGCTATTTAAGAGTGTTGTTGCGCGTATCAAGTCCGCATATCTAAAACAGTTTGGCCAATTTAGGTGGCCTATTGCCCAAATAGATTCCAAAAAGGAAGTAATCAAAACTTAGAAAAATAGTCCTTTTGTGATTGATTTGTTTGATATAATCATGATAAAAGAATGAAAAAGCTATTAGTAGTTTAATTTAATAATAAAATAAATTATAGAAGAACAAAAGAACGAATGAAAAATGACTTTGAATTGGTCGAGTTGGGTGATGATCCCTATATTTATCCAAATTGGCGCTCTCATCTTAGCTCAAACAAATATTGATCAGGTTATGACTTAACCTGTTTATTAAGTTGGCGTGTTTAACCCGTTTAACAGGCTAGAGAAAAGTCATTAATGGATGCTAGGCTTTCAGATATATTCCTGCACATTATTTCCAGCATCAAGACAAAGATGACAACTTTCATGAGTTCAATCTTGTTGATGGTGGTGTTGCAGCTAACAATCCAGTATGTCAAATACTATTTTGACTATATTCTAGTTTATGCGGGTAAATATTTTTTGTAAAACATTTTCAAGAAACCAAACCGGTCAGCGTCATAATGGATGTCAAATTTCCTAGATGACATGAGATTCCTCTTTTCTCCTCCGGGGACATTTGGCCCCACCAAATCTGCAGCAACTCGGGTGTAGTCAAGACCATATTAAAGCTCAAGTTGATTGACATCTACAAAACAAAACCCGATGTTAATTCACCCCCCCCCCCCCCACTAGACAATAGTTTCATTCATAGCCCCATTTAACGTTTCCAAATAGCACATAATATGATATGCGGTGTTTTTCGGGTCATAGATCGTACTTGACATGGGATAGTCTCCTTATCGGGTTTGGATACGTCTAAAATATCTAAATCACCCAGTCTACTTCTCATTTGGATTTGGCTTAGCTCTATCTTAGGCTTATGCAAGAGTGAGTTTTTTCAAATTGACCTTGGACCCGAGCGAACTACTCGGGGTGAACCGCTGTCGGCCGTTGGGTGACCGCACACCAACTTAACGTTCAACGTGTTCCAAAGAAAGGGTGTTTCGGGATTTTTAGTGAAGGCTAGACCGTGAGCCCGCGTGTCCCCTTTGAAACCATACTTGTTGCCAGGAGTGGCGGAATTGATGATATGATATGAATGATAGTTCAAAAAATTGCGGAAATTTAAACACATAAGCAAATAAATACAGTTAAGATCGCATTATATTGGAACCCTTATGGTTAGATACTAGAAAGTTCCCCAGCAGAGTCGTCATCTGTTACGGTTCGCTTTTACGCGGGTAAGGCATAAAAGTAATCCGAGGTTGTTGGTGCTCTAATTTATTATGGAAAACTAGGAAAACTGGGTTTAAAGGTTTTTTCAAAAAATAAGTAAAAATCTTTTGGACCAGAGTTCGAGGTAAGGGTTCTGATGATCCCCTAAGGAAGGTTTTACGCACCCTAGCATTAAAGATTCGTAGAATACGGTTGACCTATGAGCTTCAATGTGTGATTAATGTATTTATTTGCCAAAAGAGTGTTTTGATTTTTCCGCAAAAAGGGTCATTCTTTTTCATATCATAATCATAGTTCCAAGAAAAATTTGGCAAAAATTCCCCCTTTGGGGGGGGGGGGGGGGGGGGGGGGGGGGTTTCAAAAATCCACGCAAGTGTTCAACTCACTTCGTTTCCGGACTAGGACACACCCGAGATTTCTCCCGAGTAGAGTCGCTACTATATATTCTAGTCCTAACGAAATGGGTTTAGTAATTACTGGTTTTATACATATATAGAAAATATGGAGTATATCTCCGATTTTTATACTTATATATATATATATATATATATTACATGAAAGAAAATGCAAGTGTTTTTATTCAAGCTCATTTAAATCCTTGAAGCCCATAAAATCAAGTCGCATTCTAAGTTCCAAGATCCGTCAAAAAACCAGCCCTCAAAACCGTCCAATTTAGCCCAATTTTAGAGTTGTGCTTCCAGGCCCAAAAAACATCTTACTAGAAAATTATTCTAGGTCCAAGTCTCAACGGTCCAATTCTTTATCAAAGTATTCAGATTGGTGCTTCTTTTAACCATAGCCCAACTGTCTCTTAAAAAACGTCTTTTGGCCATTTTTATCATGCAAAAACGTTAACAGCCTCATACTTGAAATGGAAAGGTTCTTTAATCATTTCATTTTTTTTAAGGAGGTAATCACTTTGTTTTGGACTTAAAACCATTTCCTTTAGGTAAATTCCATTTCCTACTGCTGCTTTTAACCAGTGACATTTGGAGAGGAAAAATGACTCTTGAAACCTCTTAAATTAAGGAAAGAATTATTAACCATATTTGAAAAATCGATTTGTTTTGACGACTTACCTAAATTGGTAAATATTTTCCTAAGTTCTAACATGCATAATGTGTTCCAATAATCACATATTCGGTACCTATACAACATATATATGGCAAATATACATAAACGGAGAAAGAAGGAGAATGAATTTTTAACTGATGGGCCTACCAAACCCATCAGTGCCATTTTCACCCATTGGCTGGGCCTTCAAAGCATATCAGCTTCCCTTTCTATTCATTTCCCATGGACTCGATCAAGAAGGGTATTGGGCCTTTGGCCCAACGAATTTTGCGTAGTAAAGAAATCCCATTCCCCCCCCCCCCCCCCCCCCCCCCGCCCCCCCACAAAAAAAAGTAGGATTTTCATGCAAGCAAAGAAAGAAGGGGATGTAAATTAGAGAGCATCCAAAATATTCCAAGTAAAGAGATACATAACATACCAATTTGTCAAAATAAAACAAAAACTATGCTTGGACGAAAATTTAGACAGGAAGACACATATTAATGTTTATGAACTGAGGTAAAAGAACAAATCCAGGATTCAAGGTCATGGGCCTAACATCACAAAGCCCACATGAAACACAGAAAAATAGAAAAGAGAAACAGAGCCCAAATATGCAAATAGCATTAAACATATCACAAGATTTTTATTCATAGAGTAGGTATACACTCTTTCCCACTTGATATACCACATATATACACAGCTATAGAGATGCTAGTACACTCTTTCCCACTTGATATACCACAGATATACACTCTTTCATTTTATTTTATTTTGGCTTATAAGCTGTTTTTTTTAAGCTAAGCCAAACGGGCCAACTTATTTTTTTGGGCTTATTTTAAGTACAAAATGACTTATAAGCTGGTCAGTCAAACACTCAAAAAAGCTAAAAACAGCTTCAGAAACTTATAAGCTAAGCCAAACGAGCTCTTAGTTGATTCGAATCTTACGCAACCAAGCAAAGTTTAACTACTTCTTTTAATTTTTGATTTTCAAAATCTCATTAACATTGATGTTGGAGACATATATATATATATATATATATATATATATATAATTGGAGCCTAAAATGAAAGGATGCTATTTTTTGGCTTAAAGTGCTGTAGTTGGGTAAATGTTTGAAAGTGTTAAAAAAAAGAAATGCAACTAGTGCTCTTAAATTGTCATGTGTGGACAAGTGAGGGATGGCTCAGTGGTTAAGCACCTCCACCCACGACCGGTAGGTCCTGGGTTCGAGTCACACTGGAGGGGAAGTGTGGAAACACTATAAATCCTCCTAAATGGGAGGGGGAAAAAATTGTCATGTGTGTGTGTGTGTTTTTTTTTTTTTTTTTTTTATTTCTTAATTTTTTGTTTATTACTTTAATGTTTGTTGAAGGCATTTTTTTTATATATATGGATAATAGATAAATGTTGTGCTTTTAACTATGGAAGAATTACTTTTTGATCCATCCAACTAAATATTGTATTATCCTACTCATAATTCTTAGCATTTTGCCAATGCCTCCCCCATAATAGTGTAAAACTAAAAGCAATGGCACATAACAAGTTTTATAAATGAGAAAATTTCATAAACATCTATAGTTTAGAGCGTAATTACGAAACATAATAACAGTTTGTGTATTTTCTAAACGTAGCTATAATTGTTGTATTAGACAGAAAAACTGTACTAGCCAAGTATCAACTGTACTAGATGGTGTATATCAAAAGTATCGGGTGTGTATCACCTGTATCAGACGGATATGTTGAATTTCGCGTGAAAGAACTGTAACAACGCGTACTGTATCAGCGCATACAGTTATCCTTGTGTCTTATATATTTGCTATAAAACCCAAAATATAGCTAGGTTTCATAATTTTTTTGAAACTATAACTATATATCTGTAAATATATAATGTAAATGTTTGCCACGTAGTTTAATATTTCCTTTTAGAAATAGTCTTTGGCTCACGTGGGTAAAACATTCGGGTTGGGATAAAACCATCAAAACTGCACCGTCAGCTCAAATGGTGTCCCTCGTCCCCTCAACGTTCCTCATCTGATCTACAATCAACAATCACCGTATCTCTCCGCAAGATCTAGGGTTTTCAAAATCGTCATTCGCAATTCAAGCAGAGATCCAATCGGTTTGTAAAATCCTCGATTTCATCTCCGATCTACACTTTATTGAAAATGCCTGTGAAAGTGGCGAGTGCGTCAATACGAGATCGGACTCAAGAGTTTCAGAGTATATCCGAAAGGTTAAAAAAGTCATTTCAGAACGGGCCGATTAGCACCAGTTCTTCTAGATCGGAGGAACAAAGGAATACTATCGCTGTGCAATCCGAGTTCAATAAACGAGCCTCGAAAATTGGTTACGGAATACATCGAACCTCACAGAAGCTTGCAAAACTAGCAAAATGTAAGCCAATTTTGTCTCATCTATTATTTTATTTTTGGAGAGGCGGAAAATTGCAATTATAATTAGTTTCTCATCTATCTTGTATGAAGAATTCATCTATATCCCATTTGTTTGCATTGCGAAGCTAGCAAAATTTAAGTCAATTTTGTCTCATTATAATAATTTATTTTGGAGATGAGGAAAATCACAATTATAATATGTCTTTTAGTCTCTCAAGTACTTTTGATTTAATTTTTGAATATCTATCTTGTATTAAGAATTTCATTCTATATCCCATTTGTTTGCCAGATTGTTTGCATTGCGAAGCTAAACTTAAAAATGTAAGTCAGTCTTGTCTCACTAAACTTAATGAGTATGTTATTTGGGTACAGCTTTTGAAAATTATTGCGCACGAAGTACGGGCTACGTGACATAAATATTTTCAAAAATAGACACAGAGCGTAATTTTCCTTTATTTATTTATTTTGTTTTGGAGAGGAGGAAAATTGCAATTATAATATGTCGTAGTGGGCCTTTGGACATAAGAATTGTGAAATTTGGAAAAAATTGCTGTAATATTTGTTGTCAAGTTGAAAATGGTATTTGGAAATCGGAGTTGTGTTTGGACGTGAATACAAATTCGAGTTATTTTTTATTTTTTTGTGAGTGATTTGCAGTGGAAATTGTGAAAACAGTTTCTTGGAGTTTTTCAAATTCGGAAAATTGTAACAATTCTATGTCCAAAATGTTTTCTGAAATTAAATTCTGGAAAAAATTGAAAACCATCCATGGTCAAACGGGCGCTTAGTCTCTTATACACTTTCCATTTAATTGTTGGATATCTATCTTGTATTAAGAACTCAATTCTATGTCCCATTTGTTTGTGTGATTGTTTACATGGCGGGATTTAAGCACGGTCCTCTGCCTGCTATAAATTCATGTAAAAGGAAATAGAGTTGCAAACTTGGGAAACTGACCTTTTTTATGGATGCCAAAGAGAATTTGGGGAATGAGCAACTAAGTATAACCATCTTCTGTAGTCCTGCAAGGACCATAATGGCTTTTCTTGTTCAAGTTTATGTATTAATACTGCAGTCCCTCCCTGGACGTTGTTGTGCCTACAAACCTGACCATTTATGCTTTGGTTTGTTCTCAAACTATAATAGAGAAGATGAAAATTGTAGTCACTAGATGTCGACCCTTATATTTTACATATTATGTGGTTTAGTACACCGGGGCCTTGGCTCTTTGACACTTGTTTATGTTGTGATTAATAATCAGGGCCAAGGTTTCTGATATTTATCTAATAGTGTTATATGTCTCACTGCAGTGGCAAAAAGGACTTCCGTTTTTGATGATCCGACTATAGAAATCCAGGAGCTGACTGCAGTTATCAAGCAAGATATTACAGCACTTAACTCTGCTGTAGTAGATCTCCAGCTTCACTCTAATGCTCGCAGTGAAAGTGGTAATAGTGATACCACTAGTCATTCGACTACTGTTGTAGATGACTTGAAGAACAGACTGATGACGGCCACTAAGGACTTCAAAGAAGTACTCACCATGCGGACTGAGGTGAGATCAGTTATATGCTGGTTTTATCTTCGTTATTAGCCTGTTTTCTTACTCAAATATATCTTTTGTGAGTCTCAAGTTAGTGAAGGCTTCTATTTACTTTTTTTTTTTGGTTACTACATTGTCTCCTTCAACTTTTTTGTCGTTAACAGTATAAAAATACACGTCATTATAGTCATTTCCATTTTCTTGGATTTCTGTTTCCAGAATATGAAGGTTCATGAGAACAGAAGGCAGTTGTTTTCTTCATCAGCTACCAAAGAAGCTTCAAATCCATTTATGCGCCAACGTCCACTAGCTTCAAGGAATACTGCTAATACACCAGCCAGCCCTCCTCCTTGGGCTAATGGTTCACCTTCTTCTTCTCAGTTATTTCCAAGGTGAGGATGAAACTCTTTTACACCGTCTTGGTAGTTCATGCCTCACAGGCCTGCTATAACTGAATAGATGCTTGGTCAGCAGCCATGAGTTTCTCTTGTAACATTGGAACATCTTGCTTGTTATATTTTTAATACAAATGATTTTAACTTATTCAAAAGAGGAGATGAAATTTAAGGAGTCTGTTCTTCTTTCCAACCTTTGCTTTTGGTGATCTTGACATGATCACTGATGCCAAAAAGAAATTCCAAATGATTCATGAATTAAAGGTTGAAAGAGGAGATAGCTCTTCCTGTCGTGGGAATAACCTTTTGTTTGGTCTTATGGCCTAATCTATCTCCCCAAGTTAAGTACTGGACATTCCAGATAATAGCTTCTCCAAACATGTTCATAATCCTAAGTACCTTTATTATACTATTCGTCTAATCCATTACCAAATCCATTTTTTTATTAACCCCCTTCTTCCATGAAACTTAAATTGGTGAAATTGAATAGGACATGCACCTTGTTGAGACCAATGCGGTATGGTGACAGTTCTAATGGTGGGAAGTTTTGATCTATATCTGGGTAAAAGAATGATTGGGGGCTGATCTCCGGGAAGTTTGGTTTCACATGATCTTTTGCTTTAAAAATCATGAGAAATTTAAAGAGCACTCCTACCCCTTACCCACGCTTCCCCATGCCTCTCCCCACTAACATACACTATTCTGCCTTCATCTGTTTCTTCCCCTGGGCCTCCTTTTATTATTCATATCATTTTTCAATTCATTATTTCGTTATTTATCTTCTATCAATATACTATTGACGTATCACCTAGTTACTGTAACTGCCTGTATTGGAATCGTTGTGCACTATTCTTTGGTCTTGCTATAGTTGTTGGTTATCTATTTGATCTCTCTCCCTCTCTCCGTCTACTCTCCCTCTTTTTTTCCTTTTGAACAGGTTACTACTTTGTATTAGACCAGTACTTAGGTAGTACTGAAAACCCCCTTTACAAAAGAAAGTAAGAAAACTAAGATGCTAAGAAAAAGAAAATCCTTGCATGAGTAAAGGACTTCTAGGATTGATTCTGCATCTACTGAGGGATTCTTTGTACACCAAAAATAGAGCAGCAACATACAGTCTTGCTTGATCTTCTGTAGAGGGCTACTCCTATCCTTTAAACATCTGGAGTTCCTTTCTTTCCAGATACTCCACCAAATGCAAGCTGGAATGGTCCTCCAATAACTTCTATTCCTTGCCCCAATCCCAGCCTCCTCCCAGCTAGAAAGAGTGTCTACAATCTTGCTAGGCATTGTCCAAGAAATGCTTCTGAGATTGATAAAAATCTTCCATAGCTGATCAGTTATTCTGTAGTGGAAAAACAGATGTCCTACTGTCTCAGCTGCTTCCCCACATAAGCAATAGCTGTAAACTAAGATATTCCTTCTCTCTCTCAAGTTTTCATGAGTCCAAACAGCTTCTTTGGCTAGCAACCATGTGAGCATACTACCTTAAGAGGTATTTTAGCTTTCCAAATTTGTCTCCAAGGCCAGTTAGAGGTCTGTTGCTCAGTCATGTTCATGATCTTATAGCCTGAGCTCACTTTGTATTGCCCCTTGTTATACCCAGTCCACCACAAGCAGTCCAGTCCATCCTTCAGCCCTTGGAAAGATTCCAAATGTTTATATAGCTCAACTAATCTAGGTATTTCCCAGTCATTCAACATTCTTCTGAAAGTCAATCCCAGCCTTGAGGTGACCACATTTCAGCACTGTTTTGTTCTGATGTTGTGCCAGAGCAAACATATCAGGAAATAGTTCCTCCAAACTTCTGTTTCCTAGCCACCTATACTTCCAAAAGATTGTTTTATTGCCATTATTTACTCTGATAACAGATTGGCTCTTCAAAAAGGCCACCATGCTCTGATTGACCTGCAGACAGTTACACCATATGGATTATTGACCTCATTGGTAGCCCAAAAGTCTCTCCCTCTTTTAATCTAGCCAGATTTGTATTAGTTCAATAAATGTATAGTTTAGCGACAATTTTGGTAAAATGGTACAGATCGGTCAAAAAGTATTGTATATGTTAGAAAATACTGTTCTACAAGTAAATTTGGAGCAGCGTTGGCCATATTAATAATGGCAGAAAAGCCGAATATGACAATGCTATGTGATGGTTATTAACTGTAAGAAAGTAACAAATAGCAATGTAGTATAAGTTGATGTAGCTAAATAAAATAGAGGGAGGGGTGGTGGTGCTTGTGCTATGGTCAATAAAGATGACTGCACCATGGCAGATGATGCCCTGTAAGGTCTAAACATAGTAGCTGAGGGACTCGGGAGGAAACATAGTAGCTGAGGGACTCGGGAGGGGCAAGATGAGTTATCGCCATTGGAGGTATGTTGTAGGCAATTGAAATATATGCATGTCACTAGTTGAGGTTGTTAGTGTCAGCTTATTCTATCTTTCTGCAGCTACTAGTGATTAAGAGAAAAAGTATTGGGATGTTGGGTCGGTGGTATTAATTATAAAGCTGTAGAGTGCTTCCTCCCCACTCCTATTCTCGGAAAGAATAGAACATTGCCCTGTTCTATTCTTGTTCCTGCTTAGTCAAAGGACCTAGGTGAGCCTAGCAGACAAATTTTGGAAATTTGTCAATCTTTAGAGATCAATTTTTGAACCCCCAGAAATATGAAGAAAAGGAGGATGTAGGCGAACTGGTAGTGAAACAATGATTGGTTGAAGGTATTACAGGACGTTTTAGACTTAAAATCATAGAAAGGAAGTTATCTTGAGATATCTATAATCTCTTAAAATCCATGCAGAACTTGGCTGAAAATAGAGTATAATGGAAGAAAAAGATCCCCAACTAGTTGAGCTTTCGGCCAAATTTTGTTGGTACGGTCAAATTAGTCCAACATTTGTTAAGAGTCTTTTTTATTTTGTTGGGAGATTTTTGTGCAAGTAGAGAATGTAGAGAACTTTTAGGGTTAGGAAACCTAAATTTATAGAATATTGGATTGAGATGGGTCTAAATGGACTATGCGGATTCATATGCCTGACCCCAGCTAGCTTGGGATTGAGGTGTAGTTGTTATAACTTGTAAGTTACATGACCATGCACTTTTTTAATAAGTTGAATAATGTTATTAAATATTTGGAAGAACTCTCGTATGCAAGCAGCCGAGCAGTATACCAAAAAGTAAAGATCATGCAGTAAAATATGATATTCTACAAAAATACAGCTAACCATCTATACGAATAAGAATCTCATGGGTACACTAAGAGAAATCAGAACGAGAAGCTATTCCTCTAATGTACAAAATAATTTATATACTAGCATACTTGTCTACTTCTGCTTGTCCCAAAAAACATCCTTTTCTAATTTTCTTTGTCCAAACTGTAATCATTATCTGGAAAAAAACAGCGAAGATAAACCAGATTCTGTTCTACATCTGTTTTTACACTCAGCTTTGGGGTTTTTAAGTATCATTAAGTTTTTTTCCCTCCTAATTCTTTCTTGTAGGAAGCAAGGGGATGGAGACACACAGCCATTGTTGCAGGAGCAACAACAGCAGCAACAGCAGCAGCAGATGGTTCCATTGCAGGACAGCTACATGCAGAGTAGAGCAGAAGCTCTTCAAAATGTTGAGTCTACTATCCATGAGCTGGGCGGCATTTTTAATCAGCTTGCTACCTTGGTTTCTCAGCAGGGAGAGGTTGCAATCAGGTTTGTATGACAATTGTTGTAGCACTTGAAAAATAAAAAGATGTAGGAGATAATATTACAGCAACAATTATGATGATGATGATAATAATAAAAGGATTTAGGAGATCTCAATGCTTTATATTTTATGTAGTTATCTTTGTTCAACTGTTGACACCATTGTAGTCTCCTAATGATAAAGTTAATTATATGATGACAAGCGATGGGATTTTTTGTTTGTTAAATTTTTGTAAACTAATCACTAGTTCTGGACTTATCACTCTGATCAGTACTTTGGTGTCTTTTATTGATTCTATTTTGTATGGTAAAAGATGATTTTTAACCATTGCATGAACTTTTGGTCTGAGAACATTAAGGATCCAATTTGGGATCAGATCATGCATCGACCATCCGCTAGTTATAAGGATTTAGAAGTCTAGTGTCTTTCATATTATAGCATATTTATGTCTGAGGAAGCAGATTAATTCTTCTCAGTTCTTAAAAACATTAATAAGTAATTGATAATCTTTCCTATTTGTTGACACTGACTCGGTAAGGGGAGGATGACAAATATATTCAAATTTGTAGGTTTATTTGATCAAGGGAATAACATGCCATTGTTGTTGTAAATTCTATGTTAAATTGAGCTTTTGAAGCTCTCTCTCTCTCTAAAAAAAAAAAAAGGTAGAGATTTTATTAAATGGTACCAGGATGGTACAGGAAAAAAACAAAAACAACATAAGTCAAAAGCAGCCTACTACACTCTTCTTCCTAGCATATCCAAGAAATCCATATACTGGTTCAAACTATCTATTAAGCTGCTATTACACCAGAAGTACAAATATTGTAAAAATCTATCCTTAATTCTGGAAATGTGAGTTCTCTTCCCTTCAAAGAAAGCTTGTTCCCTCTCCAGCCATATTGTCTATAAGATAAACAATTGTATAGTTCTCCAAATCTGCTTTATCTCTTTTGGTATCACCTACTGCTGCCAACCTTCCAGCAAGCCTTTCACATTCTGAGGCTTCACGCATTTAATACCACGAAGATTTAGGAACAGTTCCCAACATTCTCTATAAAAGAAAAAGGTGCTCAACTGTTCCCTTGTTTTCTTGACACAGAAAGCATCTACTTGTGGTTAACATAAAATGTCATGCGTGTACTCTCAATGAATCCTACCATCATTTTGTATAACCTCTTTCTATTGTGATTAATGTAATGCTTGGCACACTTCTTTTAACTTACAAGTAAATCTTTTGAACATTATTGATAATATTTTTGAAATCAAATTGCATGAGATGTCATAAATGATCTTCAATATGATGTTTATCAGCAGGTAAGGGTTTACTGCTTTATCCCTAACTTGGTTAGAGAAAAGTCTGAAAGTTGATGGAAGTTTCTTATACTTCGAACTATCTGTATTTAGAATCTTATAAAATGGTGCCTTGCACTTAAAGTTTGCTGCTTCTCTTGTTGTCACTCTGTAGTGCATAAAACCTTGTACTACCTGATTGTTGATATTAAACTGATATTCACAATATTGTCCTTATTTACGATTTTTGTCAAGATATGGTGGGGTTGGTAACACATTCTTTTAGCAGGAAAGTAATATCTTGGTTTCCATCACAGGATTGATGAGAACATGGATGACACACTAACAAATGTGGAAGGGGCACAAGGGGCTCTGCTCAAGTACCTCAATAGCATCTCGTCAAATCGATGGCTAATGATTAAGATATTCTTTGTGTTGATTTTCTTCCTTATGATTTTCCTATTTTTTGTGGCATAGTGAACAATGGCAACATTCGACAAAGTGTGATGTAGAAAGACAAATAATCCTGTATTTTAGATAAGTTGCTCCGCCCCCTTGTGACTCAACTGTTGTTTCAAGTTCGAATTTGGTAGCAACTCCATTTTGAGGCATCTTTTCACCCTTGTCTTCCATCAGATGCGGCTTATTGTAATTACCCTGTGAGGTTATTGGGACCGGCAGTTTCTGTTTTTGTCACCACTTTAAGTTGAAAGCTGTCACATCTGGTTACCAGAACAAGGCAAAACTATCCCCGTATAAAAATATGCAGTTTTATTTTATATGGTAATTATTTGAATTCTGTAAAGTACCCGGTATAAAAAGCTTGTACTATTATTTTATGCTCCGTTTGGTCTTCATTTCAATTCTGAATTGTTATTACCATATTTTATACAGATAGTCATTGTATTGTTTTATTCAATGTGGAATCACAATACAATGATAAGCTTAAGTATTCAAGTTTGCTTTTAAAACCTACCCAAAGATGTCATGACGGCTCTACTTCATCGTACCTTTTTAAAACGGTTTACCAAATCTGAGAAGTCATATATATGTTCTCGAAGTATACTGTTTTCCGAAATTAAACGCAAAGTACTTTAGGAAATTAGAAAGATCCATGTAGGTTAACTGAAACTAACAACGAGATCCATAAAAGAAACACAGGGCATTAATCATCACTCCTTTCAAGTTTCAATTAGTACAAAACTACAAATTACTACATCAATCCTTTCAAGTTTCAATTAGTGCAAAACCACAAATTACTACATCAATCCTTTCAGGCAAGCCGTAATCATTAAATAAGATGGTGACTACCAGCCTTTTCTTTTTCTTACAAAAGAATCTTTCTTAAATCTTCGGGTTCTATCTTCTCATGAAGATGCACTTAAGTATATTAGAGAATATTGTTTACTTGTAAGAATTTTTTAAAGACTTGCATAAAACCAGCAGACAAGAAGTCTTTCGTTTTTCTTAAGTCTGCGAAATATTGTCATATAGATGTGAAATGTTGCGTGACGTAGAAGATGACAATTTTCATACGTATGTTTTCCAGAAAGCATATCCACGAATTACTTGCACAAAGTTTGTGTGGAGGATACTGATTTAAGGGGATATGAATGAACATAATTCTATCCCCTAACAAATAGGTGTCTTTTGTGATTTTTAATTTTGACAACCTTGTGAAATATATTGGGTGCAGAAAATATGTTGTTGAAGTTCTTGGGAGATAGATTTTGTTTGGGATCGAAATAACCATATATTATACGGAAGCTAATGTAATCAGATGACAGAAGAAAAATATATCACAATGTGATTTAATCAATTGACCTTTTTTTTAATCAATTGAGCTATATCCATCTGGATAGAGGAGGAGATAGAACATCTTCCAAAATAAAAGATAGTACAAAATAATAAATTCTCGCCCTAAATAAACTTCTCCAACTCCTAAAGGTCTAATGAATGTTGTAAAATAAGAAGGGGAATGGCTCAATTTATAGAAGGTCCAAAAACAAATTGGAGTTTATAATGCTGCTCTCAACATTGGAGTTTCTGCTGGTGTAACTGTCCCATTGGGAAGTGGGTTCTTACGTCTTCCCACCTATTTAATTCTTCTCCAGTTTGTGCACTGGGAGGCCCATCATCTTTGTTGGGCTTTAAGACCACCCTGCTGAACCTAGAAGGCAAGTTACAGAGAATTCCGCTGATGAGAGCTCTGATGCATCTTCTACAATGGATTTTGTGGGAGGAGACCTTGCGGTTACTGCTTTTGCGGACCTTTCTTTTGATCTACTATTGCAGGTATTGAGAGAAGCTGGAATTCATGGCCATGCTTTTGCTTGTACCGGAAGCTTGAACAAATTAACGGAAAATGCGTATAAAGATCTATCTTTACAGAAATTCAAAGAATCATTCCGAGCTTCGGCTGGATTTGGTGTCATTGTACCGACCAAGCTCTTCCGAATGGAGGTAAGTAATCCATGTTAAGATCTGCTTTTGGATTTTTCTTCTTCGCTATAAAATTTGTTTTCAGATGCTAAAATTTCTTCTTCGCGATATATGCTTCTGAACTTTCATTTTACCATGCAATAAATGTTTTTTTTTTCCCCTCATTTTATCATTCACATATATACTTTTTATTTGCTCATTTGCGCCCTTCTCCACTAAAGCATGCTTAGTAGAGCATGCCCTTCCAAAGTGTCTCACCCTTTGAGCAATAAGCCCATTTTGCTTCTTTTTTTCTTTTGCTTCTTGCCTTGGCCAATACTTGGACTCATAATTATCTAAATCTGAATTTGGTATCAGATGTTCAGACGCATAAATGTAGCATATGGGAGTCGAAATTACAGGATGATAGTGGACATTAATTTTTTGAACTGTTCTGTCTCAAGTCCATACTAGTTTCCCGGGCATTTCTGACTTTGATTCCATCCACCAGGTTAATTACTGCTACATACTGAAGCAGCAAGAGCATGACCGAGGGAAGACTGGTGTGCAGTTCAGCTTCTCCTCATCTTTCTGGAAACTCAACATTGCATGTTTTGTTCCTTGTTGTGAATTGATAAGGGCATGATTTCCTTCCGGTAAGATTAACATAGTTTTATCCCGCATTTCTCTGTTTTGTCTGAGATGCGAATTTAGCCAGCCCCATGAAGTGCACTTCAGTTGCAAACTCTGGACAATTTTCAATCCGCTGTTACAGGCAAATAATTGTCGGCAAGTATTACTATACATGGTTTCCCTTGGACTGGAATTTTAAGGACAATGGATGCATTGATTTTCATGTGGGTGAAAAGATCCGCTGCTCCTAGTTCCCCATTTGTTATTGCTAATTCACTTTTTATTCTGGGAACTCAGCTTTCGTATTGATGTTTTCGATGTGCTATAGTTTTGTATCAAGAGACACACTCAATGCGGAGGACCATTACAATTTCCTTAACGGGCAACCTTACAATTTATTTGCAGTAGTCCGAACAGATTTGCTACTGCATGTGTTCATCCAAAGTTGTTTCTGAAGCTTTTGGAAATGATGATTTATCTACTAAACCCCTTTGAAATTTTGTTAGTACTTAATGTTATGACAGCATTGGCAAGTACATAAAATTCATGGACTATTTTGAAGTGACGAGCAAGGAGTGAATAAATTGTGAGGGAAGAGGGCACTAATGTTGATCAGCTTTATCGACAAAACTCTCTGAAGGTAAACCTTTTTGTTATCAAAATGGAAGTACCTGAATACTTGGGTGTAAAAATATTTAAATCTCTTTTTCCGATTTGTAGAAAGCTTGTAGCCTATTGCTCTTTTTTGTTAATAGAAAAAAGAAAAACATAATTAGAGAAATTAATATATAGCGTAAAAATACATATCTATGGGAAATCAAGAAAATACAAGAAGTGAAACAACCCAATATTTGGGCAATACATAGTGTACTGTTCAGCCAGCTTGACCCTCATATATGCCAGTCACAGCACCTTAGTTGGGTCTTAAAAAGTAAATTTGGATCAGAAAGTATAAATTTAGAGAGTTAATGATCTTACACACTTAAAATTTGAATATAAGAAAATGATTTCCACAAAGATTTTTATAGATTTCCTATGTTATTTTTTATTGAGATCCTGCCAAAAAAGATCATATGACAAAAATAACAGTTGTAATGTATTACCACCCAAATCTCTCATATTACGTCCTTGAAGTCATTGATGAGAGATTAACGAATTAGAGTAGGAGTTCATAAAGGGGAAGTTCGCAAATAGTCTATTTCAGGACCCTCATTTAAAGTATAGGTGGAGTTACTAAAGTTTTGCAAGTTGTCGCTTTATAATAATTTTAGATGCACTTTAATGAAGTTTTAAAAACTTCAGACGTATGCTGATATGCGTATGAAGTTGGACTTGTCAAAGCCTAATTCCAGACAATCTGGTAGCAAGCAAACTTCTAACATATGTGTGTGAACTTTTAGGATTATTGGCAAGGAAAGATTGGATGACTGAACATTAGACATATAAGACTGAAAAATTTAGACATTTATGCATGAAGCATAGGCATATATGACTACTACTACAACAACAACAACAACCCAGTGCAATCCCACATCGTGGGGTCTGGGGAGGGTAGAATGTACGCAGACCTTACTCCTACCAAGGTAGGACGACTGTTTCCGAAAGACCCTCGGCTCAATAAAAGCATAAAAAGAAGTCAGATAAAAGGTTAAAAGATTCGGATAAGAGATTCAAAGCGATATGGAAATGAAATAATGCAAGCGACACAGATAACACAGGATAATCAAAGCACAGGAAATAACAGATAATAGCAGAAATCGGAGCAGATAACACAGGATAATCAAAGCACAGGAAATAACAGATAATAACAGAAATCGGAGCACAAGAAATTATATTGCAATAATGCGACTACTAATAAGAACGGATAACGAGACTATCTACTAGCCTTCTACCCCAATTTGGGTCCTCCAAACCCTCCTATCTAAGGTCATGTCCTCGGTAAGCTGTAGTTGCGCCATGTCGTGTCTAATTACCTCTCCCCAATACTTCTTCGGCCTACCCCTACCTCGTCTGAAACCATCCATGGCCAACCTCTCACACCTCCGCACTGGGGCATCTGTGTCTCTCCTCTTCACATACCCAAACCATCTCAATCTCGCTTTTCGCATCTTGTCTTCCACCGAGGCCACCCCTACCTTATCCCGAATATCCTCATTCCTAATCCTGTCCCTCCTGGTGTGGCCACACATCCATCTCAACATTCTCATCTCGGAAACTTTCATCTTTTGAACGTGAGAGATCTTAACTGGCCAACACTCCGCCCCATATAGCATAGTCGGTCTAACCACCACTTTGTAGAACTTGCCCTTAAGTTTTTGTGGCACCTTCTTGTCACATAGCACTCCGGAAGCAAGCCTCCATTTCATCCACCCTGCCCCAATACGATGTGTGACATCATCGTCAATCTCCCCGCTGCCTTGCACAATAGACCCAAGATACTTGAAACTACTTTTCTTCTGGATGGCCTGGGTACCAAGCCTTACTTCCAAGTCAACCTCCTGGGGTGCTTCACTGAACTTACACTCCAAGTACTCTGTCTTGGTCCTACTCAGCTTAAACCCTTTAGACTCCAGAGTATGTCTCCAACACTCCAGCTTAGCGTTAACTCCGCTACGAGTCTCGTCAATCAGGACTATGTCGTCTGCGAAAAGCATACACCAAGGCACCTCACCTTGACTTTGCCGTGTCAATCCATCCATCACCAAGGCAAATAAAAACGGACTAAGAGCTGATCCTTGATGCAACCCCATCACAACTGGAAAGTGCTCTGAGTCTCCTCCTACTGTCTTCACCCTGGTTTTGCCTCCCTCATACATGTCCTTGATCACCCTAATGTACGCCACAGGTACACTTTTAGCCTCCAAGCATTTCCATAGGATCTGTCTTGGAACTTTGTCATAAGCCTTTTCTAGGTCGATGAATACCATGTGTAAGTCCCTCTTCCTCTCCCTATACTGCTCCACCAACCTTCTCATAAGATGGATGGCTTCTGTAGTTGAACGTCCCGGCATGAATCCGAACTGATTTTCTGAAATAGACACACCTCTCCTCACCCTCATCTCCACCACCCTTTCCCACACTTTCACAGTATGGCTTAGCAGCTTGATACCTCTATAGTTGTTGCAACTCTGGATATCTCCCTTATTCTTGTATAGAGGGATCATTACACTCGCCCTCCATTCTTCGGGCATCAATGCCGTCTTAAAGATGACATTAAACAACCTAGTCAGCCACTCCAAACCTGCCGGGCCCGCACTCTTCCAGAATTCCCCAGGAATCTCGTCAGGTCCGGTCGCTCTTCCCTTGCGCATCCTACGAACAACACTCTTAACCTCGTCAACCTTAATACTCCTGCAATAGCCAAAATCGCGATGCCTTCCTGTATGTTCTAAATCACCCAACACAATGTCTCTGTCCCCTTCTTCATTCAAGAGTTTGGAGAAGTATGACTGCCATCTCCGTCTAATGAGAGTCTCCTCTAGCAATACTTTGCCATGCTCGTCCTTGATGCATTTTACTTGATCCACATCACGTGCCTTTCTCTCCCTCGCCTTGGCTAGCCTGAACAATTTCTGGTCTCCTCCTTTCTCTTCTAGTTCAACATACATGCGTTCAAAAGCTGCCGTTTTTGCTGTCGAAACCGCCAACTTCGCCTCTTTCCTCGCCATCTTATAAAGTTCTGTATTCGTCCACTTCTCCACCTCATCCTTGCTTTCTATCAACTTCGCATACGCCACCTTCTTTGCTTCCACCTTCCCTTGAACTTCTCCATTCCACCAACAGTCCCCTCGATGCTGACCACGACTACCTGTCGAGACCCCCAACACTTCCCTTGCTACCACCCTAATGCAACTAGCCGTCTTATCCCACACACTGGTCGCATCCCCACTACTATCCCATGCCCCCATATCCTTCAATTTCTCTCCCATCTCCAGGGCACTAATAGTGGTCAAACTCCCCCATCTGATCCTAGGTCGGTCCTCCACGACCCTCTTCTTCCTCGTCATCTTGATCGCTAAATCCATCACCAAGAGCTTATGTCGGGTTGTAAGATATTCGTTCGGAATAACCTTACAATCCTTGCACAGACCTTTATCATCCTTCCTAAGGAGTAAAAAGTCTATTTGAGTCTTAGCCACCGAACTACGGAAGGTTACCAAGTGTTCCTCCTTCTTTGGAAAACTCGAATTGGCTATCACCAACCCAAAAGCTCTTGCAAAATTCAAAAGTGAGACTCCTCTTCCATTCCTATCCCCGAAGCCAAAGCCTCCATGCACATCATCATAACCTCCCGAAATAGGTCCGATGTGTCCATTGAAATCACCTCCCACGAATAGCTTCTCAGTAGGCGGTATGCCTCCCACTAATTCGTCCAAATCCTCCCAAAAGCGCTTCTTCACCTCGTCGCCTAAGCCCGCTTGCGGCGCATATACACTAATAATGTTCAAAGTGAGTCCTTCAACGACCACCTTAATCGACATCATCCTATCAGTGACTCTCCTAACCTCTACCACCTGATCCCTTAATTCACTATCTACTAAAATGCCCACCCTATTTCTATACTTCGACCTACCAGAGAACCACAACTTATACCCGTCTACCTCCTTAGCTTTAGGACCTACCCATTTGGTCTCTTGGATACAAGCTATATTAATCTTTCTCTTCTTAAGAATCTTAACTAGCTCTATGGACTTCCCCGTTAACGTTCCAATGTTCCAAGATCCTACTCTCAACCTAGACGCTCCTTTAACCCACTTACCCCTCCTAATCCTCGCCCCGTCCCCGAACGAGAACATGACCCTAGTCTACCATCACTAAGCAAAGCCACGAAAATGAGTATGAACTAATAAACTATTCAAAAGTCTAAAGTTAGCAAAAAATGTAACTATAAGTGTATGGACAAATAATGGATATGGCAACCGGAGGTACCAACTCCAGTTGAAATGAACCTGATCGCCGCCGGAAAACACTGTTCAACGTCCGAGTACTGTTCACTGTTCACTGCCGGAGTTACTGTTCACTGCCGGAGTTACTGTTCACCGCCGGAGTTACTGTTCACTGCCGGAATTATTCTCACAGAGACCTGAAACAGGAGCAGAGAAGAGGGGGACAAGAAAAGAAAAAGAAAAAAGAAAAAAAGGAGAGAAAGAGAGGGCTGGCCGGAAAATGGTGCCGGAAAAAGTCTCCGGCGATGACGCAGCTGTGTTTTGGCAGCACCAGGAGCAGCTAAAAAAGGGGAAAAGGAGAAGAGAAGAAGAAGAAGAGGAGAAGAAGAAAAGGAAAGAGTGAAAAAAAAGTAGATCTGGCCGGAAAAGTAGCCGGCGTTACCTGGTCGCCGGAGTTACCTGGGCAGTGGTGCGGTCTGGTCGCCTGACGGGGTGGCGGGTGGGGTGGGAGGAGGGAGGGAGGAGATGTTACCGTTGGAGATCAGAGGAGAGAGAAAGCAGAGGAGAGAGAAAGCAGAGAGAGCCATAGGCATATATGACTGAGGAAGAAAAATACATAGAGAAGCTCTCGCAAGTCTTCCGCATACTAAGAAGTCTTCGCTCCAAGTGGTGAGCCGCAAGTTTCCATACCTCTACGTTTGTGATTAAAGCTCGGCTCCACATTCGTAGTGAAATATCAACAACAAGTGATCTGTCCATTCAAGAACAAGCAAAGCCCTTGATTGACAGCCGTATCGTGAGGAGAAGAATCAGAGGATTACATCTTTTTATTTAAGATTTCATAAAGATTGTAACTCCCGCACAAATTCTTGAAATCAAATGTTATTCTTTGTCGCTATTTTTCTTGTCTTGATTATTATTTTCAGGAACGAAAGATTAGTCGTTACAGTTAAAAAAAAAATAGGCATATATGACTGAACTTCAGATATTTACGCTCAGAGTTTAGACATATATATGACCGAACTTAGCTAGGCATACATAACTGGACTAAAGGCATCTGTAGAGTGGGTCTTCATCTAAATAAGCATATTCCCTGGCAGTATGTAGTACGAGCCTTCACGGTCTATGAGATTGTATCAATCAGTGTTGAGAAATATGAAATTGCATGCTTTCTATTCTATAAAATTTACTTGTCTTCAAACAATTTTTTGATAAGTCCTAAACTTACTATTGCATAAGAAGATGAATTGCATGTCTATCGTCTTTCAAGAAGATTGCTTGGTATGTACGACGTTTACTTTGTAAAAATAGCAAATATGCTTTCTGCTATACAAATATGAGATCTAGATAAATATAACGACAAAGACCCTTCACTGGCAACCAATAAAGTTTTTTTTTTTTTAAAAAGTGACTGCATCTTAAATGACGTTTAGCAAATAAGCTACTCCTCAAAATTAATATATTCATATGTACTAGTAGTTTGGATTTAAAATAGTTATCCATTGGAACTTATGCCCCTCTTTGTTGTTGGTCTTTAGTTTTTGTCTCTTATAACAAATAATTTTTTCGCGGGGTATAAGTTTATATTTTCACTTCATAGTTCATAATATCCCATAATTATGCCCTGCATGACTAAAGAACTTATGCCCTGCACATAATTCGATTGCTAAAGGGAAAAAAATTAAAGACCAATCAATCTGAAGGGAAAAAATAAAAAACCAACCCATTTGCAGGGTAAATCGTGAGTTTTCTTCAATCTAAGCAAGTGATGTTTACTCCAAAAAATAGGCTTGTAGTGATAGTGGAAATAATCCATACTTGGGTGCTAGGTCATCTTCTTTGATAAAGATTTTTTTAAGGAATAGCAGAACCTCTGATGTGGTTCAAGAGAGGTATAAAAAATGCATCTTTTATTCTTCTAGTTGGAAAATCATTGGTTTGCAATAGTATTATAAAGTATAAGGTGACACTGTTTTATGCTTTTTTTTTTGGGGAGGGATAAAATGTGTTCCCTTTCACACGCTAACGGTTCTTATTTGGGAGGAGAAAGCATTTTTTCGAATTGGAAAAGTAAGCTTTCAATTTTTAATTTAAACTCATTTCTTTCACGATAAGAAATATTTACTCTTACAAAATTAGAGAAAAAGATAAGATTAAGAAGAAGGCAAATAATCTCGCAAGGTTTGACAAATGAAATTAACTAGTAAAAGATAACATGAAGTGTTCCATATGCAGCTTATAACTCTTCCTTTATCCTTAAAAAAAGAAAAAAGTGTATACTTACTATGAATCGGGACGTGCAAATTAAACTCTTTTTCTTGTGTAGGATCAACGTCATATAGTAAGATATAAGAATAATAACAACTGCATCTCAATTTTAAATTCGACATAATTTAATCTACTATAAAATCCTACATAGAGAATGTAACAAATGAAAAATATACATCATTCATATTCATTTTGTGTATGTTCTGCAGTGTTATAAAAGAAGGAAAAATGACCGAATTTGCACATGTACTATTTTGAAATTAAGTAACTTTTATTAATTTGTCACCCCCTAAACTTCTGGTCTAACATTACTCCACCCTTCAGAAAAAAGGCTCGCTTTTGCCCCTGATCAGTAATCAAGTTCAAACATGAAGGTAATTTTAGATCATAGTAAAAAAACTGAGGTTTAAATTTGGACATTTTTTTCTCAAAAACTTGGATAGTCTAACTATTTTAAGTTGAAGCAATGTTAGCGGCAATGACATTTACCAGATGATGCTAATGACAAGGGTATGAATAAACCAAAAGTACAACGGGGGAGACAAAATTGAACAATTTTAGATAATACAAAAGTATTTATCAACAATTTTTCTATAAAAATATTGTGGTAAGAAATTGGCGCTTTGTTACATTCTGTTACATACTATATTTGAAGATATATGAAAGAAAAAAACTTTTGATGTGGTTCAACAGAGGAAATTAATCTATATCTATATAATTACAGGACAAAGGGCCGGTGATATGACATTTTAAAATATCAGCATTTACATTTATCTTTTTTTGTCAATTTTTTGCCTTTTCCAAAATGTTTTTTTTTTTTAATTTTAAAAATAGTCCCATCTAGTAAAAGAGGAAATTAATCTATATCTCTTTATTAAAATTATTAGGCAGAGGAAATTAATCTATATCTAGATATCCTTCGGCCCTTCACCTTTCATAACCTTTTGGTCCCGAAACTAATAGACAGCAGCCCTTGCAGACTCAGCAATCTTCGCTTTGTAAAGTTCGGATGTTTTCGATTACAGGGGATCAAATCTAGGCTTCTTTATTTATTTTGGTACTTGCCTTTAGAAATCAAATAATTCAGTTTGTAATTCTTTTAGTCTGTTATCATTTGCAGGCAGGTAATGGAAGATTTGATTATCAAAGGCTTATTGGACCATTTTCATATTTTGAAGAGCCTCTTTTCATATTGAGTATTCCTAAATCTCCAAACTAGCAGATTATTTTCCAGAGCACCACAGGTAAACATGCATAGGTACAGTCACAGTGAGCACCCCATTCTCCATTGCTGAACTTAATTTCTCCCATTTTAACACTCACCGGCAGCCTCAATCTTCTTAGAAACTTGCCGCTGCTCCTGTCCATACGGTGCCATTGATCGTTCTTGGGCTTTTGGGGTCTCTTTCCAATCGATTATTGCATTTGCAACTACGCCTGAAATGGAGAAGCCATCATCCCATACAGTGTAAATGGGTGGAAGATGTTGCTCCTACGACCGCTGAAGAACCTGGAATCACAGACATGGTTGAAGAAAACAGAAGCAAGAGGATGTATTTGCTTTTGATATTAGTGTTTGAATTTGTTTGACAATTTTCTCATGATGAACCAGAGAAGGTGCGGTGGGGCGTATCGAAAAACAAGACGATAAGTTTGAGTTTATAGGATGCTCTTTAGTTACAGAATAAGTTTCTACACTATTCGATGGAATATTTCTAAAATTATTATAACACTTCTTAAATATCGATGTATCTTAAACAACATTGTAAAGGGGTATGGGAAGGTCACTGTTCTTCAATATAACTACTCCGTTTAATATAGTTTTCTATTCAACCCGTTCTTTTCTTCTTCGTTTTCTACATTTTACTTAATTTTCCTCAGGTGAGAAGATTGTCCTTATACGTCAAGACTACTATTGTAACGGGGAGGATCTTCGACTTTACTTCTATTGCGTCTTTCCTGGACTTAAGCTTCTTATTGATACATATATTAAGCTACTCCTCATTTTGTAATTAACTTAGAAATGATTGTGATTGGAGAAATAGTTGAATAAGGCTGAATCTTTTTTGGCCGCTATTTATAATATATCATGAGAGGAAATGCACTAAAGGAGATTTAAGATATGTAAATGCATTACTATTTACATGCATTTAAGAGATTTAAAAATCTAATGTGAATGGAACAACTAATAATCTCACCCTTTGTTAAACTACTAATATTTTCCATTGCCAAGGCTAAGTACTCTTACTGAAGATATTATAACTAATTCATTTTTCCTGGTATATCCTTTTGTAAGTTTAAATATTCTTCCTGACTTCCTCAACTATTTTAGAAGAAGATTGTTTGATGAATTCTATATTTCCAATAACCGTGCGAAGCACGGGGAGTTCACTAGTATATATATAATTGCAGGACAAAAGCCCGCCTACATGACGCTCTCTAAAGCTAGGATTCTTATTTATCTTTTATCACAATTTTTTACCTTTTCCTCCCTTTTTAACTTTATTAAATTCATTTTCCAAAAACCCAAAAGTCACCTCATTCATTCTCAACATTATTTCACCTGTTCGTGCTACTAAAATCCTAAAAGTCGCTTACAAAGAACTCCACGGTTACAAAATATTTTGTATCCACACCTTTCTCTAAAATCTTTGTATTTTCCTTCTTTTGGGTCTGTTGCGAATCTCTTACTTCCTCTTTCAATCTCAGCTCTTATTTACCTAAAATCCTTGTACTTTCCTTTAGGTTCTGTTACAAATTACTTCCTCTTCCAATTTGTCAGTATCAAATAGCGTTTTCAAATTAACTGTTAGATTGTTACCTACAACCAAAAGGAGTAACGGCTTTTTCCCTAAGGAGGCGCAAAAAGAGGCTACAGTTTTCCTTAGAAAAATGACTGTTCAATTACCTTCAAACATAAAATGGTAAATTGCTTTATCGTCTTGTGTTTGATGTCATTTAATCAAACAATTTGTTAAATTTTGTATAATTTTACTAATAGTACTCCAGGAGGTGTTCCATTTTTTTTGTTGATCGTAGTTCTGGAAAATTAGAAGATACAATAATTTATTCTTTGGGGTGCAGTTCTTTATTTTATTTTATTTTATTTTTTGGGTTATATAACAATTTATATTTTTGTTTCCTTTCCTTTTTAACTCATTACATGTAGTAGCTCTTTCCTTCTCTTTTTTCATTTTCCTTAACTTTCTGACTGTAACACTATAGGTTATTTATCTTCTATGCTTTATTAAAATTATTTAGGCGGAGAAGATGGTTTAGAACCGATACGTGAGTCGTGGGTGGAAAAGACTAAGGCTTTCAATAATTGTATTTCTGTACCTCCTTTTTTTTTTTTGCTTTAATTCTATATTTAACATACTTTAGTTTTTTCATGAATTGTTCCAAGTGCAGTTTCTTTTTTAATTGCTAATGATTAGATCATTACTGATTTAATATTTCTCTTCTAAAAAGATTGACTAAACAATAAATATATATTTGATTTTAGGTCTCATGCCATGGCGAATTTTTGAAACTATTTCAAGAGAATTTATCATCAGTTATTGTGTATCAGTTATTTAGATGACGAAATTTGCTTTGTGGAAGGCTGGTTTTTGAATATGCTTAACCTACTTTTAACTATTTCAAAACTATTGAGAAGAGTATTAAGTTGGAATGGAATTAATAACTCAACTTATGCCATAAATATTTTTGACATACATTATATGTATCACTTTTAAATCAAATTCCTTAACAGAATTAACTACGGACAAGGTGTTATGATGCTCTTTACATTTGAGTTTTCTCAAATTTTTACATGAGTCTACTTTTATTATTAGTTTGTTAACATTTAGATATTAGGGGAAAATATTCTCTGAGTTACAATGAGACATTTGATGATCGCGCGAAGTGCGGGCAAATTTCCTAGTTAACTATAATAGAAAGCACCTTTTACTTTTTTTCGTGTGGGCAAATTTCCTAGTTAAGTATAATAGAAAGCATCTTTTACTCTTCTAGTTGGAAAATCATAGGTTTGCGATATACACTATATGTCTATATATAAATATGTGTTTTATGTGTTCTCTTACACGCTAATCTGCTGTTATTTGAAAGAAGAAAACATTTTCTCCACGTTGAATTGTAAACTTATGCCAAATTTCCCATTGAACCAATTTTTAAAGCTTGGAAAATTCAGCCCCAGTGACGACATTTGACCACTTCTCTCAATTTAACTCATTTCTTTCGCGATAAGAAATATTTATACTAAAAAATTAATGAAGATAACATTAAAAACAAAGGTATTTAAACTCAGATGGTTGACAAATCAAATTTAAGAAAGTGAGTTTAACTTAGTATATACACTGACACAATTTTGCAATATCATATCACCGAAACACACACATATTTATATATAGTAAATCTTCACAAAAGTGAAATATGTAATCTTAAAAATAAGATGAATTACGTAAAAAAAAAAAAAATTACATTGTTCGAGCACGACTAGTTCCATAGCTTGGCGTGGTCCGTTCCATCACATCACAAAACTTTACGAGTATTAGTACTACTTTTCTCTGGCGGCTGAGGAAGAAAAAATTAATATTCAATGCAAGAAAAGTCCAAATGTTTTTTGTTGTTCTGAAGGCCAATTTATTAATTGAATAAAAACATATTTTTCAAGCGTGTTTAATTTTCATGACTTCATTATACTCTGTCCTTGCTACTTGTTTCCCAGAATTTTCTTCAATTTTTTCATTGAATCTTTCTTCATTTTTTTTTTTCTCATTCAATGAGTCAATTCTTTAATTTGACAGTTTAAGTCGCCAAGTCTCTAAAACTGAGGCCTACAAATATGTTATCTTCTACATTGCAATGGCATATCATAAAACTAGTTCAATATTCTCCTACAACATACACACTTTATAAGTTAACTTTTTTGTCCAAGGTTCTAGCTCTTCAATAGTAAGATTATTGATTTAGAATCAGTTTCCAATACCATCCATTTGATTATATTATCAATTATTTTAGTAGAATAAGTCATAAAAAATGGAGTGAAAAACATCTCAAATCCAACCTCCAACTTATGGAGATTTGATCACTATTCTTAGCATTGATGGAGGTGGCATTCGAGGAATTATTCCAGCTACCATTCTCAGTTTTCTTGAATCCCAACTTCAGGTCAATTTTCTTTTATACACCTAAATATTATACATAATGATTCGTCGATTTCTTTTTTATGACTTTAATTTTTGCACGCATGGCAAATTAAACTGGTAATATTAAATTTACAGGAGTTGAATGAAAATGATGCAAGACTTGCAGATTACTTTGACGTGATTGCTGGAACGAGTACCGGGGGCCTTGTGACGGCCATGCTAACGGCTCCGGACAAAAATAATCGTCCACTTTATGCAGCCAAAGATATTACTCCATTCTACTTAGATCATTGTCCAAAGATTTTCCCCCAAAAGAAGTGGTACGTACATATTTATATAATTTTCGCTTTAATTCGAGTTTTATATACAAGTTCTTCACTGTTACAACAATATTAACTCTTTATGTAGTCTGTTAAATTGAATTGATTGTGTACAAACATTAACCAAATTACACAATTTTAATTGTTGAATTCACAAACATGCAGTGGTTGGTCTGCTTCTATTGGAAACATGCTGCAAGCTCTAATAGGACCAAAATACGATGGTAAGTACCTGCATGAGGTTGTCAAGGAGAAGCTGAAAGATACTCGTCTTAGCAACGCTGTAACCAACGTTGTCATTCCCACTTTTGATATCAAGAAATTGCAACCTACCATTTTCTCCACGTATGAGGTATACATCAATTCAATTTATATATACTAACAGTAAGAAATTCTTTTACACTTTCAGTAGTTAACGTGTACTTCGTATTTTTTTTTAAAGTTTTATTACCAAAAGGAATGTAATCTCGATTTTTGGATACAGACGAAACGATCTGCATGTTATGATGCAAAGATGTCCGATGTTTGTATCAGTACTTCGGCAGCTCCAACTTATCTTCCTGCTCATTATTTCAAAGTTGAAGATGGCAAAGGCAATGTTAGAGAACATCATCTCATTGATGGTGGCGTTGCTGCAAATAATCTTGTAAGAATTTAACTTATACATACATATATATATATATATATATATATATATATATATATTGATATTTAAAAAAAAATAAAAATATATCAGTTTATTTTAATTTGACATATGTTTAGCAAGTTACGCGTCATGAGTCATGACGTTACTAATTTTGAGAAAACACTAAAAATATATTGGCATATGTATTTTTCAGGGTTTGGTTGCAATATCAGAAGTGAGCAAAGAAATAATAAAGGACAATGGATTATGGGCGTTTCCTTGTAATATCAATAGGGACAGGAGCTGCAAAATGTGAACAAAAATATAATTCATCCATGGCTGGCAAATGGGGTATTGTTGATTGGTTATTTCAAAAAGGGTCCACACCATTAGTCGAAGTATTCACACAGTCGAGTGCCGATATGGTGGATTATCATAATTCTGTTGTTTTTCAAGCTCTTCATTGTGAAAATAATTACCTTCGAATTCAAGTAAGTATCTTTTTTGTCTTATCGTCTTTTTTTTTTTTTTTTTTTTGATGGGTAGTGGTTGATTAATAAAACATTTTCTTTATTGAAACTAATTAACAGGATGATGGACTGAGTGGAACAGAAGCTTCAGTGGATGTAGCTACAAAGGAAAATTTGAAGAGACTAGTGAAAATAGGGAAAAATTTATTGAAGAAGCCACTTTCAAGGGTAAATTTGGAAACAGGTTTGACAGAACCAATTCCTAAAGGAGGCAATAATGAGGAAGCCCTTAAAAGGTATATCATCAGAGTTTTAATTTGATATTACGTTGGCTCTTTGAGAAAAATAAATAAATATGTGAAACATTTTAGAAAAAACAAACTTTCGCTCTTATTAGAGAAAAATAAAGGGAAAATTTCAATAATGTACAATCTAGCATGCAAAATTATATTTGCGTAGCCATATTTTTAAATTACACCCACATAGCCACTTTGTTAGGGTATATAACATTATACAATTATATACAACTTTATACACTTGGAGTAGACAATGTATCAAAATTGTATAAAAGTTTATAATAATGTATAAGAGGTGTTTATATACACTTTTACACTGGGTATACAAGATTATACAAATTTATACAAGAGGTGTAAAACACTTTTACACTAGTATACAATATTATACAAATTTATACAAGAGGTGTTTATACATAAGAGGGGTTTATACATAATGTATAAGAGGTGTTTATACGCATTTATCTTCTTTTTTTTTAGCAACCGCTAAGAAACTTAGTGGGATGTTTATTAATAATAAACAAAAGCAAAAAACATAAGTTCAAAACAAATAAAGGAACAAAAAAGTCCAACAGTGCCGACACAACAAAAAAATCAGGTGAAAGCCTAAATTATGAAAGTACAGACGCTAATGCTCGTCGGCTAAATTACGGCTAACGCTAGTAAAAACAAAAGTGGGCTAAAACGGGTAATTATTTTATCTTAATTGTCATACAGTGTTATTTTCCCAAAAAACAAAATGGTGTTAGAAAAGTCCTCACTTGTTCTTTTGTGACTATATTGATATTTAAAGATCGATTTAATCATATATACATTAACAGTTTAAAATATTTTTGTATTGTCAATGTATTTTAGCTAGTCTTACTGTCATATTGTCTAATTTGTTATGTTTATGTCATAAGTTAATGCATTAAAATGTTTCGTTTAATTTGTGACAGGTTTGCAACATTATTAGTCAATGAAAAAAGACTTCGTGAGTCAAGGTCGCCACTTGTCACGAAAGTCTCGAAGTAATGCAGTCATCAAGAAGATCCTACATATAGAAATTGAGTAAATGTAATATATATTATCAGTGTAAATTTCCTAGCTATATTCCCGATGAAATTTCTAAATTTGGGAGGAATATTAGGTATAGGGAAGTACTTTATGAAATTCGATTTATTTATTTGTAGTACTAGTACTAGTGTAAAATGTATTCATCATCATTCATATATACACATATGTGATATATGTAAATTATACGTTCTTCAATAGTATCTACGTAATTCTTCGTATAAAAATAAAGTCTTACTCACAACATTCTTTATTGTCTGCTAAAAGTGCAGTGATTAAAAATCATGTTAAAATCACGTTTTACTAATGGGTATAAAACTTTCGGGTAAAATGTACATGTGATGTGTTTTTTGTTTTTTTCCTCCCCACATTTTTGGAACTCAACATTGAAATGTTTCTTATTATAAAATTTAAATAATTAGCTAGCTGGCACTACTAGATATTAGACTTCTTGTGGCAGCTAAAGTAACTATAGAAACGGGAAAAGTCAGCCAACACTAGAACCAGATCTATCATTGAAGTTACTAGTTCAGTCAAATTTAGTTTTGATCCAAATTATGTATTTGTGTTAAAAGTTCACTTAATAGGTATAAATTATAATATTTCTGAACCCACTAAAGAAAAAAATTGTGTTTCATTTTTCATAGAACTAAATTTTAACTTCATCTCTAATGACATATACTGTAGGACAAAAAGTCGTTTATGTGCCAGCTCTAGTCGGCACAAAAGGGCATAAAAGTTTTGGACCAGTACTAGTGTACTACAACTAACGACTTCCTTCACCTCCTCTGTTGTAGCTAAATAAAGCTTCAAACTTAACTCATTTCAAAGTAAAAATAAATAGATAAAAGAATTTTAGTTTTCGCTATTTTGAATGTGTTTATTGAGATTATTAACATGTTCTGCTTACTTCACAAATAGTATGTTCTGCTTAATTATTTTACACATACAAGAAAATAAATACGAAAATTATTTAAGAATAGTTATTAAGAAAATTATTTTCCCTCGTACCAAACACACCCTTACTGAGAAGTGGGACATGCAAATCAAACTTTTGTCTTGTGCAAACATACTTAAATAGATTGTGTCATAAGATTAACAGTGATTATGTTTCAATTACTGGAACCGGCTACAAAATCTTATATTAAAAATATCTA
This sequence comes from Lycium barbarum, assembly GCF_019175385.1. NCBI lineage: Eukaryota > Viridiplantae > Streptophyta > Magnoliopsida > Solanales > Solanaceae > Lycium > Lycium barbarum. The sequence continues at coordinate 146,314,124 of NC_083338.1, read as the reverse complement.
ACTGTGAAGTTGAGAAGATATTCAAGCCAATTCCTACTCAAAAGCGGAAAAAAATAATAGGAAATTTTGTTCTTTGTTGGTTTTCGAGTGTTATTGGGATTTAGATGAAAGGAAAGACTTAGACCTAAGAGTATAAATACATGCTAGCTAGGGTTTATTAAGGCGAACAGACAGAAGAACCTAAGAGTATTCCATCTTCTAATTTACTTTCTCCCTTGATAATAAGAAAAGTGCCTGCCGTTCTCCGTGGACTAGGATCACATCGATCCGAACCACGTTAATTACTGCGTTTTTATCGTTTCCGCGTTAACAATTGGTATCAAGAGCCTACATGTCGTGAGATCTAGGAGACGAGGAGACTGTGGCATCTATGAAGTTTGAGGTAGCGAATTTTGATGGGCGAAGTAATAACTTCAACATCTGGAAGATCATGGTGTTGTTACGGAGAGAAGGGTCAGTCTATGCTTTGGACGATTCGTATCCCAAAAAAATGACAGAGGCCGAGAAGCAGAAGATTGAGATGGACGCGTTTAGCACAATTCAATTATCCTTATCAGACAGCGTGTTATGTGAAGTCAGTACCGAGAAAACAGCTGCGAGTTTGTGGAAGAAACTTGAAGATCTCTACCAGAAGAAATCAGTAATAACTAGAATGCTGTTAAGGCAGCGTTTACACACCTTCAAGATGAAGACAGGTACAACTTTACAGGATCATCTTGATGTTTTTAATAAATTGGCTATGGATCTTACTCATGCTGATATTAAAGTGGGAGATGAAGAACTAGCATGCACTCTACTATTTTCATTATCACCGGCGTACAAAGACATAGTTAATTTAATGATGACAGTAAGGAGGTGGTCACGTTTCAGATGGTAAGACATGTATTAAGAAACCATATCAACAATAGTGAGAAAGAGGACCATGGTGAGGGTTAGACGGTTAGAGGTCGCTCGAGCCAAAGAGGGAGAGGCAAATTAGTAGCGAGGTAAAAGTCTAGGAAAAGGGTGAGTAGGAAGAATACTGAATGTTGGGGTTGTCAATAAAAGAGTCACTCTGAGAGGGATTTGCCCGAATAAGAAGACTGATAAAACAACAGCCAGTGTATCTACGGTTCAGGTAGCTTAGACATCTGGAGAAGATTATGTGACAACTGCTTCAACAGATGACATTCAAACACACAAGTGGATTTTAGATTCAACTTATACCTTTCACATGTGCTTCAGAAAAGATTGGTTTATTAGCTACGAGCAGACGAGTGGGACTGTACTTATGAGGAATGAATAGCAGGCATTGGCTCAACCCGTATATGATGTCATGACGGCATCATAAGAACATTGTCTAATGTTTGACATGTTCCCAATCTGGAAAAAAATCTGATATCTTTTGGTACTCTTGATAAGCTCGGATACAAGCATGTAGGTGAAGGTGGAATCTGCAAGGTGACTAAGGGTTCTCTGGTCATGTTAAAGGCTAAACTGGAGGGTGGTCTTTATGTACTTATGGGAAGCACCATTCTAGGTACTGCGAATGATGCAACCTCATAATTATCAGATGATGACAAGGCTAAGATGTGGCATATGAGATTAGGTCACATGAGCGAGAGGGGATAGGCAATTTTGAGCAACCGAAACCTTTTGAAAGGTGAGAAGATTAGTACACATGATTTTTGTGAGCATTGTGTCCTTGGAAAACATAAACAGGCCAGTTTTAGCACGGGCAAGCACAAAACCGAAGGGGGTACTTGACTACATTCATTCAGATTTATGGGGTCAATCTCAGGTTGCATCCAAAGGTGGAAAGAGGTATCTTCTTACTTTCGTTGATGATTTTTCACGCAAGGTTTGGGTATACTACTTAAAGGCTAAAGTGATGTCTTTGAGAATTTCAAAAACTGGAAGACATTAATTGAAAGTCAGTGTGGCAGAAAGATTAAATGTCTTTCAACATATAATGTCTTGGAGTTTTTCAATGAAGAGTTTGGCAATTTCTGCAAAATTCATGGTGTATTGAGACATAGAATTGTTAGGCATACACCACAACATAATGGAGTATCTAAAAGGATGAACCGTACTTTTCTTGAGAAAGCACAATGTATGCTCTCTAATGCCAAGGTGCCTAATGAGTTCTGGGCGGAAGCAGTAAATACTACTTGCTATGTTGTTAATCATTCTCCAGCGTCGGCGATTGACTTTAACACTCCAAGTGAGGTATGGTCAGATAAACCGTCTGATTACTCGTACTTAAGAATCTTTGCATGTCCCACATATTATCATGTAAGTGATGGAAAACTAGAACCTAGAGCTCGAAAGGTTTATTTATGGGATATGCTAAAGGGGTAAAAGGATATAAAATATGGAGTTTAGATCCACTTAAGTTTGTAATCAGTAGGGATGTTACTTTTGATGAGGCCTCTATACTTGATCCTGGAAAACTTCTATTGAGTTTGCAGAACAAGAAGGGGTGAAACAACGTTGCTCCATTCTTACAACAGAAATGGCGGAGAAAAATGTGAAACTCACCGAGGAGAAGGATCAAGTGAATCAGGTGGAGTCAGATTATGAAAAAGCTCACACAGTAAGGGAAAAACGAACTCCGAAGCCTAATACAAAATATTATACTCAACCTTCGTAAGCTAATCTTGTGGCCTGTGTATTAGCTACTGCCGAGGAGGAAATAAAGGATCTGGGACCGTCAAGCTATACAAAAGCTACTATGTGTGGTAAAGCTGATCAATGGCATTTGGCCATGACCGAAGAGATGGAGTCTCTACACAAGAATCAGACATGGAATTTGGTAAGTCTATCAAAGGGGAAGAAAACTGTTGGTTGCAAATGGGTCTTCAGAAAAAAGGATGGCATTCCGTGTGTGGAAAATGCTAGCTAAAAAACGAGATTGGTTGCTAAGGGCTTTTATCAGAAGGAGGGAATCGACTACAATGAGATTTTCTCACCAGTCGTGAAGCACAACTCGATTCATTTGTTACTAGATTTGGTTGCCCATTATGACTTGAAGCTTCATCAGCTTGATGTCAAGACTGCTTTCTTACATGGTGAACTTGAAGAGGTGGTCTTTATGAATCAGCCGGAGGGTTTCCTTATTAAAGGAAAAGAAGACCAGGTTTGTCAATTAAAGAAATCTTTGTATGGTTTGAAACGGTCCTCACGACAGTGATACAAGAGATTTGATGCGTTCATGATTATTAAAGGTTTCTCGAGAAGTGCATTTGATAGCTACGTGTATCACATAACGGTGTCTGGTAATTCAAATATTTATTTATTGTTATATTTTGATGATATGCTTATTGTTGCTAATAGTATGACAGAGATAAATGATTTGAAGAAACTGCTAAGTAAGGAGTTTGACATGAAAGATTTAGGTGAAGCTAAGAAAATCCTTGGAATAGAGATTCACAAGAAAAAATGTGAGGTACATCTTTCACAGAAGAAGTATATTGAGAAGGTACTTCAGAGGTTTGGCATGGATAAATGTAAACCGGTTACTTTTCCATTAGCACAACATTTCAGACTTTTTTTTGATGGCACCAATCAAAGGAAGAGGTGGAGTACATGTCAAAAGTTCCTTATTCTAGTGCAGTTGATAGCATTATGTATTTTATGGTTTGCACTCCGCTTAATATTGCTCAAGCAGTGGGTGTGGTAAGTCGATTCATGTCTAATCCCGGTAAGACACATTGGGAAGCAATTAAGTGAATATTGAGATATCTTAAAGGTTCTTCGAATATTGGTCTAACTTTTTGTAGAATGAGAAATGAAGGCTACTCGACCCTTGGTTATGTGGACTCTGATTTTGCATGTGATCTTGATAGAAGGAGATCAACAACGGGCTATATCTTTACTCTTGCAGGTAGTGCCATAAGTTGGAAGGCAACTCTCCAGTCTATAGTTGCTTTGTCCACAACAGAAGCTGAATATATGGCAGCAGCAGAATCAGTAAATGAGGCTATATGGTTGAAAGGTTTGGTGTCATAATTGAGTAGGGTTCAACATGAACCAACTCCAAAATGAGATAGCTAGAGTGTTCTTCACTTGATAAAAAATCAGAGATTTCATGATCGCACGAAACACATTGATATCAGATTCCATTTTATTCGTGATGTTGTTGAACAAGGCACTGTTAAGGTCTTGAAGGTTGACACAAAGTACAATGCAGTGAATATGTTGACCAAGGTGGTTCCTCTTGTCAAGTTCAGTAATTGTATGAATTTGGAAGGAGTTCGCATCAACTGATGCGTCAGGATGGAGAACGGCAGGGCAAGGTAGAGCTACTAATATGTAAAAAGTTTCAGTTAGTGTCTCTTGTTTCCTACACGGGGTTAGGTCACGTAGGCTTAGAGACATTGAACTCAATGACGTTCATATGGAAGCTCGAAATTCATCTCAAGGAGGAGATTGTGAAGTTGAGCAAAGATTCAAACTAATTCCTACTCAAAAGCGGAAAGAAATAAAAGGATTTTTTTTTCTTTGTTGGTTTTCGAGTATTATTGAGATTTAGATCCTTTCTAGGAAAGACTTAGACCTAGTAGTATAAATACATGCTAGCTAGGATTTATTAAGGCGAACTGACAGAAGAACCTAAGAGTATTTCATCTTGTAACTTATTTTCTCCCTTGATAATAAGAAAAGTGTCTGCCGTTCTCCGTGGAATAGGATCACATCGATCCGAACCACGTTAATTACTGTGTTTTATCGTTTCTGCGTTAACATTAACAAATGAAAATATTCCCAAGCCATATGTCACGACCCTAATTATGGGCCATGCGGGCACCTACCGTATTATTACCTAGTAGGCAAACCCTTACCAACCAACCCAATATTCAACACATTTTTATTATCAGCAATACACTTAATGTTCACAAATTTAAAAAGTAAGTACTCAAAATGACTCTGTTATCAATGCAAGAAAACTGAAAAATCTTCGGGATCTAGTCTACACAGGTACAAGAGCTCCTATTACACAAGAACAAAACCAAAATAAACGACACAGCCTCTGCCTGGAACGAGATGAGCAAGGCTATAGGAAGATGTCCAGAAATCCACTAAGAGAAATTTTAACTAATAACCTGCAACACATCTACACCCCAAAAAAGATGTAGCAAGAGTAGTATTAATACACCACACGTACTAGTAAGCATCATAGGTCGACTAAGACTAGTTCACACAACACAATATAAAATCAATAAGATAAACAGATAAGTCGACGTGCATCCTCGAGACTCCTAATATAGACAATTACACCGATACAAACTCACCTCTCTAACTCCTAGTTATTCGGTTCCCTTATTTCCACGGTATTATCAGTTATCCGACTAGTCAGGTGTAGTCCTACCTCGCATTTCCTTTAGGGCCAAATAATTAAGTCTTATCTCCTTGATTTCACTAACGTCTACTCCCTAATTATTAGCCTTATAGTTTTCTATCCAGTTTACTCGCTAAGGTATGATGCATCTATGGAACCTACTTATCACACGTCCACTGCACACTATGACTCTCTAATATATCAGATTTAACACAGAGACCCTGAACTTAATACTTTATTCTTACGCCAACACCTTCATGCATGATCAAAACTCCCCAGACAGTTCAAAACAATTATAAGAGATGCATAGTACAAATGTAGTAGAATAACAACATGTAAATATGAGTATATGAAGGTATGGAATGCAATGCAATGTGGTGCAATGACCAAATACGCAACTGTACATACATGCTAACTGGTGTCATTCACCAGTAATCATGACCTGCAAAGGACCCATGGTGTCCATGTACCCTCGTTCCAGAACTAACCTCGGATCACGAGCTTACAACTAGGCCACATCCTCACCCCTGGTCAAATATGCATGTTTATATATGTATATATATCTATTTCCACATCACTTCCCATGACTGACTATCAAGTAGTACTTCATATTCCACCCAACTCGGCCATAAAACGGATAACTCAACTGATACTTACTCAGACTTTCCGTCTCATGCAGTGCTCAATAATCACACGCAACATATGCAACAGTTCTAATGAATGAGATAAATGCCATGAAATATGTCCTTGACGGGCGTAAAACGGTTATGCCTTCGCTTCAACTCACCCAATGGAACCCTCTTTATTGACAAACATAATCAGTCGTATGAATATTGCAAGTAACTCAATAATTTAGTGCGGAAATTAAATATACCTTGGACTAATTATGCTAACCTATGGGATAACCCTTTTTAACAATGACAAGTAATCACTTCCTATCCGTAACACATAGACATCAACAATTGTAGAACTTAGTACCCATTTATACATTCGTTGTTACTCTAGTTATTGAATATACATAAACTTCCGTTAAATTATGAACATATCCATCCAAACTCCGTGTCCGAAGACCTAATCATGCATTCTCCCGTCAATTCTATACGTATGTACGATTCACTAATCAAAATCTAACTCAAGTAAACCGTAACCTACATTGATGACGAACAACTATTCGAACTTCCATGAAGTATCCACCCTCCTAGCCTTTATCCGAATCCTTGAGAAATATAGTTAAAGGGGAAGATGTGAAGAATGTTGGAGGAGCCTCTTTTTCTTGGTATCAAGGGTTTTTCTTCATCTAAAACCTACTAGCAGCCTTGAAGGGTCTTTTATTAAAAGGGAGGGTGAAATAATAAACTAAGTATAGAAAAACGCGCCCACTTGTCCGCGATGACCGCTGCGGCGACACCATGTCCGTTATGGCGAGACCGCTGCGGCGGTGCCATGTCCCCTATGGCAGACCAATTTCTGCTCGGGCCCACGATTTTTAACTCTTTCCGAAATTGATTTCTTCCCACTATTAATCATTCAAACACCCCATAGGGCTTACCATTTAAGATCGTACGCCTAGATTGGGTATGAGTTTTGCGAAGTATTAAATAATGTCCGGGCGGGTCGTTACATCATAACTGTAAAGTATATTCTGCAGTGTTACAGAGGAATGAAATATCGTGAATAAACATTTGATACTTGAAACCAAAAGGTCTGATGCATGTGATTCAAGAGAGGAAATTAAAGAGGTACTTTAAAAAGCATTTTTACGCTTCTACTTGAAAAATTATCGTGTTTGCAATATTAATATTATCGGGTATAATATGTCAATATGACACTGTTTTATGTATGTTCTTAGGAAAATCTCTTTCGACGTTGAATAGTAAACTTATGCTAAACTTTTGATTTAACCAATTAAAGAAGCTTGAAAAGTTCAGCTCCAATAATATAGGAGCACAAGAGACTAGTATTACTTGTTGTATGCAAGACGAAATGTTTTGACGACTTTGACTATTTCTCTCAATTTATACTCATTTACTTTCACAACAAGAAATAATATTGCACTTAAACTAAAGAAGTAAGACTAAGAATCAGACAAGTAGCGTTACAAGTTTACCTAAGGAATGTGGTTGAATGAATAAGATCCACCCGTTTTTAATTAGAGATCTCAGGCTCTAGCCTTGGGAGTAGCTAAATTTTTAGCAAAGAGCGTTTCATCTTAATGGACCACTTACGACAAATCTAAATCGATCAGATAAGTGAGTTTCGGATACCAATTGAACAAAAAAGGAAAAAGAATATCTCACTAGGCTGACAAATCAAATCTTCGAAAGCGTTCCATAGTGCTTAGATGTGGTCCATACGATAACCACACAAACTTTGCGAGTACAAGAGTCAAGAAGTACTTTTCAGTGCAAGAAAATTCAAATGTTTTTTTGTTGTTCGGAGTCCAGTTTAATTGAATAAAACCTAGGACAAAGGTACAAATATATTCTTAATTTTGTGATTTATAGCAAATATATCCCTCATTAAAAAAGTGGTACATACGTACCCCTGCCGTTACACAAATGGTGCAAATATACACCTGCCGTTACATAGATGGTACAAATATATCCTTTTCGCTGTCAATTTTTTTAAAAAAATCATTTAGCTTATCTTTTAATTAAGAAAATGTCATGTGGTTTTAAAAAAAATAAGTCTACCCATTTTTTTAAAGCCACGAAGCAATTTTTTCTAGTGGGTTGTCTTGTTCGTTTTTAAATAATGTCTGCTTGGCTTAAAAAAAAGGAAAATTTACAGCCCATAACTATCTCTAAGACTTATTTATTAGTAATAACTACCTTTTTTTTAATTATTTTTGGTAGCTTAATTATTTATCAAATTATCATCTATAACTTGTTTTTGTAACTGCAGTGTATTTCCCTAAAAATAAGGTACCTCTTTCCCACTTACCCACAATCTCTTTTTTTTTTTTTTTCTTTCAAATATTTTTCTCTCACATCTTCAATTCACAACCGTATTTTACTCCCATTATTCTTCACCATAATTAGCATGATTTCTTCTTCTTCCTTATTAGTTACCCAATCTCTACAGATAACTAATTTTCGTTATGTTATTTGTTGTATTTCTCTTCAATTGTTCATAAATTTTATCGTTTTTACCTTCACTTTTCATTCGATTTTTTTTTTTATATATTTTCAGCCATTGTTAGAGTATCTTCAACAAGCTCTAACTCTCCATTTTAATGGCGGATATTGATACTCCAAGCAAAAATACACCAGTGGCAACAAGAAAATCAGTGGAGGATCTCCAGCTAATGGCCAAAGCTCAGCCATAACAATTCGTTTGCTAAATCTCCATGGATAGGCCGAAATAAGAGGAAAATTCTTCTTATGTTTGCTAATCATGTGTTGTTGTTTATCTTATGAGTGATGAAGAATAGTATTGTAGCATCATCTAGGAGCAAGAGAATAGGCTGTTGTTGTAGAAACACCATTGATGAGAGTTGGGGAGCTTCATGCCCACCAAGTGTTTGATAAAATGTTTCAGTATATTTCAGTGTATTTCTGTGTATCAGCAAACAATATCTAATTTTTCGTTATATTTCAGTGTATTATTTCGCTGTATTGAAATGTATTTATCTTTTTTTTTTTTTGGTGTAGAGCCTATTTGTACTCCACTTTGTTTTCACGATTTTTGTATTTATAATTTATGAAATAGTTTATGACATATTTCATTGAATTCTATTGTATATACGCATACTACAACTTTATATTTTTTTATATTTGGAAATTTTCAGATCTTTAGTGATTTTTTAATTCAAAAAGTTTTGATTGTGATAAAAGTTGAGAGAGATTCGTGAGCTGTTATGGAATGCGTGAAATATGGTTGATTTAATTTAACTTACCATTAAAAAAGAAAAAGAAGAATCTGTTAAAAAAATATAGCCTATTTTTACTCAACCCGATTTTATATTTCCGTGTATTTCATTGTATTTCAAAAAATCTGTTCCATAAATAGCTCCTGATTTCACTGGAACGTGTTTACTATTCACTGTATTTCTCTATATTTAAAAAAAAAAAAACAGAAATACACGATTTTTAAAGAAAAGTAGCTACGCTTGGTAATTTTACATTTTATAGTTATATCTAGTTAGAAGCCAATAAAAGGTAGCTATTTATGTAAGTTTCACTAAAAAAAAAAAAAACAAGTCTAGCCAATTTTTTAAACGAACCAGACCCAACCCAAGTGGCTTTAAAATATAAGTCTACTAAAAAAATAGGTAGATTTATTTTTTTAAAGCCACATGACATTTTTATTTAATTAAAAAACAAGCTAAATGATTTTCTTAAAAAAATTATGTCAGCGAAAAGGGTATATTTGCACCATTTATGTAACGGTAGGGATATATATGCATCACTTTTTTAACGAGAGTTATATCTACTCTAAATCACAAAGTTGAGGGATATATTCGCACCTTTTCCGTAAAACTTATATTAAGCGTGTTTAATTTTCACTTCATGATACTCGGTCCTTATTGCTGCATGTTTCCCAAAATTTTCAGTAATTTTTCATTGAAACTTTCTTGATGTAATAAGTCAATCTTTGACCCATTAAGTCACCAAGTTTCTCGAGAGCTAGGCTTATAAATATGTTTCCTTGTACACAACAAAAGATATCATAAACTAGTTCTATAATATTCTCATAAAACACACAATTCATAAATTCAACCCCTTTCTCGTCCAAGCTTTCTAACTCTTACAGTAATATTATTTTATTCATTAAGAATCAGTTCTATTACCTTCTTTTGATTAAAATATCAGTTTAGAAGATTAAATCATCACAAATGGAGAGAAAAACATCTCAAATCCAACCTCCAACTTACGGGGACTTGATCACTGTTCTAAGCATTGATGGAGGTGGCATTCGAGGAATTATTCCAGCTACCATCCTCAGTTTTCTTGAATCCTACCTTCAGGTCAATTTTCTTTTATACACATAAATATTATACATAATGATCCGTCAATTCCTCTGTTAGAACTTTATTTTTTGCACACATGGCAAATAAAACTGGTCATACTAAATTTGCAGGAGTTGGATGGAAAGGACGCAAGCCTTGCAGATTACTTTGATGTGATTGCTGGAACGAGCACCGGTGGCCTTGTGGCGGCCATGCTAACGGCTCCCGACGAAAACAATCGTCCACTTTATGCTGCAAAAGATATTACCCCATTCTACTTTGAGCACTGTCCAAGGATTTTTCCACAAAAGAAGTGGTATACATTTATATAATTTATTCTCTAGTGTTTCCTTTTATTTGACTACGGCTAAACTACAATTTTAATTTGTTGAACTCACAAACATGCAGCGGTTTATTTGCTCCAATTGGGAATATAGTGCAAACTCTAATAGGACCAAAATACGATGGCAAGTACCTGCATGACTTTATCAGGAAAAAATTGAAAGATACTCGCCTTAGTAACACTATCACTAACGTTGTAATTCCTACTTTTGATATCAAGAAGTTGCACCCTACCATTTTCTCCACTTATGAGGTACATCTTCCTAAGTCCATCTTAATTCAGTACTTAATCATATTAATTAGTTTGACGCAAACGTGAGTAAGTATTTCCTTTAAAGTACTACTCCACTATTCACTACAGTCACTGCTCCGTCGCTAAATTGCTGATAGCTAACAAAATTTGATGATAACCTGCCAATAATCCGTTACCAATCCATCAGGAAATAGAATTAGCAACCGATTTTTTGTTTAGCTACAAAATTTGTATGTCGCTAATTCTTTTTTTTTTTAGTAGTGATTTAGTTCTTAACCAAATGGGATCTTGATTGTTTGGTTGCAGACGAAACGATCAGCATGTTATGATGCAAAGATGTCTGATGTTTGTATTAGTACTTCAGCAGCTCCTACTTATTTTCCTGCTCATTCTTTCAAAGTTGAAGATAGCAAAGGCAACGTTAGAGAACATCATCTCATTGATGGTGGTGTTGCTGCAAATAATCCGGTACTACAATTTATGAATACAAAAAAATTTAACTTGTATATACTTTTAATGTAATTTTTTAATTAATATTTTAATATTTTTAAAAATATGTTGGCATGTTGTTTTTCAGTGTTTGGTTGCAATATCGGAAGTAAGCAAAGAAATTTTAAAGGACAACCTAGATTTCTTCCCAATAAACCCCCTGGATTATGGGCGTTTCCTTGTAATATCAATAGGAACAGGAGCTGCAAAATGTGAACAAAAATATAATTCATCCATGGCAGCCAAATGGGGTATTATCGATTGGTTATTTCACAAAGGTTCCACACCACTGGTCGAAGTATTCACTCAATCAAGTGCTGATATGGTTGATTACCATAATTCTGTTGTTTTTCAAGCTTTTCATAGTGAAAATAGTTACCTTCGAATTCAAGTACGTATCATTTTCTTGTGTCATATTATTATCCTTCTTTTCTTTTTGGAAGGGTTTTAATAGGTAATGGTTGATTAATAATTTTTTTGATCGTTGAAATTAATAACAGGAGGATGAATTGAGTGGGACAGAAGCTTCAGTGGATGTGGCTACAAAGGAAAATTTGGAGAGGCTAGTAGAAATAGGGGAAAATTTATTGAAGAAGCCACTTTCAAGGGTTAATTTGGAAACAGGTTTGACAGAACCAATTCCTAAAGGAGGCACTAATGAGGAAGCCCTTAAGAGGTATATTATCACAACTTTGAGAAAATAAAATGGGAAGTATGTCAAATATTTGAAAACAAAATTACGCTATTATTGGACAACAAAAAAATGTGTTAGAAAAGGCCCTTTGTCCTTTGTGACTAAATTAATATATTAAGCATCGATTTAACCATGTATTCATTAATAGCATAATATATTTTTGTGTCTTACTGCTATGTTGTATCTAAATATAAGAAATTGAAATTATACATTATTTTTATCATAAGTTAAATCATTAAAATCTTTTTTGGTGACAGGCTTGCAACATTATTGGTCAACGAAAGAAGACTTCGTTGAGTCAAGATCGCCACTTATCAAAAATGTCTCAAAATAAAAGTTCCTATATATTGGGGAATATTAGGCATAGGGTACTAACTTCATAAAATTCGATTTATTAGTTTGTATATAGTACTAATATAGAAGTGTATTCATCATCATTCATATCCATGACCTATATGTAAGAAATGCTCTGTAGATTGGTATATATAGTCTGTACTTTGTACAAAATTCGTCTTACTTATTAATATTCTTTATTGTCTGGCTAAAGTCTTAAAACTTTTTTGGAACAATCAGCAGCATTTTTAATATGTTATGGTGTCCCAGTTGAGTTTCCAATAGATTACTTAAACTAGTAAAAACAAAATTTTAACTTTTTCTTAAAGCTAGCACACAATGGTAGACGTATGTCACCACTTCAATTCCAATAGTATGGGTTTGATTACCAGTTAACAAACTAGTTATTCCTAAATATGTATCTTCTACCATATTAAAGGGTAGTTTTATGCTAAGTTCCCACTTAATATACAAATATTAGCTTGATAAAAAATAAAAATAAAAATAAAAAACAAATTTCTGAGGTTCTATGTTAATTAGCATATCAATTTTAGTATATTAAACACATATGGAGGGAATAATATCTCAAACCAATCTCCAACTTATGGAGACTTGATCATCGTTCTTAGTATCTATGGAGGCGGTGGGGAAGTCAGGAATTTAGACAAGGAGATTCTTAAAAAAAATATATACTATATATTACATATGAATTCGCACTTGTTATCTTAAAGTAATTTTTGAACTCTGCGCCATTTCACTAAGCTTATTCTTCATATCAAGAGAACTCAACAACTCATATACAACAGTAAAAAGTATTTCGATTCTGTTCTCTTAGCTCAATACTATAATTATTTTAGGCTTAAGGCATATGCAGTCCCCTAAACTTGTCATTTTTTTTTATATATAATTCACGCCATAAGTGGTGCCACCTTTTTATTGATTGACAAAAATATACAAAACAGAGGCAGAGGGGGACTAGGCCAAAAAACCTCTACCATCGAGCCTACATCAGGGAACTATACGGGGGTAATTCACAACCCATAGATTGAGAAAAATATAGCCAAAAAACAGCTTTCAAAAAAAAATTATTCTTGCGATGTCTGTCTTATGGAGGGAAGTTGAGTTTTGTCTAGAATATATGACCCGATCGCAGATATAGGAAGCTCATTTGAATCAAAAATACTGATTTCAACATTTTTTATCTCATATTTGGCCAAGGCATCCGCAACCTGATTTGATTCTCTATAGCAGTGTTGAATCTCGGAATCGGTACTTGAGAGAATCATTCTAATATCCTTAATGATGTCGTGCAGATTCCACGCCAAACTGACTTTTCCTTTTATCATATTAACAATCAATTGAGAATCGCATTCTACAATAAAATCGAGAAGCCGATCGAGGTACACTAGGAAGCCCCCATCTATGCAGCTTTGGCGTCAGCTAAATTACTGGTGCCTGCTCCAATATTGCTAGCAAAGACCATAATCAAGCTTCCATCCGAATTTCTCACGATTCCTCCAGCCCCTGTTTGATTATCCCCATTGCGACTACCATCCGTATTAATTTTCGCCCAGTCTGGCTAGGTTTAACCTATTTAACAAGAATGGTCTCAATATGAGGAGTAAGCGAGGAAGCTAGATCGCAAATGGATTGCCACTGCCATGGCCAAGCAACATTGCCCAAATTCTTAGATATGGCCCATCTCATATGATAAATTACCTGATGCTTCATTCTAGAAAAGGAGACTCTGTTAGTCCTAAACTTGTCCTTTTTTTTCATTTTGACACCTCAACTAATTAATGTTGTTTCTATTAAATCCCTGAATTCGTCCTCAAGTGTGTCTATCAAAGTCTCTAAATCTGATTTTTATTAGAAGCAAAAATTAAATTGTGGTAATGAAGGTGAAATAATATTTTAGACGTGTGGTAAGTTATTCTTTAGGTCATGGATGTGTAGGTTTCTACTAGTTCTACTCTTCCTATCCACTGTCAGCTTAATTAAGATCTTACTCTTTTTTCCCCTCTCAATTGTTGCTAATATTAGCTAAAAGATGACATAATTAAATTAGAATATATATTAGCATATTGCTACATTGAAGATAGAATACTATGTAAGTCAGATTGTGTTTGCAATAGACAAACTTGAGGACCAATTTAGGGGTTCAATAGGAATAACACTTAGTTAAGGTGCCAAAATGAAAAGAAAAAAAAAGGGACAAATTCAAGGAGGTGCATATGCATTAAGCCATTATTTAACTAAGGAGATTATGAAATATTTTGGCCTTCAATATTTTCGCTCCAAATAATACACATATCCACTAATTATTCTACTTGTGGCACACAAGTACCAGAATGCAACGCCAAATATATTAATTTAAATACTTAAGAAAAATCAACTTTTTGAATAAGCAGTTACAGTATTGTGGAGACGCGGATCATATCCATCATGATCATATCTTATAAATTTTAAATATTGCTTCAAGGATACACAAAATTAATGTTGATGTATTGAAGAAAATTCTCGATTATTGACCGATGATTTCTCAAGTCAACAAGAAAACCTCGTACTTATCACTATGGATCAAATTTCTAGCCATTTTGATTTTTTAAATTAACAAAGCCTCGAAGCGTGCAATTTTGCATCTGAATCATCTTCTAATCAACAATAAGTAGAATAAATAATATAGTATCTAATATTTTTTGCTTGTTTTGACTAGGACTTCTTCCTATATATTCAAATGATTTAGCGTACTACTCTTTCTTCCCCCCCCCCCCCCCCCCCCCCCCTTTTTTTTTTTTTTGTGGTGTAATTCCTTTTTTTTTTTTTTTTTTTTTCCGTTTCCTTTATCAAGAATTGGTCCTCCATTCATTTTTCCTGCTGATTTATACAAGTATCCTTTTTCTGACTCATCATTTAGATTTTTTTCATATTTTTTAAAGTTGTGTTGTGTAATGTCTAAAAAATTTAAACCGTGATCTAAAAGCTCCATAAATTGTAAAAAAATAAAAAGTAGGTCATAAAGTAGTGTCTCAAAAAGAGATTACCGTCGAAAATTTATAGTACAAATACTAATCCAGACTAGGTAAGACAAATAGACATGTTAGGTCGAATGTAAGGAGTTGAAACGAGTTGGATTGAATTTAAAGAGTTGAAAATGGGCTGAAAAACGGATCAAAACTCGACTCGTTCATATTTTAGGTTGGTTGAAAACGAATCAAGTAAAAAAATCACCTGTGATGGGGCTAAGGCAGACCCAAACATGTATATTGCTCAAAAAAGGTACACTTTGTGGAGGAGGACATAAACCAAGCCTCCGCTACATAAAGAAGGACGATGCACATCCCTATACACTTAGACTGATCATTGGCAAAAAATATGGTTAGGATCGACCTGTATAAGGTGTGCATATTATTTGGCAAAAGGACGGTTACTATACAAAGTGAGACCCTATGGAGTATGACGATCAACTTGGATGTAAAGTTTTTGCTTTCCTCATTCTGAAACTAGGCATTTGAGCCTTATCCATCTTGTAAGCTCCAAAGGCTTCCTTGGGCGTGCTTTTCGCTTCATTTAATATCTCTGCAATAAGTTTCCTTCTCTGAAGCAGTGTTAGACTGTAAGATAAGTTTGGCCATATTATATTGGTATGTCAAAATTTTCCTTTTATATACAGATAAAGTATTTATAATCATATGTTTCTGTAAATTATCTTGGACTATATATCGGTATCTAGAAGAGTTCTTCTCAATTTAATGTCTAGCACACCTAAAATGAGATTAGACATTTTGAAGAGAAGGTACATATAATTCATATCTGCTAGCAATATGAAAGATACATCTATTCAAAACATATTAAACACGTACTAGACAGATTATATGGATATACTTTTCTGCTTTAAATTAATTTCTGAAGCTTCAAGACAGACTCGTTGATAAATAAATCTCAAGAATTAAAGACATTGTGCCCCTTCAAAGTAACAACATTTTAAAACTACTAGATGGTGAAAGCGCACGCTAGCACGGGCCCAATACAAAAAATAGTATCACATTTTTTTTTTAATCTGTCTAAGAAAAAATGATATATTTTTATGTTTAGAAATCATTTAACTTGAAACTTCCCCTTTTACTTTTAATGAAATAATTTAAATCCACACAAATATCTATGACTTGTTTTAGACCACAAATTTCAAAGATCTTTCCTTTCTTTTTTAAACTTCGTGCCTAGTCAAATTATGTCACATAAATTAGGACGGAGAGAGTACCTTTTAGTAATATAATTTTGGAATTTTTATTATAGAAAGTATTATAATTGAATTAATTGAAAATATCAATAAATTATTTTACTTAGTCCGCTTCTTCCATATATGACTTTCCTGGTTTGGTTCTCCAATTGAAAGATTTGAAATACACCTTCTCCTACCGAGTTTCATGCCATCATCTCTTTCTACTCAACAACACTGAAAAGCGCTTTTATGCGTTAGCATCTGTTGTAGTCTTAAATTTTTAAGTATAGACCAACTTCATCATTTAAAAAAAATGTGTATACGTTTCTTGACCGTTTATATTTTGTCTTCTTCATGTTATTCCTCATTATTTGTGTGAGACGTATGTGTCTAAAATTAGTGCATTTTTATCCTTACCCAAAGGTATAAGTTTTAAATCTTTTGATTTTGACCTCTTTAGCGGTTTTTGTGTTCAATGTAAATCGTTATTTCTTTTTTCCTGAATTTCACTTTTTTAAATTTCCTCTAAGCGTACCTTTACCATTTTCTGAACTTATTATCATTTTTTTTTTTTGCAATTATCTCCTACTTCTTCACGTGGATCCCGCTTTTTTTTTTTTTTTTTTTTAACTATTATAGAAGAGTGGGTGGACAACGATCCCATGCCCAAACCCACTCCTCTATAATATTAAAATTAAAACTATAATAATGAGTTTACTAATTCAAATTAAAATAGCTTAAATAAGCAAAATTCCTCTTCAACCCAATTATTCTGAAAATTAAAATGATAATGGGGGAGCACATTATTAGCTACTTCCGATATCTAAGGCTGCTTGTCAATAGAGAGTTTGCTGTCATCTTTCCATGTAACGAACAAAATTAATTAGTATATACTTACTTTTTCAAGATGAATTTAATTTATACATTCGCCGACGACGTTTACAAATTTTCTATTAAGTATTAACAATGTATGATTTAATTTGACATTGTAACAAGTCGCTCGTCTTATTTTTCATTACTACTTACATTTATCATACTAAACAATTATTTAAAAAGCTTTAGAATAATATGAAAAAAATGTTTATAGAAGTTTAAATCTTGCAAGATAACTATACTTCCGTTTTACGAATCAAAATTTGCAAGAGCTCAGAAAAATAAAATGTTATTGATAAACTATAGTATAATATAGTAGTATTTAATATTAGTGTCAAAAATTTTCTTGTTACGTGAAAGTTTTCGGTTCCAGCCCTTAATTATAGGCCGTCTTTGACTGGTTCTACATAAATATGTTCGTGGTCATCACTCTTGATTTTTAAAAAAAGAAAAGTAAAAAAATATATCGGTCTCCAATACATATCGAGGATTAAGAAGCAACTTGATGGCTATTGAGGACTATAAATAGATGATTGCTTTTGCTGGATATATCAATAAAAAGTATAAGCATTGTTCCGGAATATACTTGTTTCATAAACTCATCAATATTATTTCCAATCTAAAGTCTTAATTCTATCCATCAAATTAAAGCAAAGTAGGAAAAATGAAGAAGGCAATAATGTCATCAGGTGGTTCATTCAAGCTGCAGCCTCCAACTTATGGTAAACTAATAACAATTCTGAGCATCGATGGAGGTGGCATTAGGGGAATTATTGCTGCCACCGTTCTTGAGTACCTTGAGTCTCAACTCCAGGTGAAATCAATTTCATCATGTGATACATTTTCCTTTTTAGTATGTTTAAAAAAAATGACATCTTTCTATATCAAGAAACAATTTAAACACTAGGCGTAGTCAAACAACATCACATAAATTGATCAGACGAAGTGAGTAGTTCACAATGTTACAATCTATATTAATTTTATGGATATTCATTCACTATGTAAGTAATTTTACCTCTTTTTAGTCTGTTAAAAAAATAAAAAAAGAATGACACCCTTCTATATTAAAAAACAATCTGAACACTATGTGTCGTCAAACACCGTCACACTTTTCTTTTGAACATGTTTTGGTAGGTTGATTGTCTTATTTTTTGGCTACTAGTCTCGCTTATTATAAACGGTAAATTAACTGTATGTATCTTTTATTTGATCTGATAGTAAAACTTTCTTTCTCACTGCCGCTTTTTAGAAATTAAGTATGCATGTGAACAAATATATATATATATATATATATATATATATATATATATATATATATATATATATATATATATATATATATATATATATATGCTAAGTACCTTTTTTATGCTAAGTACTTTGAACTTATAGTTAACAAGTTTAAAATTTGGATCAATATAGGAATTGGATGGTAATGATGCGAGACTTGCAGATTACTTCGACATAATTGCAGGAACAAGCACAGGCGGTCTTGTCACGGCCATGCTAACTGCTCCAAACAAAGAAAAACGTCCTTTATTTGCTGCTAAAGACATAAAGCCCTTCTATCTTGAGCATGGTCCTAAGATATTCCCACAGAAAAAGTAACCTTTTTTTTTTGGAATTCTTATTTAAGTACTAAAAGTATTTATCTTATTAGGACTGAAACCTTAATTAAACACTTTTACAGGATGGTACTGTTTGGATCAATAATGAAGACATTGAAATCTCTAATAGGACCAAAGTATAATGGGAAATATCTTCACCAAGTCATAGAGGAGAAATTAGGGGAGACTCCGTTGCATGAGACATTAACTAATGTGGTTATTCCAACTTTTGATATCAAGAATTTACACCCAATTATTTTCTCCACTTTTGAGGTTTTTTTCTCTCTCTTTCTTCCTTGCCTGCGCTATGTTTATGTGAATAATAGTAGTAATATTTTTGCCTAGAATTTTGATCCTTCAAGAACACTAATTTGCATCCTTCTTCCATGATTTTGTTAAAAAGAATAGCCCAGTAATAATAATAATGACTCGTTCAAGTTAGGATAAACCTCACAAAAATTTATTAATTTTTATTACCACATCAAATTTATCCCCTGAAAATAGTTATTTAAGAGTGTTGTTGCGCGTATCAAGGCCGCATATCTAAAACAGTTTGGCCAATTTAGGTGGCATATTACCCAAATTGATTCCAAAAAGGAAGTAATCAAACTTAGAAAAATAGTCCTTTTGTGATTGATTTGTTTGATATAATCATGATAAAAAAAATGAAAAAGCTATTAGTTGTTTAATTTGATAATAAAATAAATTATAGAAGAACAAAAGAACGAATGAAAAATGATTTTGAATTGGTCGAGTTGGGTGATGATCCCTATATTTATCCAAATTGATGCGCTCATCATAGCTCAAACATATATTGATCAGGTTATGACTTAACCTGTTTGTTAATTTGGCTTGTTTAACCCGTTTAACAGGCTAGAGAAAAATCATTAATGGATGCTAGGCTTTCAGATATATGCATTAGTACATCCGCTGCACCAACATATCTTCCTGCACATTATTTCCGGACTCAAGATAAAGATGGCAACTTTCATGAGTTCAATCTTGTTGACGGTGGTGTTGCAGCTAACAATCCAGTACGTCAAATACTATTTTGACTATATTCTTGTTTATGTGGGTAAATATTTTTTGTAAAACATTTTCAAGAAACTAAGTCATTTCTAGTGTTCAAGTGGTTGCCATGAAAGATTCTCAGGGGAACATATTTTCCTCCAGAGGAGGAAATGACTTTCCTCACTTTTAGACATAAATTATTTTCCTTCACAATTATCTCAGCTATTAACTTTTAACCAACACTTGAACATTATTATGATCAAACTTTAAAATTCAAAATTTCGTCGAAACATTTCTGATTTGCTAAAATTAGCATTGATCTCTAATAAATACTTTTTCCAAAAATATTTCCACTTTCCATAAAATCAGTCATTTTCGACATACTAAACACACCTTGTATACTTCTTTCTTGTTCTCTCTTTTTTTTCCCGTACATATGACTTGTCAGGTTTGTATAGTCAGAAATCTGTATATTTGACTTTGTTTTTTTGGCAGGCTCTTGTTGCTACTAGCCAAGTGACCAAACAAATAATGACAGGAAATCCAGATTTTTTCCCAATCAAACCCATTGATTATGGAAGGTTTTTGGTGATTTCTATAGGCACTGGATCAGCAAAAGTGGAACAAAAATATAATGCTAAAATTGCATCCAAATGGGGTATCTTGGGATGGCTGCATAATGGAGGTTCAACTCCAATTGTGGATGTTTTTACTCAAGCCAGTGGTGATATGGTTGATTTTCATATTTCTATTGCTTTCCAAGTTCTTCATTCTGAAGAAAATTACCTTCGTATTCAGGTACTATTATATACACTGACTGTGTAACAGTAATTATACTACCTAATGTGACATATCACTTATATATCATGTTTTGTAGTTTATATTGTTTTATGCTTGCTATAAAAAATATTCTCTTGACTAAAATAACTATATTGTCAACTATAGGATGACACATTAACTGGAACAGACTCATCTGTCGACATAGCAACCAAAGAGAACATGGACAAATTGGTTGAAATAGGGACAACTTTATTGAAGAAACCAGTTTCAAGGATAAATCTGCATACAGGTTTATTTGAGCAATGCAAAAATGGTGGCACAAATGAAGAAACTTTGAAAAGGTAATTATTCAACTCCTTGTGAATATTACCATGGTAATTATTCAACTCCTTGTGAATATTACCATCTTATCACTATAAAAGCAATAGTTAAGCGACGGATATGTTCTGTAGCTAAACAGAAAAATCTATGGCGAATTAGTTTAATGATGATTTAGCAAAAATTTATTAAAAAAAGATGTTACCTACAAGCTATGTAGCTACAAATTCACAACGGAGTTCGTAGTTAATTTTAATTTTTTAAATGATGTATATAGAAATATTAATACCAAAAAAGCATTTCGTGTTAATTATTAATATCGAACTACTACTATTTTTGGCAGGTTTTCGAAGTTGCTTTCAAAAGAAAAAAGACTCAGGGATTCAAAGTCACCTCATACAAATAAATCCTCAGAGTAGAATTTGTTTGGAGCACCAAGAAATTAATCCTCGTCATTAATTAGCTCAGTATATAATTTAAAGTTTAATTTGTAATAGATAAAGTGAAAATTCAATTCGTGTATCAGGTACAGTGTAATTCAATTCGTGTGTTATATGAAAATATTACAGATAAACAATAAAATTATTGTTAATTTTCGTAAGGCCAAGGTTGACTAGTTGGTCATGCTTTGTTATCCAATTCATGTGTTACGAAAAAAATGTTTGACTATGTTCCCATATCTTTTTTTTTTTTTTTTTTTTTGGTAAATAATAATCTTGTATTAATACCAAGTGAAATAATTACAAACCAGCAAAACTTTCACACAGCTTTCTCAATCTTTTGGGAGCACCCCTCACTTACTACATAACACTACATAGACTAGATACTATCCTACAATCAGTAAATGATCCAAATAGCATGGATATACTCTGCATAGATCATTCTAATCAGCTGCGCTTGTCTGGTCTTGCCTTTGTTGCACTTTAGGACTGTTTGATACTGCAAATCCCAGCTTTGAGTCACTGGCCATTGGAGTTGCAACCAAGTCATCAATCTTTTCCATAATAGTTAAGCAAAACAGCAGTCAAAAAAGAGATGAGTTCTAGTGTCATTTCCATTGGGACCATTTGACAAACAGGATCAACTTGAATGTTCCATTTCAAAAGTCTGTCAGTAGTAAGCAACCTATTTTGAATCTGCAGCCACATGATGAATAGAGCTTTAGGCCTGGCTGAGTTCTGAAATCATAAACACCTCCAAGGGACCTTAGGAAAATCTCCAAGAAATTGCAAGTACAGGTGCTTGATCGGACTGCTCTTAGTGCTCTGGTTAGTAACATTATTGCCAAGTAGGAAGTCTTTAGTCCCAAGAATCTTTCTAACCATCCCTGGTCTCACTGAAATGGGTCAAAGAACTACCTTCCTAGAGCTACCTCCTTACTTAGATTGTTCGTTTCCCAATTCAAACTCGGATCAGTTGTCAAGTGGATTTCGTGCCTGGGTACGAAACTCGAAATTCGATCTTGAAAGAGTGAAATCTAGCCTTTGTCTTTATCTTAGCTTGTTGTGAAATCTTTCTTTTTCTTTTTCCTCACTTTTTACCTCCTATTTCTACTTTCTAGCATTTTTGTATCCAAGCAGAGAGCATTATTGTTCTTGTCTAGATAGTTATAAGCTAAAGTATGTAAGAGGGTATTTTCTTTCACTAATTGATGAAAAGGTGAAAAAGTGGGTATGTTGTTGTTGTTGATGAAAAAGTGCAGTGAATATTTTTTGCCATCACTTCAATGGCTTGATAAATCATGACCAATTTGAGGTTATTGAACAACGTAAATAGAGGTGATATTCTTTTGGTAGGTTACGTCGTTAATATAGCTAGAGGTTTATTGCAATTAGATCTTTACTTGTTAAATCTGTTAATCTATATATAATATAAAATTAGGCATAGACAAGGTGATGTAGCACCTCTCTATGACCTTCATTCCTATTTATCTTTTTTCTCCTTTGTTCTTTCATTCTACTAACTAAAAGGACTATTAAAAAGCCTTAAAAATTCCTAAAGAAAATATTCCTTTGGAATAAAAACCCATTACTGAGTCAGCCACGTAATTGTAATAAATCCTAAGTAATTGTTTCTCTAGGCCAGCCCACGTAGCAGTAATTAAATTTGTTTATGTAAAACCTTAGTAGTCTCAATTATTATCAACTCCAACCTTTCATATTCTATTGTAGCATTTATATCTATTAATACTTGATTTCTTTAATGATACTTATTTAACATCATCATCATTTTATAACGTAAAAGTTACTAAATATATATAGAGATAGAGGTAATGTGTTGAGGTCGTGGATTGTTTGATAACTTGTGAAACAATGAATGCAGGCATGGATGGGAATATTCAAATCCCTCAAAAATAATTTTATGAATATGCCTTCTTTGTGTTGGGAACAAACTAGACCCGCAAAAATAATATTCACGGTATTAGTGATAAACGCGGAACACTAACTTATGGTTAAATCAGTAAGAATAAAATGCAGCAATAATGACACCAAGATTTTACGTGGAAACCCTTCTGAATAAGGGAAAAACCACGGCCAAGAGGAGCAGCTAATATCACTATAGTAAGGAATTTTACACTGTGTAGTAACGAGTATAAATACTCCTAAAACCACTACACCCTCAAAAGAAAAAACACTCTTTTGATTTTCCCACCTCACTATAATATCACTCACACTCTATTTTTCTTCACAGACTATTTTCTTACACAGTCTATGGAATACCTCACTTTGCTCTCACTCAGATGTATTGTCTGAGATTTTGGTGTGTCTAGCAAATGATTTTAGTCTGTATCTTCAAATGATAGAAGACTTCCCTATTTATAGGGATGAAATGAACATATTGATGTCATTAGTGACTCAAGCAAACACTTGACAATTTACCAAAGACAAGGAAGATGTTTTCTTCCTCAAAACAAAGGAAGTGTTTTCTTCCTCAAAACAAGGGAAGTGTTTTCTTCCCTAAAATAAGGGAGATGTTTTCTTCCTCAAAATAGGGGCTGGACCCCACAAATCTCCCCCTCCAGTCCCATTCACCTGAAGGAGGGTACATTGACTTCTAGTTTGAGTGCATGCCGACAAGTTCTTTGCACAGTTCGAACTTGTCTCTCGGTACCACCTTGGTCAGCATATCTACAGGATTTTCACTCGTGTGAATCTTCTTGACCTGGAACAATTCACTCTCCACTTGTTCACGAATCCAATGATACCTGACGTCGATGTGTTTTGTTCTCGCATGGTATACTCTGACTGTCACAATAGACAACATACTCCGCTTCAGTTGTAGACAGTGCAACACACTTCTGCAACTTCGACTGCCATGATATAGCCCCCCCTGAAAAAGTAAACAAATATCCAGTAGTGGATTTT